>NW_026019957.1:3898992-4092930 GCF_900185275.1 Solanum verrucosum
CCTCTTAGACAATGTCACCACAACCAATTTTGTCCTTGCTCACAATTCCCCTTCACACCACTAATAAAATAATATGCCCCTGAATGTTCCAACACTATCTTTGTGTTCCCATCATTATGCATTGCAATTGGACTTGATGTGTTACATGTCACATAATCCCTCTTGCTCACTTCCAAAACTGAATCTTTTGCCCCATCATACTTCCACACTGACAACAAAAAGAAAATCGAGTTAAAATTTTCACTCAGAGGTTCAAAATATGAAAAAGGGGTTCAGGGGTCTCCTGAATTGTCCCTTTATCATTTTATGGTTGCACTAGTAGTATCCCTCTGTTTCAATTTATGTGCCATAAAAACGATTAAAAGTATGTCTCTGAGTTGAAAAAATGAAGATGCAAATTTTAGAGTTGAGATTTTTTTAACTTACCAAGAGAATCTCCAACTAGGAATCGCGATTTTTCAGCCCAACGATTGAGGGAATCCGATTCGGAGGTTGGGATTTTCCAAGAATCAGTTTTTCCACCAACCAAATGGTCTCTGGCTTCTGTGAAGCTCAATAGACTGGAAAACAGAATTGCCATTACAAACACATTTCTTGAAAAACCGGCCATTGAGTATGAAGCAATTAGCTCAAAAACAGCTTTTTTCGACGTATTATGTAGCTTTCGAAAAGGAAAATTGAGGGCCGATGAATAATTTGTTTGATGATTTTACAAAAGTCTATAGATTTATTGTAATATATATAGTAGAGAGAAAACTAGCCGTTAAGAGTTAAATTGCAGCTAACGAGGAGCAAGAAAAATAGCCGTTAAAATAATAGGGCTGAAGGATACTAACGGTCAAATTTTTGTTGGGCTTTTTATATTTTTACTTGGGCTTAGAGGGTCTCTAGCCCAACTTTAGATGAAAGCCCAAAGTGCAGTAAAAGAGGTCGAATGAGAAAAAAGGAATAAAAAAAAATATTCAATGTTTTAATTCATGTGACACGATTGATTAAACATAAAGTTTAGAAAAAAAAAGACTTTTTGAGGTTTTGTAGCATAAAAGCAAATCTTTTACATGTGTTCGCAAACGACTATTATTTAAATTAGTTAATTATAGAAAATATTTCACCAAAACTTAATTATATATGTCAATTTCAATTGGAATACACCTAAATTTTAGGGCTAATATTAAGTAAAAAACTAAGGTGACATGCTTGAAGTGAATAAGCTAACATTTATTTTGCACAGAGACACAGACTTGTACAATTGAGACTAAAATGTTTAATGAATATTATGATACGCCTCTAAATTCTGTTTAAATTATTATATATTATACATACGTCACCATTTATCCTCTAAAACTCAAGTAGTAACAAAACCAAACAAAATTTAAAAAAATGCCACATGGTAAAGTACATGCAAAAGCAAACTTCTCATAACATGACACAAAAGAGTAACGTGTCTACTCATCTCCTCATACCTACACAAACTTCTACATATATATATATATATATATAATATATGAAGAAAAAAAAAAGTAACAAAGTCTCACAAAAAAAAAAAACTATAAAGTTTATCTCAAAACAAAAAGAGATAAAATTAAAAGATACTTTTATTTCTCAATAATAGAAGAAGAAATGGCTAGTGGTGATGTGAATAAGCCATGGAGAAATTTACCGTATAGTCCGGGCACTATGGCGCTAGGCGCTGCTGCTGTTGTTGGTGGTATTTGGTACTACATGACTTACATCAACAAGAAATCGCAACCACCTCTTGCGAGGGTACCCTCGGGTACTGTTCGTCCCGATGATACACCTCGCAAGTAGATGTAATCAAAGACGGATTCAGAATTTTAAATAATGTACTTGTACTTTTTGAGGATACTCCTTGCAAATATAATATTTGGTGAAGTTTTTACATATGTATATTTGTGTTGGAAATATTGAGTTCTATTCTTAACTTAATGATTATAAGCTACATCTACCTTACGCGTAGTTAGAGGCGAATTCAGAATTTTAATTTTTTTTTAATGAATATTTAGCGAGTTTTAGTTTTTACCTATGTATATTTGTGTTGGAAATATGTTGAGTTCCACTTCAACTTATTACTCCCTCTGTCCTTAATTATTTGTCCACTTTTGAATTGACACACCTATTAAAAATGCAATTATTGACATAGTGAGTTTATCATTTTACCTGTATTTGTATTAGTGGATGAATTAAAAGCTTCGAATTTTAAGTTCTACCTTTTTTAATTAATTAAGGTTATAATAGTTAAAAATATTTATCCGTAGGCTACATATGCCTTGAGCTCTTGTATTTTTTTAATTTATTTTTGAACTCTTTTGTACAATTGGTTTTTAGGACCTTTTTGAAATCAGGCTTCATGGAGTATTAATGTTTATCAACTTAGTAAAGTGCTAAATTAATGTCGCTCAAGGCTTCTCAGGACTAGAGTTGTCAATATGGGCTAGCCCACCCCATCCGGGCTAACCCATATAGGCTTTGACATTTTACAGGTCAGGCCGGGCTAGCTCATTTTTGGTGTGGGCCAGAAAATGATCGGCCCAACCCACAAGTACGTGCTACAGGCTTGTCGGGCCAGTCCACTTTTTTTAAAATTATATTTTTTTATAATTATTAAAATAAATTATAAATTATAATTTAAAATATTATCATAAATATCGACAAAATAATATTACATCATGTTAATGTTACTATTTGTTAATCAAATCCACAAATAAAATTATCTTTATAATATATATTAGGGTTTTTTCAAATAAAGTATAAATATATAAATAGAAATATTAACCTAATTGTTTTGTCACATTAAAACACAAAAAATGTGACAATATTCCAACCATAAAAAAGTTAAAAATAAACTCCTTAAAAAAAATCATGAAATTTATGGCGTATCTAACACATCATGAAATCTATGGCGTATTCAACACTTCATGATCATCTTCATCAAGTATATCTGAATCAGCTTGTGGCAAGGTTGTCTTAACATCTTCATTTTCATCTGCAATTTATATGCGGTTTCAATTAGTTAAATATTAAATAGATTTTGAGTTTGGATTCTTTTTAATTTTTAATTTTAATATTATGTTATATTTTTTTAATTATTTTTATTTGGTCCATAGGCCGGCCCTACCTATATTTATTCAAGCCCCACAAATTAGCAGACTTATTCAGGTCGGGCTAAAAAGCTCTTTTCTTAAATGGGCTCCAAAAATCTTAGCCCAGCTCTATTAAATCCCGGGTTAAGCCAGGCTGGCCCAACAGGCCTAGCCCATATTAACGGCTCTACTCAGGACATATATAAAGAGATCTGCTAATTGTCTTATTATTAATTAGATTAAAATTTTGATGTAGTGGTTGAAGTCAAAATTTGTTTGAATATTTCTATTTTATTTTATTTTTGGTACTAAAAGATTGTTACTCCCTCTCTTTAAAAAAAATAGAACGATGCCCTTTTTTTTAATAATATAATTGTGAAGATTAAATGATATTTTGATATTTGATATAATTTTAATTTAGGATAACAAGATTGATTTTTTTTCATTTTTAAATTCCATGTTATTTTTTTCGAAGGGAGTAATATGTTAATAGCTTAATATGCATTACCTTGTGGCAACACTAGGAGGGTTGCTGCGTTACACAATACTTGTTACAATTTTAGTAAATGCAACACCATAATTTTCAAAACTATCAAAAAATAAAATAAAATAAAAATTGAACTGTTGTACAATCATAGCTTAACTTATTATAAGAAAGTATCAGAACATTTTAACGTCATAAAATTTCACTTAATTTAGAAGTTAATTACTAATTAGGTGTTCAGATATACACTAACTAATTTAGAAGTTAATTACTAGAACATTTTAGAGTATTGCTCTCATACGGTGGTATTGATTCGACATTATATTCAAGTAGGTTCATATCTATTTAAGATATATGAATAATTTCAGTCGTCTCCTTTACTTTCCTCCTATCTCATTTGTCATTTTCATGTCTCACTTATGTATCATATACTTTAAATATATGTCAATTGCATTAGATACATGTATATGGTGTGATTCACATATATTTGGATACTATATTATACAATATAGTGTATATCCAGTGTGAAGGTCTTTTTTGGAGAAGTGTTTGCCGGTAATCAAAGCTTTACTTTGACTATATTGTGAAGCTGACAAAATCCAATCCATAAACTTGTGTATTTAGTGTGACTCGAACACAGATATAGATGCTTTCACTCAACAAAGATCTCAAATTCGAGCTCTGAAAGTTAATAAATATTTTTAATAATAAAACATTTTTCTCCAAATAAAATTTACACTGTATAAATTCAAAATAATCAAATTATTAAATACCATTACTAAACATAGGATGAGTAATTAAAAAAATATGCCACACAACAATAAAAAAAAGGAATCAATGTTTTGCTATAGATAAGATTGTTTCTTTGTTAATTAAAATTTTGCAGATTCAATTCTTAATTATTATTATTTTTTATGATTAAAGATCTCAAATTTAAACCTTGAAAATAATAAGAAATATGCAGCACAAAGTAACTATGAGTCATCATCAACCGAACACTATAAAAAGAGGCACATGTAATGTGTACGTGTCGTTTTTTCACGTCCTCTACTTCCTAATAAAATCATGCAAAATGAAAAACCCTAATTTTCTTTTTCACTTTAATTTCTAATATTCCACTCCCCAAAACAAAGCAAAAACAATAAAAAATTTAATAATGGCAGGAAATAATGAAGAATGGAGAAAAATGGCAGATACACACAAAATGAGTCCAGAGGAAGTGAAAAAAGCTGGAGTTGAGTCCTCAAGGAGACCACCAGGCCATAATCCAGGTACTCTAAAACGACGATTTATCGATCGTTTGGTTGCTCGTTAGAACTATACGAGTTTTAAATTGTTTTTTAGAAGTGACTTGGTTGTTGATTAGAGTTATACTCGTATTAAAAATATAAGAATTTTAATTTAGTTATGATAAAATTACTTGGACAAGATTAAGTAATTTCATTTATTTTTTACTTTGTATAAATAATACAAAAATTAACTTGTAACTTATATTTGATTTATTTATGTGAGATTGCAAAATGATAATTAAATGTTGTATTGAATTTTATGCAGAGCAATTAAAAAGTTACTAAAATTGGTATTAATTAGTTAAACTCATTTTATTTCATATTAACTAAATTTGTGGAAAAATATTGAAGAACATAATTTAAGTCACAATTTTCACCATTGATAACTTTATAAGTAGTATAATTTATCTCTTATAAAATATAAAATTTTAATAAATAAACAATCACAATTTTCACTATTGTCCTCACTGAGAAATATAACTTTGTAAGTGGTCTATTTTATCTCTTATAAAATATAAAATTTTAATAAATAAAAGGGTAAATATGAAAAAAGAAAATTGGGACATTCCTTTCAAAATTTGAACAATTAGAAAACCCTCAAAAATTCAATTCAAAAATTCAATTACTATGGAATAGAGGGAGTATTAATTTTCCATAGTAAATATGCACAAGTGCTAAAGTCTTATCGATATTATTTAATTCTAATTAAATATTAAATCTAGTGTTATTTAATGTTGCATTAGGTTCTAGCGGTATTTACAAAACAGTTTCAAAACGTAAAAGGTAAATTTAGTAGAAGTTAAGTTATTATCGTTAATTAATTATTGCTAAAGATTAATCTTGTCACTAGTGACATGATATTTAAAAGAGGAGACTTTTGTCGTATATCAGAAGATTAGGTAATAGAGCAAACATTTTTTTTTTAATTCGTTAAATTTAAATCTTGAATTTATCTCTATACAGGTACTGTACTACATCAAAGAGGGTGTTTGCCTTATAGCATTACTACAATGACTATCGCCGGTTTAGCTATCACCGGTGCGGTTTGGTACGGTACTATGTACGCGATGAAGAAACCCGAAGCTTCCGCCGTCGACGTTGCCAAGGTAGCCACCGGAGTTGGTGGCCCTAAAGATACTCATCCTCGCAAGTGACTCATAAAAGAAAAAAATTTACTATAGTAGCATTATTTGCTTAATTTTCTCAACTTATAACCCTTTTTAAACGTTTGTTTCGAATTTTACTATAATTCTATGTTTGGATACGTCTAATTTATTTGAGTCCGGAGCCTAAAGGGCAAAAAAAATTGTCAAAAATTTCAAAAGGGCACATCACTTTTTATTCTAGCCAAAAGGGCAAAATCGCTGCATCAGCAGCGATTTTCCTCTGACAAAATGACGAAATAGCAGTGATTTCGTCTAAATTTTATTTTATTTTTTTAATTAAAAATCGCATTTTGTAATTTTTTTTAATTAAAGATCGCTGCTTTTTCTTTAAAAAAACTAAAACGGCACATCAAAAAAAAAATTAACCAAAAGGGCTTCTGACAAAGCAAAAATAAAAATCGCTGCATATTTTCTCAAAAAAAAAAAAAACTTTTTTTCTTCAAAATCGCTGCTATAGCAGCGAATTTGGTTAAGAATTTAAAAAAAAAGTTTTTTTAAAAATTTAATATTCTTTTATTATTATTTATGATTTATAATTCAATTTTCCTCATGCTTCAACAATTTTATTGAGTATACTGTCGTCTTGTTTATCCTTTTTATATTATTAATAAGTAATAATAGGCATGAAAATAATAGCACTCGGCATGAAAAACGCTGCCCCCTGTAGCGATGTGTAAGCAAAAAAAAAATTCTGACTTAAAATCGCTGCCACAACAATTTTTTATTTTTTTTTTTACAATGGCAGCGATTTTTAATAATAATAATAAAAACAAAATTTAACAAAATCGCTGCTGTGGCAGCGATTTTTAATTAAAAAAAATAAAAAATTTTTTTTAGACGAAATCACTGCTATTTCATCATTTTGTCAGAGGAAAATCGCTGCTGACACAACAATTTTGCCCTTTTGGCTAGAATAAAAAGTGATGTGCCCTTTTGGAATTTTTGACAAATTTTTTTGCCCTTTAGGCTCCGGACTCTAATTTATTTTATCACTTTAGATTTATGCGATTAAATTTAAATTAGATTTCAAGTCGTAGAAATTTGTTCTTGAATTTCAACAATTTCACACATATTCGAATGCTAAAATTTGAAATGTATTAAATTTTACAAACTTAAATCATTAATGTCGAGTTAATAATGAATTAAACTTGTAAAAATGACGATTTTATCTATGTTTTGGGGTTATTTTTGTTGAACAAATAGGAAATCTAACATAAGTTTCGTTTCCTATTTAACCCTTCATGTGGAAGTTTTTTTTGTCAAAGAAAATTAGAAAAATGAGGATTCGCATCGGAAAAGATTTATTAATAACTCATAAAGTAGAAAAATTGGTTCCGATACAACCCCTCTTGAACGAGGCTTCTCAAGTAAGTTATTGATTTCTAAATCAATCTCCGCTATCTAAATCACTAAAACGAGAAAGAAATTCGTCATTGCAACGAAAACTAAGCTAACACCTAAAATAGAACTAGGACTAGCATGATCCCCTGTTGGAGCTGGTGCTGGTGCATCAGCTGATGTACTCGCAGGAGTATCTGCAGTTGGTGCATCGGACTTGGGTGGTAAATGATGTGGAGCCGGTGCAGGGGTAGCCTCTATAGGGGTCTCTGCAGCCTCTGATTCTGGTGCAGGCCCTGCGTCAGTACCAGGTCCTGTGTCAGTACCAGGGGCAAGGGCTGCAGATGATGCACCAGGTGCAGGGGCTGCAGATGATCCATGGGGCGAAGAAGCTGGAGATGCACCAGGGGCAAGGGCTGCAGATGATCCATGGGGCGAAGAAGCTGGAGAGTATGTTGGTGCACTACTAATTGGGGCAGTGGCAGGTGGCGAAGACGGTGGAGGAGATGTTGGTGTTGATGAATCGATCCCCGATGGAATAATAACATTGCTAATTTGCAATATCGAAATATTATAAGGTTGCGATGCAATAGATTTAACTAGTTTTGACCCGAGTGTTTCTCCTTTTGCAGCTGAGCCTAATGAAATACTTCCAGTACCTAAATCAGTCATGTTAAAAAACCCTTGATCGTTATTTGCATAACCTGTCGTTTGAAACAGAGTAGGTGTCTTCATGGTCTTGTTAGGCAACATCTGCATCTTTGGAACATCATAATAGTCAAGTAAGACGTGCACACGCATGATGTTGGCTATCACGTCTTGCGACATCCCCTTGAGGGGCGATAAGTTGTTGTTTTCAACAACTAGGACAGTGATTGTCTGCCGCGAATTAATCGCGGCAGCCACTCCTGTTTGAGTTAGGTAATTGTTGAAATTGCTAAAAGATGAGTAATGGTTAAGTAGAGAAGTAATGTTAAAAGACTTAGCTTGGGATAACAAGAGGAAGAAGAAAAAAGTTAATAGTGAAGTGTTGAAATTAACCATTTTTGGATTATATTAAAATATTGTTTGATTCGATTTGATTTTGATGATGTGATGGTGGTAAGAAAAGAATGAAGAGGTGAATATTTATAATGAGATATGAGGACTTAGTGTGTGTGGGGAGAAATAATTTGCTCCTATTTTAGGGGTGATTAATTTTGTTTAGTGGATAAGAGGATATGGTGGAAGAGAATAATCATTCTTTTTGGGACAGTTGTTATACTTACACAACACTAATCTTGTCTTAATAATCTAATTACATAAGATCTTGTAAGCATAATTTTCTCGTATTGTGAATTTACTTTTGACCATACCTAGGAAAATTGCATTGATATAGAAGAAAAAGTCTCTTTTTTCGATTAATTTTAAATTCTATACACTGTCAGCAAGAGCAAAAAGAGTAATTAGATAATTAGGTTATTTATAAATTAATTAAAGAGTAATATCTATTGTAAGTATTCATTGGTAATTAACCTAATGAAAAATAATAATTAGAATATAATAATAGGTTAAACTACATATGTTTTTTTGCATTAAATTTTTTTATATTGTCGGTATATATGACTGAAATTGTAGGAGTAAAAGTAGTTATTCAGTTGAAACAAGTGTGTCTTTGTTAAAGGTTAATATCTATTGTAATTTGTAAGTATTCATCGATAATTAACCTAATGAAAATGATAATTAACATATAATAATAGGTTAAACTACATATACTTTTTGTATTAAAAGTTTTTATATTGTCGATGTATATAACTTAAATTGTACGAGTAAAAATAGTTATTCAGTTAAAATAAGTGTCTTTTTTGGAAATCACTTAACTTTGTAAAGGGATGTTTCATAAAGCATTTGTTTCAACAAAGAAAAGACACATATGTAGATGTAGAGTATTCATAAAAGAACTCTCATCGTCGGTAATTATCCTAATGAAAATGATAATTAACATATAATAATAGGTTAAACTATATATAATTTTTTGTAGTAAAAGTTTTTATATTGTTGATATATATAACTTAAATTGTATGAATAAAAATAGTTATTCAGTTAAAATAAGTGTCTTTTTTGGAAATCACTTAACTTTGTAAAGGGATGTTTCTTAAAGCATTTTTTTCAACAAAGAAAACATACATATATTCATAGAGTATTCATAAAAGAACTCTCATCATCGGATCTAGTGTATAATGTATGAGTTTACCGAAAGAAATCTATTAAATAGCTATAAATATTTTACTGTATACTCAATCATTATTATATATTAAATCATGGATTTTTCCCTATTCCAATGTACAACTTATTACTAAAACAGCAAATCTTGTCAATCTTAGAAATTTAATACTTCCTCGTCCCCTATATTAAATTAAAAATAGATGTCCATTTTTATTTGTTCGATTTGCGAAATGAAGAGATACTTGCATTATTTTTTTCTTTTGTCTTTAAGACTAAGAAAATTGAAGAAAGTATTTAAAACTGCAACTTCACCAACTGGTAAAGGAACACATTTCATAAGTTGTAAGAAATTACATGATATCTGAACTCTATCGAACAAAAAAAGAAAGCTTTTGTTCTGAACTAAATACTGGAAAATTTTACTAAAATATTGTAATAATCTTATGTTCAAAACTTTGGATATTCAATTGTAATCTTCTACAGCATTCTTGTTGACAGACAAACCAGTGAACTGGAGAATCAATCAATCAATCTTCACAGACGAGTAGATGAGTCTTGTGAACCAGAAGCATGCGTAGAAACCGATGGTACCGGTCAGGACGAAAAATGCATATGAAGCAATCAACATGTAACCGAAATACAAGATCCCGGAAACAGGCTTAGTGATGTCAAGCTTGGTGAAGAAATAGAAGGTAGCATAAAGGAACAGGTAAAGTGCGGACGAGCCTGATGTCAAGTAGGATCTCCACCACCACAAGTAGTCCTCACTGCATAACTGGAAATAGCATAGTACGATGGTTATCTCGGCACAGGTGACTATCAGAATGACAAAAACGATGAAGAGGAAACCGAAGAGGTAGTAAAACTGGTTCAGCCAGATCGAGGTGAGAATGAAAAAGAGCTCAATGAAGACGGCTCCAAATGGAAGTATGCCTCCAATAAGAACTGAGAAGATGGGGTTCATGTACCAAGCCTGCTCTGGGATCTGCCTGGGTATTTTATTCGTCTTTACTGGATCCTCAATGGTTGGCTTTCTAAAACCAACGTAACTGCCAACAAACACAAGAGGGACTGATATTCCGAACCATAAGAATACCAAAGCAAACATTGTTCCAAATGGCACAGCCCCAGATGATTTTTGACCCCAGATGAGTGCATTTAACACGAAGAAGATGACAAAGACAGTAGCTGGGAACAAAAATGCTGTCCTCAGAGCGATTCTCTTCCATTCTGTACCTTTAAACATCTTATAAAGACGGGAAGCAGAGTAGCCCGCAAAGAGTCCCATGAAAACCCAGAGCAAGAGCATTGCAGTCATTAGCCCACCCCGATTTGAAGGGGAGAGGAACCCCAAGACGGCAAACATCATGGTCACAAGCATCATACCGAAAAACTGTACACCAGTTCCAACATAGACACAAAGCAAATCCGAGTTACTTGGAGGCCTGAAAACATCTGAATGGACTAGTTTCCATCCTGTTTCTTCCTGTGCCTCCTCCTGGGTTTCCAGTTCATTATACTTGGAAATGTCACGATAAAGTGTTCTCAACATTATCATCGCCACCATGCCTGATAGGAACAGCACAATCATTAAAGAATTTACTATCGAGAACCAGTGTATCTGATCATCAGCCATCAATAGATAGGCATCCCATCTTGAGGCCCACTTCACATCACTCTCCTGCAATACAAACCAGAGAATCATACAAAATGTGTTTTATATAATACCAAAATCCCCTATAAATCTCAAAAGGTTAAACTGAAAAATGATAACATATAAAATTACAAAAAAGACTAGTAACCTCTCCCTCCATCCCAAAATAAGTCACCTTAGCAAAAAAATTGTCCCAAAATACTTGTCACCTTAGAAATTCAAGAAAAAAATTACTGCAGTATTTTTTCTAACTATATCCTTATACTCCAACTTTTAAACAGTGTTAAATTTTCAAGAGATATTCATTAAATAGGGGTAGTTTAGTAAACTACACATTGTATTTATTGATTTCTTAATGAACACGATTTTTGCTAAGGTGACACTTCGTTTGGGATGGAGGGAGTATCACATTGAGTGGCCATATCTAACAAGATTCGATAAGTTACCTGGAATTCAACATCATATGTAAATATGATTTCTTGGTTAGCCTCAACCTCTTGAGGAGAATTTGAGTTAGATACCGTCCGTTTTGCATGTGGATCACATGTTGTTAAACGAGTATTGTCAGCCCATTTGCCATCATATTCATGCTTAACACTGGAAATATTATCAGCCATATCAGTTCTTTGGCACCAAAAGATTAAAAAATAAGAGCAAGTGAAATCTTACACATTACATTATGCCTCAGCCTATAAGTGCAGACAGAAATATGAGTAGCCTTAAAAACAAACCTAAATGGCATGACCTCAAATCCCACAATTCTGGCCGAGTCTGTCTGCAAATCTTTATGGTACTTAACAGCAAATGTCAAGTGGTTATGGATGAAATGCTTCTCGTCCTTGCTCTGCAGGCAATCACACAGAGACAAATCAGTAGACCATAATGAAATTTAGCTCTACTACATATAAAAATCAGTTCTACATCGTGTTATGGGAAGTAAAATAAAATTCCTTACTCCAGCATATTGTCCTTTTACACCAATATAAACTCCCTGTTGATAGGCAGGAGGGGCTTCTTGCTCTAACCTCCGAACTGGAACAACTAAAGGCAGATTATCTAGTATCCTGACACATGAATCCAGAAAATTGTTAGGAAGAGTAATTAAGAAGAATATGATCCTTGTAAAAGGCCGGAAAATGACACTGTTTCCTCAAGAGAATAATTGACCTACATGTTCACACGATATTCGTCTTCAATTTTTTCTTTAAATTCCTTAGCTTTCTTGTCATCAAGTACAAGCCTACAAACAACATGACACATCTCTGGCTCCCTCATTTTAAACTGCAGTATAAACATACATCTAAAAGAAGTCAGTTATCATAAGATTAAGTCAATAAATCAAGTGATGAAGTAGATGAAGCTGACCGTAAAAGGGGAGTTCTCAATTCGATCACCACGAAGCACTTCTCCAAGATTTTCTCTGCTATCAATGATATTTTCTGGACGACAGAAAGGAACAGAATAGAACGAATAAGGAAGCTGAGTCTTTGTAGAGGTCAGCTTGTTCACTTTCACAGACAGAAGATCTCCCTGCAACAAACATCGTCACCTTCCAGAGTCAGAAAAGCCTATGCATTCCCTTCTTTTAGGGTTAAGAATAAACTCCCAAATGATTTTAAAAAATAAACTCACCCTGCCCAAGAACATGTAAAAGAACTTTCACACAACAAGATCTATAAACAATTTATCCAGCTTGCACTACTCACCAATGAAACAAATAGGTGCCTAATTTTTTCGGGCATAATCTGACCTAGATATATGTGAGGTGACCCAACAAGTCTATATAATCTGCTTATACACAACTATAATTCTTCTGAGGGAATTCTTCATCAAAAACAATTCTTCTGCATCATTGTGTTCATTCTCTCTCTTCATTAAGCAGAATTGGTGTAACTATGCCTCAATGCCATGGCTATTCATTCTCAGCTTTCTTGCAATAGTTTTTCCTTATTCATTCAATTGGTGAATCCAGATGGTTTTAAATTCAACATCTCACCAATCAAGGTAAATATAAATCATCAAACCCAATTAGATTCTACTACAGTAGCCACACATACATGCAAATCAAAGCACCAAAATTTAACACAAAACCATACCTAGACCCCAACAGAGATCTGTAAACCTAACACAAATCAAACAGTAAATAACCTAACAAAGCATTTAATACACACACACTCACTCCCTTAGACAGGATATTCAAACACAGTAATTTAAATAAAAATGTTTGACACTTTGCTTCCAGATATTCAAACAAAAATAAACTTTCAAGTTCCATCAACAATTTAAAATGTGCAGTTTTCACCACTTTGACAACCGCTTTGGTGCTAGAAGAATTCATCACTTGGTAATTTATATGCTGCTTCGAAATATCCACATTTTTATATTTTTAAAAGTGATTAATCTAGCAGATCTAGCTTCAAACCTAAGTCAAGTTACCTCTTGATATCTGAAAATAACAACAAAAAAGGCTCCTGCATTTTGTGCACCCACATGCATAAACACTTTGATACGAGAAGAATTGCATTGTATATAGTAATTAATACGCAGATTTGGAATATCTACATTTTTATTAACGCGTAGTCCCGTGCACAAAGCATCCCATGTTAGCAGGGTCTGCGGAAGGCTGCCGCCCCGAGGGGTGTGATGTAGACAATCAACACTAATGCAAGCATTAATGACTACTTCTAGGTCACACGAAGGCAACTTTACCGTTTCTCCACGGCTCCCCTATTATCTACATTTGTGATTATAAAAAAAAAGTGATAATCCAATCAATCTAGCTTCAACCTTCAGCCAAATTGCCTCATGAAATCCGAAACTATCAACAAAAATAACAATGCACCTCCATTTTGTGCACACACATACATGAAACATCTTCGTACAAGAAGAATTGCATCTTATATAGTAATTTATACGTAGCTTCGGAATATCTACATTTTTTATTTTCCAACCAGAGATTAATCTAACTGATCTAGCTTCAAAATTTAGCCAAATTGCCTCATGAAATCCCAAAACAACAATGCACCTCAATTTTGTGCACACACATACGTAAACATTTTGATACGATAAGAATTGCATTGTATATAGTAATTTATACGCAGCTTCGAAACATCTACATTTCCATTTTTCCAACAAGAGTGATTAATCTAGCCGATCAAGCTTCAAAAATTAGCCAATTTTCCTCATGAAATCCCAAAATAACAATGCACCTCCATTTTGTGTACACACATTAGAAGAATTACATTGTATATAGTAATTTATACACAGCTTCGGAATATCTACATTTTTTTATTTTTCCAACAAGAGTGATTAATCTAACCGATCTAAATTCAAACTTTAGCCAAATTGCCTCATGATATCCGAAAATAACAATGACACACATACGTAAACATGAAGAAATTTCGAGAAAAAATGCTGACCTTTTGGAAATCTTCAGGCGCAACACCGGGGAGGTAGAAAGAGGAGGCATTGTGGAATGTAAGCAGAAGAGAAATAGCGCAAATCAATGAAGGAATTAGCAGAGATCGCCGAGCTCTTCCCATGGTGAAAAATGGCGTTTAGATTTGGGAATTGGAGTTTCTTCAGATCCAAAAAAAATACACCGAGACCAGCGTTTTTTGCTATATAAATGCGTTTTTCAGGGTCCCACTTGGTGAAAAAAAAGTACTCATATATTTTTTTAATTTAATAAAGTATTTGTTTAGAATCGCGATAAATTTGACCTGTGAAAGATAGTATAGTATAATTCTGTATACACTATGCAATCAAACTTTTCTATAATAACATTATTGAGTTTGAGATTCTTGATTGTTTGTAGTGACGAGCGACGAATGACGAATGACGAATGACGAACGACTCAAATTCTTTATAATAATATCGTTAGTTTGAGATTTCTTTTATTATTATAGCGATTGATTGTTATACAATTCATAACGATATTTGCTATTTAAATAAATTATTATAGGCAAAATAGATACATATAATTTTAAAAAAAAAAATATTGTTTGTATTAATTTAATTGGTTTCAAGATCTTTCCTAAATAAATCGAGGTCTTCATTCTTGATGTTATTATAGGTAGGAACTTTAAGTCTCATCTTAAACTTAATCATATTTTGTATAGAAAAGGAAAATTGTTTAATGATGAAAATATATTTTTCTTTTGACATATGGTGTACTAAAATATTTGATCAAAATCTCTTGACCAATAATTAATAATTTTTGAGATTATATTTCTTATCAAAAGATAATTGTTATAAAAGAGTAATTTTATAAATAACATACTATTATATAGACGATTGTTATACCTATAGGTAAAAAATTGTTATAAAAAGACAAAAATATAATATCAAAATACTGTCAATTTAGAAGTTTAGACAAAATTAATTATTTTTTTCATTTTATCCTTGGTAATTGTTTATAAAAATTACTAATACGTAATTATGATTTATGACACGTAAATCAAGTAAATATTCAATGAAGAGATATTGCATGTATAAGACATAATTAGGGTACAATAATCAAACACCCCCTCCTAATTAATATTAGGTGTGTAAATGAAAAATACGACAAATATTTTAAGACGAAGTAGACTAGAATATAAAAAGTCCAAGTGAGAAGTTAAAGTCGGTTTGACCAACTTAAAAGCCCATCCAAACGGGCACTTACTCTCTCTTACAAATGAAAAAGTGAAACAACAAAATATTACACTAAAAGTTCAACATCCAATCTCTTTTTATGCTTCATCTTTTTCTACAGATTGTCATACCATCACCAATAGGCACCTTAACAAGGCAAGATAAATGATATCAGAACTTCATTCCAAATGAAAAAATAGAAACAGAAAAATCCCAGAAGAAGAAAGAAACAATATAAACTCATGCTTACCATACTGATGTCGACGCGGTTATCCTTCATCAAGTTTTCATTAAAGTTTCTAATGCTAAGAGTCTTGGAATCATTTACCTGATAAGAAGATATCAGTTAAAGGTGAATCATTTTCTGGAGTTGACAAACTAGGAAACTGATTTTTTACCAGTGGATCGGAAACTCTTCCATGCCATAGGACATTATCGACTACAATAAGACCTCCGATTCTCACCTGTGAAAGGGAACGGCTTTTACAACCTCAAACTGCCAGGCCTAATAAACAATACAGTGATTTTAGACGTGCAACGCACCAGTTGTAGCAGCAACTCAAAGTACTCTTGATACATTTTCTTTTCTGCGTCAACAAATGCAAAATCATATCTGCATAGAATTGGAGTTAGAAAGTGAATGACTTTCCTCTTTTTGTCTATGTCACTGAAGGGACAACGAATGGTTTCTTCTAAATATAAATATTCGAGACATCTGAATTTGTTCTTCACTATGACAGATAGATTGATAGCTACTGCTGTTTCATCAAGCCATCAACCTTCAATGTCGAAGTAGTGCAAGCGAGGGAAGTTTCTCTAATAAGCGTTATAGAAAGAAAGTAACTTAACTAGCAAAACGGGTTTAGTATTGTCACATTGCATATTTTTTTTGATAACCGAGAAATCCGTTTGTGACCCACCCTTTGGACCAATCACAGCCTTCTAAACTCGGTGGATAATGGGCCCGCCCCTCTACCCTTCTCCACTTAAATACCGGGCTTCGCTTTGCATGGTGTGGGGATTGAACCTGCGACCTAAGCCACAATCCTCCACCTTTTGCCACTTGAGCTAGGCCTTGGGGGCCACATTGCATATTAGAAAGTATCTTTATCCAACCATACTCCATGATAGCTTTTTCAGAATGAGGTATCTGACTCGAAAATCACATCTTTTGTACCTCATAATGGTGCTAAGTTTATCTAGAAGCAGTTGCTAAAAAGGAAAGAAAAATAATTCTATAAGAGTTTCCACTCATAATGGCGGAGCTAGGATTTTCACTAAGGAGATTCAAAATATAATAATGTAAACATACAACAAAGCCACGGGAATTCAACATCTATTACATATACAAAAAATAATTGACTTATATATATAGTTTACTTTCCTAGCAAAGGGTGTTCAGATGAACCGCCTTGCGCCCCCCTAAGCTCTGCCTATGCACTTACACATAGAGTTGACAGCAGATTTACATGCACATTTTTAACAAAAAAAGCAAAAAGTCGGCAACTACACAAAAAATCGTCCTCAGAAAGATATTTACCTGCAACTTTCACCATTTTGAATCAAAGACTTCAAAGTATCTGCTGCTAGACCATGTCTCACGTCCACCTAATGACACAGTCAAACCATCAATGATATGAATATCAAAGACATTTAAGCACATATTTATCGTACTTCACCCTAAACAATGATGAATAATGATAAGTCGTTACAAAATGAGAAATATAGTTCACATTTCAAATTTTATGTTAGGCAGCCATTAAAAACCCCTAGAAAGTTTAAAATACTCTTAAGTAGAAGAATTTTAGCAGATATAGAATTAATAGAGAATATATTTGCATGCTTAGCCTCCATAAAAGAGAACAGTACTGACATGAGATTGAACAGAATTTTAATGCACGGATGCAGACAATTCAGATAAGTAGACTCGGTCTTCCAGGAAAATAGCATGAGAGATGAGGATATATGACATAGAATTGGAAAAGAATGGTTGAGAGATGCTATAGCAGTGTATGCAACAGAAGATACCTAGTAAAATGAATATCAAGTTATACATAATAATTTTGCGACTAGCATGTTATGCGAGAGCAAATTTGAAGCCTCTAAGGTCCATCATATCCACAAGATATGTGTTATGAAAATGTAGATATCAAAGTGGATGTGGAAGTACATACAAAGTTGGACAAGATTAGAAATTATTACGATACACAAAGGTGGACGTATCACATAGAGAAGAATAAATTATGGATTGATGCCTGAGATGGTTCAACTATGTCTTAAGTAGACCTCCAAAAGTATCAGTCCATTGGTGCACCAATATGGTGATTGAAGGTAATAAAAGAGACGACATAGACCTAAAATCACATGTGGAAGTCATCTAAAAAACTCTTGAGTTTCTATGGATCAACAGGACTTACCTGAGTACAGAACAGAACGTAAAACAAAAGATTTTAGGTGATATCATCTAGTTGGATTAAGCCTTGGTTGATGTTACTCTTAAATCAGGTCCAGGTAGGATAAGTGTGAAATATAGAAGCTCTACTTTTTGAAAGCCCTTGATTTTCCTTAGAAGAAATTCTTTTACCATTATTGGAATATGCCAGAATACTGAAACAAATATAGAGAGTCCATATAACAAATCCCACTTAGTTTGGAAAGGTGGAATGGTTAATTGATGGATGGATGAATAATAAGGTCAACAATTACTTCCATTTTTAGTAGATTGCATCTTATGATTCATATGGAACATATTTTTCTGAAGTCATTATCTCTCAAGTATAACAAAAAGATTACATCTTATGAATCACACAGGGAGACACCAGAATCACCTTATGTGACACACCAGCTCGGTCATAATATCTTTTTGCAACCTCAATTACTTTGCCATCTCTTTCACAAGCAACTAAATGACCTCCTTCTGGAAGGACCAGGGCAACAGCCAAGGATGAATATCCCTGTGGGACAAGAATGACTCATATTAATGACCGATAATACAGCCAATTAATAGAAGAGGAAAACAACACTCAATGTACTAAAAGGCAATATAAATAAGTATCATCACTGACAGAAACCTGAAATTGGTTGTATACAAGGTCAATCATTATACTGGTCAAACACACGCAGTTAAGGATTTTTCCTAATGCATGTGTGCTTCTTTGCTTTCTTACCTTTTAGCTTTCTATCTTATCACATTTCAAGTGAAAGCAAAAACAGGAAACATATTCCTATATTGTCGTTTGGCATGCAAGATAATTATCCGGGAAAAAAATTTCCCATATTATTCCGCATTTGATAGCACAACAGATAGGCTCTCCTCCAGGTTTCTATCCAACTTTGAGGGATTACTGTATCCTGGACAAGGGGTAAGGGACAGATTGCAATACCAGGAAAGTAAAGTAAGCTAGATAAGAACTTCAAATAGCAAACACTCACAAGCAGCGGAAGAGTTCTGTCTCCTTTTTCCTATTTTGTTCTTTATCCTTCGTCCACAAATGACCCAATTACCCTCATACTCCATCCTACATGAGCCTTCTGTCATGAGTCCCTCTATGAAGCCCTCAGTCGAGAACCTCCTCTATAATGAGATCCTCCTAGCATGCGTTCTATACTCTCTCTCCTTTTCTTCCATGGCGGAAAACTCACCCAGCAGCCAATATGCTATAACATTTTCTTCCGTGACATTTTCGGGCTAGTTTTTCTCTTTAGGCACTTCACCTCTATAAGATCCACCTTATCTCTATACTCTTCAACACAAATAGTCCTACGATGAATACTAGGAAATATTTGTCCCTTCATGTACATCTGAAAAATTTAGAATGATATAGAGAAGGTACAAGTGAAGATCAAGTTCCCTTCCTCTCACCCTCTTTCTTTAGATTTTTGTTACTTTTGACACCAAAAAGACCAACATAAAGGATTTTTTTTGACTAAAAAGTACCTACATAAAGGATAAGAGAGGTGCAAACTCCAATCTTGTCCATACTAAAGTACGACAGAAGAAGGTGCACATCATCAAACACATCCAGTGCCACAAATCTAATTTATTCAATACATTGTTGTCAACTAGTCTAGGTAGCAAACACATTTCCAAGATTTTGGCATTATAAATTTGCCATTTGAGTGACTTTTGCAACATAAGTTGTGAGCAACGTGTCCACATATATTATTTTTTTTGATGACAAGGGAAACCCGCAACCGCTACCCTTTGGGTGCGCACAGGGTAAAACCCCCGCTCCTATGCAATAGCTCGCAAACCACATAGGAGGGGTAACCCGCACTAGGCAAGCCTGGTGCGACGAGCTCGACCCAGAAGGCAAACCCCTTGCTTTCGCTGGCAAGGGGTTTCGAACTTGAGACCTCCAACATGGAAGTCCCAAGCTCAAACCACTGGGCCACCCCGAAGGGTACGTGTCCACATATATTTTAAGGGAAAGTACCAAACTTTTTTTTTGAATAGGAAAGTACCAAACGTTTAATATGAGGTAAGAAAACATTAAGGCAAAAATATAAATCATGTCGATGAGTATGAGTTCATAATGTAGACTTACAGTATATGTTCCCACTTCAATGCACCTTTCTGCCCCAAGAATCTGGACGAGCATA
This sequence comes from Solanum verrucosum, assembly GCF_900185275.1. Taxonomy (NCBI): domain Eukaryota; kingdom Viridiplantae; phylum Streptophyta; class Magnoliopsida; order Solanales; family Solanaceae; genus Solanum; species Solanum verrucosum. The sequence goes on from NW_026019957.1 coordinate 3,919,467, forward strand.
GCAAGTAGTTGTGCTTGATCCGGTGACACCTAATACTAAGAATGGCAGTTAGTCAATATTGAAGTTTAGAGTATCTGTCAATCTCCTCATGAGAAAAATCATCACCACCAATCACTGCCCTATCTTATATAGAAAAGTTGTAAGCCAATAATATAGAAGGGAAAATAAAGAACCAGTTCACCTTCAGAGACTTTTGCAGAGGGAGCACATTATTCCCTCAAGGAGCATAAAAGAGGAGAATGTGAACTTTCAAGACTTGCAATTGAAAGAGAAAAGTTTCCTCCCCATGGCCCCATGCATTACTATCAAAGTGCATGCTCAAAAAACTCATCACTTAACAAATCCTCTTCCAGAAAACTATAACCATATCTCATCCACTCCATTATATGATGAGTGACTTGGATTGTCTTCATTTAAAGTTACAAAGTTTCTTCAACTCAATCTAGAGAGTCAGTTTTGCACATATCCACTTGAGTGAATTACAAAGGATAAACTTATACAACCACTTAGTTCTTTTTATTTTAGTCAGACTCAGTCAGTTGTTATGTGCCGTAGAACCACACATCCAATAAGTTCAGAGGGACCAAGGGTCATAACAACATCCGTAAATAACCTTCTTCTGGAAATGGTCCTTAGATTTTTCAAGTATGAAAGAGACACTTCGTAATTAAATACAGAAACTTAACAGGTTCCTAAAGTTTTAGACCAGAAAGAGATCATGTGCATGTATCAAAACCATGAACAGTGGGACAGCAGAACAGCAGTAATGTATAACTTACTTAGGAGGGAGGTAAAGGAATATAACAGTTAGCAAAGCCTAGGCTGATGGATTACCTGCATCTGACTGCCTCGCATTGTTGCTGTTTCCTCCCTAAGTTCACGCAAAATCTGAAATCCAAACAAAGAGAAAAAAATGAATACCTGATAAAGTCTCCTTCCTTTATTTTTCTTTTAATCTTTGTTTTCCCCACGTTTGACTCTCTTCTCAAATTACTATGGGATTGCAACCAGAGCATTCACCTTTGGTTCTCTAACATTGGTCAATATGTAGTCATACAGTGGCGAATCAACACTTATAATCTGTTTACTACCATATCTAACATCACTTGCAACAGTAACTGGACTATCATGAAGTTTTGATGCCTGAAGCTGACAAAAGGAGAGAGCAGTTGCGGAAGACACATGCCTCGTCAAGGATAACACATCTGTGTGGTATATGGAGGGAATGGAATGGCCATTAAATTTAGGTCGAAATAATGCAAATGAATTGGTGTAGCTAAGCACCATCCGATTGGACATAGGAGAAGCAATCAACAGCCAATAGTCTGTGGGAAAGTTTAACTACCTGCAAAAGAACAAATATAAATGGAAGTGCTTAGGAAACTAATTTGATGCACTCAGTTAGCTTCTACAACATAAGGCCTCTACTTCTAATCATCAAGCAAGTGCAACTCATGCAACTGTATATGGAATCACAATTTACATGGTTTATGGTTGGTGTTCCTTAAACAAACTTTGTGGATTTATATGTAAAGTTCTTAGAATCAAAATCTTAGGTGGGTTTGTCTTAAGAAATCTCATGGTCAGACTGTAGGTTGTGAGATCTTACCAAAGTAGATAAACAATGACATTTGACTAACTTGAAATAAGTCAATAACTATTAGAAATGAGTTAATCCAGTCTACATGGGTAAAAAGAAAGTCCAAATATGATAATGTAGTGCGGAAGTAAGAGTAATCGTAAAATATGTTTCTTACAACTAGTAGATGTCCCAAAAAGCAGAGATAGACACATGGGTCTCTATGAGGAGGCAAAATGATTTGCAATACCATTTAAGAGCGAACGAGAAGTGGATTCTATTGTTTCATCTTCCACTTTTTCCTAACGTTGAGTTTGTTGACAAGGTGCTGCAGATCATTTTTGGAGCAAAGATGCAGACGGAAGTTAACTCATTCCAAAATGGTATGACTGGTTAACATAGCTGAACCTCCTGCAGTATATTCTGGAAGACTTCGAGGGTGTTTGGATTGGCTTTTCCAAAATAGCTTATAAGCTATAAAAGCTATAAGTTGGTCATACACAACTTTTAGCTTTTAGCTTATGTTTGTACTTTTTGGCCTAAAAATAAGTGCTTAAAAGCATTTTTTTATCTTTCCCAAAACCACAAAAAATAGAAAAAGAGCTTAAAAGCCAAAAGCACTTAAAATAAGTCAATCCAAACACCCTCATCATTAAGTAAAGAGACAACCTTTTGCAAGGAAAGCTGCATTGGAAGCACCTTTGACCAGTGACAACCGAAGAAAGAGGCAAGGGATCCATGTTTAGTCCTGCATCTTTTGTTAAAAAGGTAACCATATTTTAACACATTGGCGATGGACTTTTAAATATTGGGATTTAGTTTTTTCTCTTAGAAGCATGGATAAGGTAAGATCCAGCCAGTTAAGCTATAATCTTGACTTGGAACAGTTCAGCCATCGGAAAAATACATGAGAATTTGGAGAATATCTGGTCTGAACGAATAGAAGGATATTACTGGGGGAAGATTTTTCAACATCAAGTTTCAATCACTCTGTATACTTGTAAGTAAGGATACAAATCCCTAATCCCAGATTGACCACTATTATTTTCTGGAAAAGTTGAGCTTGTAAAATTGACTATTTGATGTATTTTGTGTAAGCTCCATACAGTCATACCCTAACTTTGTACAACTTCAGGAAATCCCATAGTGCCACTGTCCTATTAATGAAATTCTCATTAGCAAAATTCCTTCACTCTTGGTTATTTGACCTGGTATACTTTCTGCCCTCTTAACTATTGTCACTAATGCACAGTTGTCACGACCCGATTTCTCGAGTCATGATGACACCTACTATACCCTACCAGTAGGTAAGCCAACCCGCAACCTAGAACATCAAGCAATGAGCATAAGGGCAGAAACTAGCGAAAACAATAATCTAAACAAGGACAACAAGGCGGAAGCAAACCAAATAAATAAAACCTGAACGAACCCCCATAAGCCCGACAGGTACACAGAATAGCTAAGTCTATTGAGAAAGAAGAAAACCGGGATCCCAACCCCAAAGTAACCAAGATAATCCATCAACCTCCACCCAGCCAACAGTGCACTCCCAACCCAGCTAGAAAGAGTGACCCCAGGGGGCACCCAACCAAATAGTCCACTCCCAGCCCAGCTAGAAAGAGGGACCCGAGGGTGAAGTTGATATCGCGAGTCGTCATACTATGCAGTCAGCTCCCAGCCCAGCTAGAAAGAGTGACCCGGGGACACCCAGCCAGCAGCACACTCCCAGCCCAGCTAGAAAGAGAGGCTCGGGGATGATCGCCGAAGGTACTTAGTAGGCACTCTAAGTAGATGCAGGTCCCAGTACCAGTTACCAGCGGTGATTAGTTCCAGCCTTCTTTTGCAGCTGTGACTCGGAGACAAAGGTGAGCACTTGGCGTTTTGGGTTTGTCTTGTCTCTTTTTGTTTTAGCTAGTCTTGTTGCCTTTGAGACACGCTTTGCTGTGGTCCACTTTTGGGACATGTACTCTTTATTAGATAGCTCTGTACTAGTGACTTCCAGGTTCTGGGAGGGATTTCTGTATATATTTATTTTGGTTTGCTTCTACCTTATTGTCCTTGTTTAGATTATTGTTTTCGCTAGTTTCTGCCCTTACACTCATTGCTTGATGTTCTGGGTTACGGGTTGGCTTACCTACTGGTAGGGTATAGTAGGTGCCATCATGACTCGAGAAATCGGATTGTGACAGCAGTATACAAAGATTGTTACGGCTAAAACATGCAAGGCCTTTGGGGTGAACGTAAATGGGTTCGAACATGAGATCTTGGAGATGATCTTACGTATGGAGTAGAAGAGAAAATTACAACTTCAGCAACAAAGGGAGAAACAGAAAGACACAAAAAATTCCAAGGAAAAGGGGGATGGTGAGTTGGAAAATTTGATTTGCTCAGTCAACTATGACAAAGGGGTCCATAATGAGGGAGAAAGAATCATGAAGGGTAAGAAACTCAAAGCATTGTCCGAATGGAAGTGAAAATCATAAGTTGAAATGTGCGGGGGGTTAACGACAATAAAAAAAAAAGACAACATTAAATCGTTGGTCAAGAAGTGGAAGCCAGATGTTTTATGTCTACAAGAAACAAAATTGAAGAATGGTCTATTGTTATAGCAACACAGATTTGGGGATCTAGATGGGTCGGCTGGATGGAATTTATATCATACGGAAGGAGCGGAGGTATCAAAATATTCTGGGATAAGAGGCAATGAAATCACATAGTTTTTATGAGAGGCACATACTCTATCACTGCAATGTTTGAAGGGTTACAGGGAGATCTCAGATGGTGCTTTACTGGTGTATATGGGCCACATTCAAATTGGGAAAGAACAGATTTTTGGGATGAATTAGCTGATATTAGAGGGTTATGGACTGATCACTGGGTAGTTGGAGGAGACTTTAATGTCAGTAGATCGAACATGAAAGGTTTAGTTGCATTAGAAGATCAAGAGCAATGAGGAACTTTTCAGATCTTATTCAGGACATGGAGTTGATTGATTTACCTCTTCAGGTGCTCACTACACTTGGTACAAGAGTGAGGATTCAACTCAAGCCTCCAGAATAGATAGATTTCTGATTTCTACCGACTGGAGTGACAACTTTGGAGCTGTGAATCAGCTTGCCTTCCCAAAAGTAACTTCTGATCATAGACCCATAGTATTGGAGAGTGGTGACTGGTCTGCTAATCCGTCATACTTTAAATTTGAGAATATGTGGTTACAACATGATGGATTCACTGAGAAAGTCAAAGAATGGTGGCAGAGCTATAATATTAATGGTTCCCCAGATTACATACTAGCTCAAAAACTGAAACACTTGAAAAGGGATATCAGCAAATGGAATAAAGAGGAAAGTGGAAGTCAGGGCAAGCAAAGCGTTGGATGAACTTCTAATGCTTGAGCACGCAACTGAAGGCAGAATGAAGACTCAAGAGGAAAAATCTCAGATTTTGAATCTGAAACTGGAAATTCAGAGGTTTGGCCAAAGCAGAGGAGGCCTCGTGGAGACAAAAGTCCAGATGTTTGTGGTTGAAAGAGGGTGATTGGAATATGCCCCTCTTCTCTATTCAGCCCCACTTAAATACAAAAATTCAGTCAACAGTAAGGTTCTAGCTCGTGACGTGCGCTATACTCAAGCATCCAGCGTTGCATTCTTACCTCTAAACCAAATTCATGATGAGGGACAATCATTTATCTGCCTGGTGAAACATTTCTTGCAATTATCTCGTATAGGTTCCTATTCGTCTTTCTCGTCACCCATACACACCTACCAAGTTTCTATAGCTTTCCACCACTAACTGTTCGAACCAGGAATTTACACTACTCAGACCATTGATTTTTCACCATAATATCTTTTTTTTGATAACAAGGGAAACCCGCAGCCGCTACCCAATTTGGGTGTGCACAGGGTAAAACCCCCGCTCCTATTCAATAGATCGCAAACCACATAGGAGAGGTAACCCGCACTAGACGAGCTCGACCCAGAAAGCAAACCTCTTGCTTTCGCTGGCAAGGGGTTTTGAACTTGAGACCTCCAAGTCTCCAACATGGAAGTCCCAAGCCCAAACCACTTCACCATAATATCTTATCACCCATCTATTCTACTTCCCCTTGTATAGCTTCCAGAAGCCCGGCACCTACTCCACGGTTTAAAACATACCTTCTGGCCAATATAAAATATGTCATAGGGTACCTACTACCTAGATCCTTTATTTGTAGTTCTTGCTTAATTGGTCTGGGATCAGGCAAAGCTATATGACAAGCCAACTTTCTATACAATCTTAAACTTTATTTACTTTAACAAGCCTATAAATTATCATCAAAGTGCTCATCAGAAGCGGAGCTAGAGTACAGCTTACAAGTTCGGCCGGACCCAATAGCTTTGGTCCAAATCCTGTATTTTGTCTTTAGAAATCCACTGAACATGTACAATTTATTAACTTAGAACCCAATAACTTAAAATTGACTAGAATCCCAAACCCATAAGCTTCAAATCCTGGCTCCATTCTCATTCCCTATCTGATAGCCACTGTTTATTGAAAAGGTTAAAAACATCATTTCTACCAACATAACCACACCTCACCCCTACTTGGAAGGCAAATAAGCTATTTCCGATAGAAAAAAACAGTCCAAAGCAGTACAGAGAAAAAAATAACAGAAATGAAGACAGTCATATCAAAATAATATAGACAACCAAAACAATAGTCATTAACAATATAAAATGATAATCAAAGTAGGAAAAAAAAACTCAGTCTTTAAATGAAATGTTCAAATAAAAAGAACCCCCTTTTCTCTTCCTGAACTCAAGTTACTCTATTAGTTCAAAGATTAAAGTAAATGAAAACAGGATTTGTATGATGTAATACTAACTAACAAGCAAGACAAAAACTTTATTCAACAAAAATCAAAGTGGAAAAAAAAATACTTTTAACCCACAATGGAACATTACCCAGAAAATGAAAATGAAAATGAAAGAGAAACAGAGATATTGACAAACCTCAAAGAAATCTCTGGCCAAATTAGCCTAAAAATGGAGTCTTTATTTTCTGCACTTCACTTCTCCCTTTAATAGCTTAAAAAAAAGGAATACAACAAACATCTAATATCTATCCTCCCAAACTTTTTAAATGGATGAGTCTTTTCCTTAAATTTAATAGTATCGAAATGATTTATATTCTTTTTTTAATAAAATTATGGAGTTTTAGATGATCTTTTTAATTTACATAAAAATTTAAAAAGAATTCGGGCCGAATTGTAAATATATTTATATATTAACCATATATTAAATTTAATATATAAATATATTTTATAATATTTTTCAAAGATAAACCTAGATCCGGAAAACAAACCGATATGATTTGGATGGTTTTATAATATCTAATTTTAGTTAATATATTATTCTTGTTATCCTCATTTATATGACTTTTTTTTTTTCAAGAGTCAAATAATTTAAATTTGATGAGAAATTTATACATAAACTTATTTGAATCTCAAAATTCGAGTGCCACGTAAACTTGACGGAGTGTATATTAATTTTTTTTATATTACAAAGAGAAAAATAATTTAATTTTTCTTCCCAAGTTCCCATCGTCCCTGAAGAAACAAAAGAAGCCCTAAAACCTTAAACCTCCAAGAAGCTCAACAATGGCGACAACCACAAAGCTTCTTCAATTCCGCCCGAAACTCAAACACTTTTCTGAACCAAAACTAAAGTTCTTCTCTTCTTCTTCTTCTTCTACATCAAATCCGAATCCTGAACCCACCGAAACACCTACATCCGAGCCCAACCAAACGCCTACATCTAAACCATTCTCTTTTTCATCTATTGTCAATAATCCCCAAAACCCATCTTCACAAGCTGCAGCTTTTGACGAAGTAAGAAAAAGCCTTGCAGGATTCCGTAGCCGTTCTGGTTCAGCACCATCACCGCAGTCATTTCAAGAACTATATCAAAGAAATGTCAATAATGTCAGGTCTGAAGTTCCTTACAATGCGAATCAGAGACCACCCCCAACTGGAAATGTTGGGTTCAATGCTATTAGTGCAAGCCTGCGTAACTTAAGCGTGAATAACAACTACAATAACAGCCAGAATGAGAGTAAAGGGAAGTTGTATGAATCGTTATCACTTTCGCGATATACGGAGAGTTTTAAGTTGAGACCTGATATGGGTAAAGATGTGAAAAGGTCGGGAATGGTGATTGGTGGGAGTGGGAATTTGCCTGCATCTTTTTATCGGAAGGAGATGATGAGGGATAAAGAGGGTGATAAGGAAGGGATGAAGATGGAGTTAACTAGGAATTATAGGCATGGTGAATTAGGAGAGAAGTTGAAAATGTTGAGGCCGATAAAGAAGGAGGAGAAAGGTTGGTTTTCGTTGCATGAGTTGAACGACAGATTGATGAAGGTGAGGGAAGCTGATGAGATTGAGAGCAAGACGATGGTAGCTGGTGTCGTGTATAAGGATTTGAAAGAGTCTCTTTATCTAATAAGTCAGAATGGTGATTCAAAGCCTAAGAAGACAATGAGTGAGTTTTTTTTAAGTGCAATTTCTGTGTTTGTTTATATATTGGATTATATGAATATCTGGTGTAGAACCATGTATACTAAATGTTATGCTGTGAGTGATCTAGTTAGTATTATATTAATATGTAGTGTGTTCAACTGTAAACAAACAGCCATAGGAACTTGAAGCATAAACCTTGTGTCTTGGTGAATAACACCACACAGCACACACATGTGTATAATGTTGAAAGAAATGCAAGTGTAGTTGCACCAGGGGTGTGGCCTAGGGGTCAATAAATGAAACGAGAATCATGGGAGACATTGTTCAAATCCTATAGTGAAAAAATTGCTCGGTGATTTCTTCAATATTCCTAAGCATTGGGGGGGAGGGGATGAGCTATTTGGTGTCTGTGCTGGTAGGATTTAGTAGGCACCCCATGGAAAAATTGAGGTGCACAAAAGCTGGCCGTACAACCACTATCATAATTATAAATATAAACGACAATATGTTTGTGTAGCTATTGTGGTAATAAGTATTTGGAACTATTTGAGGTCATCTACTGATTGATTCATTGATTCTGATGCATATCTTGTGAGTATATTTTTTTTTTCTGATGATTCTTCTATAGGAACCCAGTTGCATAAGAGCGCCTCACGAAAACTACCATGGGTAGAAGAGTTTCTCGCAAAACTTTACTCATAAAATGTAACATTATTGTGGAAAATGTGCAAAGCCTTCACACTGATTTTTTTTTGGTGAAGTAATTAAACTATATTAGAAAGGCATCAAGGAGATGCAAAGTTACAAGGAAAATAAAGAGCTGCATCAAAACAAAATAAACATGAAGCTAGCTGAGCAAAAAATTGTAAACAACCAAAAAAGAGATCCCCAAAATCCTACTATGCTAGAGTTAGGGAACTAACAAAATCCAAAAAGTTATCCACACTGTTTACCGGGAAAAGAAAGTGCCAACTGAAGAGAGTAGATAAACTTATAGCCTTGAGGGTGCTAGTGGGAATTGAGATTCCATCAAAGACTCTGCAATTTTTTTCTTTCCAAAGAGTCCAAAAAATAACTGCTTGGATCATCCTCCATAGCCTTTTCAAAGTCTTGCTAGCTCTCCATCCTATCCAACTAGCAAAGGCATCTTTAATGGAGAAAGGCATAACCCATTGAAGACCAAACAGTGAGTGGAAAAAATGCCACAAGTCAGTTGCTGTAGGGCAGTGTAAAAGTGATGGTTAACAGTTTCATTATCCTTCTGGCAAAATTTTCATCATCCCCTTCTTTCTAAGGTTATCTTGAGTTAGATAGGCCTTATGAATAGTTGTACAGGTAAAACAAGAAACCTTTAGAGGTTGTCAACCAGATATGTTTCCAGGGAAAAACATCAAGGATGCCATTCTGTGAATGCCAAAAATTATAGCTCTCCTTCATGGTATAAATCTCTTCCTTGGTGTTGCCCCAAAGTAATCTGTCTGTGGTTTGTTCATCTAGGTTGCATTCCTCCAGAGTCGTAGTAGTGAGAGGAGTTCATTGATCTCCCAGTCCTGTAAGTTCTTTCTGAAAATTGGGCTCCAAATATTGTCTACTTTGTATTAGGCAATTGTAGCATTCTTGTTAGTGGCTATCTAGTATAGCATAGGGAAGGACCCCTTCATTATAGTGTCACCAAGCCATTTGTCTTGCCAAAATCTTATCTTAGTCCATTACCAGCTTTGAAAAGCACTTTCCGGAAAAGTCATCTTGGAGACTGCTGATGTGTTTCCAAACCCCCTACACCATGTGTACCCCTGCTCCTCATTGGCCTCCAATGATCAAGAATGCCATGTTTGGCTTTGATTATACCCTTCCAGTACCCTGCCTCATTCTGTCCAAACCTACAAAGCCACTTCAAAAGTAAACCTTTATTATGTAGTTGTAGGTTCCTGATTCTCAATCCTCCTTGCGCCTTGGGCTGAGTGACTTTTTGCCATTTCTCCAAAGGGAATTTGTAAGTTTGGATGTTTCCTTCCCAAAGGAATCTTCTCCTTAGCCTATCTATTTGTTTTAGAACTGAGCTTGGCATTGGAAATAGAGACATACAATAAGTAGGAATGCTATCCAGAACATTGTTGATAAGAGTTAGTCTTCCTCCCATTAATAGATACCGAAATTGCCATGTAGCTAGTCTCTTTTCCATCTTTTCAATTACTCCATTCCAAATCTCAGGGGATTTGAATTTTGCACCTAATGGTAGACCCAAGTAAGTGGTAGGAAAGGAGCCTATGTTACAACTGAGTATGTCAGCAAATTTCTCTAGGTTTTGAACCTTGTTGACGGGGTATATTATGCTCTTGATCATGTTAATGTGAAGACCAGAAATAGATTCAAAGACCATGAGAGTAGTATTGAGGTTATAGACTTGCTGACTATCTGCTCCACAAAAAATCAGAGTATCATCTGCATAGAGCAAATGAGATACAATAACTGAGGTTGAAGGATCCTTGCCCAACGTGAAACCCTTGTATCCATTGTAGCTCATTTGCCTTTTCCAGCATTTGAGAGAGGCCCTCTACAGCCAAAATAAAGAGGAAAGGGGAGAGTGGGTCTCTCTGCCTTATTCCCTTTTGGGATGAGCAAAATCCCATAGGACTTCTATTTAATAGGATTGAGAACTTCACCGTTGAGATGCAGAAAAAAATCCATTTAATCCACTTGTTACCAAATCCCATTTGTTTTAGAATGTTGACCAGATAAGACAATTTAGTTGATCAAAGGCCTTCTCTATGTCTAATTTGCATAAGATCCCAGATTCACCACTTATGATTTTCCCGTCTAAAACTTCATTGGCGATCATGGATGCATCAGTGATTTGTCTGCCCTTCATGAATGCACTTTGTTGGTCTGAGATTAGGGAGGATACTACCCTTTTCTGCCTCTCAGCTAGGGTCTTCGCCAAAAGTTTGTTAACACTGCCTATAAGGCTTATAGGCCTGAATTTCTTTAGTTCCAGGGCACCTTTCTTCTTTGGGATGAGAGCAATGAAAGTGGCATTGCAAGACCTCACCATTTGACAATTCTGATGGAAGAAAGTGAGGGCTTCCATTATGTCAGATTTGATAAAGCTCCATGATTTCTGGAAAAAGGCTATAGTAAAACCAGCCAGGCTTGGTGCTTTGTCAGGAGCACAAGATTTGAGGGCATCTAATACTTCTTGTTCATTGAAAGGTACTTCTAGCTCCTCTTTTTCTTCAGCACTGATAGTGGAGCGTCCTTCAAAAACAGCCAAGGGTCTCCAAGCTTCTTCCTCTTTGTACAACGTCTGATAGAATTCTAGGATTCCTCTCTTTGTCAGCTCTTTATCCTCAATTAAATCATCCCCAATCTTCAATCTATCAATGCAGTTGCTCCTTCTATGAGAGTTGGTCATTCTCTAGAAAAAATTTGTATTCTAATCACCTTCTTTTAGGCTTTAGCCATAAACATCTTGACTTTTGTCTCCATGAGATCTCTTCAGCAATGGCGATCTGTTGAATCTCAAGTTTCAGTCATAGTGACTTCACATTTTCCTCGGGGGTGTGAGTTCTTTATTCAGCAATTTGGTCCAACCTTCCTAGTTCCATCAGTGCTTTGTCTTTGAGATTCAATCTGGCCAAAGACCTCTCTATTCCATTTGGTGATACCCTCTTTAGGTGTCTCAGCTTCTGGATCAAGATAAATCAGGAATGCCTGAAACATTGTAAGAATTCCACCAATCTCTCACCATGTAAGGAATCCATCTGATTATAACCACATATTCTTGAATTTGAAGTAAGAAGGTGAAGCTTCCCAATCCCCACTTTCCAGAACAATAGGCTTGTGATCAGAAAACACTCTAGGCAATGGGTATTATTTAATGGCATTGAACATTTCACTCCATTTGGGTGATATTAGAAACCTGTGAATTCTTGAGGCTTGTAAATGAGCCTCCCCTCTTGACCAGGTGAATTGAGCTCCTTGAATAGGAGGGTCAATCAATTATAAGTCTTGAATGGTATTAGAGAAGCCCATCATGGCCCTAGATCTTCTAGTACAGTTCAGTTTTTCCTCTTCAAATCTGCATACATTAAAATCACCACCAATTACCCTCAAGTCAGACCACAGACCCTGATAGCTGCTAGTTCATTCCAAAGTTCATCTCTTTCCGGATTAGTGTGAGGTCCATACACCCCTGAAAGAACCCATTTAAAATCTTCATTGAGGCTTTCAAATCTGCAAGATAGGAAAAAGATCTCAGCTTCAGAATCCACACAATTCCCGACCCTTTTATCCCACATAATAAGAATCCCCCCTTTGGTTCCAATTGCCTTGAGTTCTACCCAAGAAATCCACCTATTTCCCCAAACCTGTCTAATTAAAGAGCTGGTCCACTCCTCAATTTTGGTTTCTTGTAAACAAATGATGTCTGCTCCACATTTATTATTAATAAATAAGAGATTTCAAGGTGCATCTCTATTGTTTAACCCCTGTACATTCCAAATGAGTGTTTTGACTCTCATCTAGAATGACCCTTGTGAGACCTGCCCCTATCTTTCTTACCACTGCCCTCTTGAAGTCCCCAAGCCAACTTTTTCAGTTCAGCGTCTGCTTTGTTTTTCCCTTTCCTAGAGTCCTTTACTTTCTTCTGTTCTTGAATCTGATTTTTTCTCTTTTCCTCCATTCTGAGAACGATATCGAGGATTTCATGTTCAAAACTTGATTCATTCACCCCCAAAGCCTTGCAAGCTTTCATCATTGTCAATTTGGACCATTTGGAGGTTTCCACCACCACAGGGGTATCAACAGGCTGCAAAAGTTCACCACCACCATGCCATGGAAGAGGAAGGAAACAATTAAGAGATTGGGAAGGGATATCTGAGTCCAGCCCCTCATGATAAGAATCACAGAAGTGAGAAGAATTGGTGTTGCAAGGAGTGGTGGGCAAATTGATATGGTCAGCTTCATCATCTGCCTCTAATTGTGAAAGTGCATCATCAGAGGTTCCAAATCCCTGAGTTTGGAAGCTTGAATTTCCAATTCACTGGATCGAAAGAGGCTGTGTCGTGTGAGGAAGCAGAAGGAGGCTTGGAGATGGGTCAATTTTGGATGCAGTTGTTTTCCATTGTTGCGTCACTCTTGCATGCTGAGAGTTTTTGTTTCTGACTGGACCTTTAGAATGGAAGCTGGTGTTTAAATCACTGAGAGTACTTCTTTTAATGGCCTTCCCCTTGTCACTTGATATACAAATAACACCAAGCAAAGTACCAACTCTTACCCCTTATCACTCTGTGTACTATGTTATTAGCAGCATCATGATTCCGAGCATCTGTTAGGAATTCAATGAGGTCACTTCCAAGAGCTTCTGCAGCTGAATAACCATATAGTTTTTCAGCAGTTCGATTCCTGTGCAACAACGGCTCAAATTACATTCCTATAATGATAACTTTAATAAACACCAATTGAAGTCAAACTAAGACCAAATAAAATGTTCTTACCTGCACAATGTTACTTATAAAATGTAACATTATTGTTGAAAATGTGCAAAGCCTTCACACTGATATCAATGGTTTTTTGTGTTTATAGTATTTTTGCAATCTTTGTACGTTTGATTAGTGGACCAGTGGTCATTTTGCTAGTAACACACTTGGTTTTCTTATTCATTAGCTATAAGTGCAGTGTTCATCGAGGGTTAATCAATACTTCTGTTCTTTGATACGGCACTTAGATTTATATTTGGTGCTTCTTTGTAAGCAAAAAAATGCTTTTTTTAGAGTATAGTGAAAATATCTTTTATGATATATCATATGTTGATTACAATCACTTTTTACAGTTCAGAGACTTGATGTCTTGGGGCAGCTGGGTGGTACTCCAAGCTTTATGTTGCATCCACCAAAAGAACACTTGGTTGAAAAGGCAAGTAGCATTTTGTTCTCAAATATCTTTCTGTCAATGATTCTGCTCCTTCTAATTCTGCCCTAGGGTGTAGTTGAAGTGACGAAGGTGGAGGGACTTGTGAATTAGCCTGGTATTTAAGTAGAGAATAGAGAGACGGGCCCATTATCCCTGAGTTTTGAAGGCTGTGGTTGGTAGGGTTTGCCTCAAATGAACTTTTCAGTCATAAGAAAAATAGCATTTTACTTCTACTTCTTTTGTTCATGGCAAATGTCTCCTTCAGATAAACCCTTTTCGATTTCCAGCCTTCACTGAATAGTTTTAAGTAGCAAGCATAATCTTTCCTTTCTAGTAGAAGGTGGATGCATTTGGCTTAAAAATATAAAAGCAACACTTGAACTGCATTACAGCAAAAGGTGAAGGCAATCATACTAGTTATATTTTGCTTTACCATTTTAATAAAAAATAATGGCTTGATGGGAAGATGTATATTAGTCAAGACTAAATTACTTTTTGTCATATTGTGTATCAATTTGGCTTGTTCCTTTTAACTTTCGCAATCAAGAAAAAAAAATTTATAGAAGGAAAAGGGGAGGCACGGTTGATGGTGGTCTTGATTTGCAGCCATAACTTACAGAAACTCATCCTTGATTTGTTATTCTCTTATTGTTTCTTTTTGTTTGTTACTTTGTTTAGTACAACAAGTAGCATCAATGATCTGATTTCTATTGTCAATGTGTCTGTCATACATTTAAGTGAATGTAATAACTTATCGACAATTTTGAACAGTTCTTTCACCCAGATAACATGTCATCTGGGGAAAAAATGAAACTGGAGCTACAAAAAGTTAGAGATGAATTTAAAATGTCAGAGTCGGATTGTGGATCTGCTCGTGTTCAAGGTGCGTGATCTTGATTTATGATGTCATGTTGTTTAAGGTTGCTACTTTTTTGTTTTTACTACCTTTAGTTTCTAGTTTTAACTTCATGGCGTACAGACCTCAAGAGTTCAGACTGGACCATGTATACACCTATTAACTTCTTTTCTTAATATCTTGATGTCCTCACATGTGTTTCCTCTCCTTTTTTTTCTAGACTTGATATTCTTTGTGCTCTTTATGCTACTTTTAAGGTTCTGTTGGGCAGTTTGTATCTGGGTTTAATTTGGAAGTTGTCTTCTTTATTTCTACATATGAGGTTCTAGATACTTCCTACTTGAGCAGATTCTATGTTCTTTTTTCTGTTTCAAAAACTACCCAATCACTATTCCTTCATTGGGCATTATCCTCTACCCATAACACCACTTTCCAGCATTTTAATCAATGCTGATGCTTGTGCTCTGTCTTAATCTTCTATTTATGTCCATTGAAATAGTAGTCTGCTTTGACTTTTTCCTAATGCTGATTTAAATTTGTCCCCCTGGCTTTCTGATAGTAATTGTACAAATAGTGAAGATATATATCATGTACAAAGCAGTATTAATTTGGAGAAATGTGAAGGAGAAAAAGCCAAGAATGAAGACTGAAACACATGTCGCCATCCTAAAAGAAAAAAACAAAAAGAATGAAGACCAAGGAAATCTTGGAAACTGCCTTTCTTCTTATTACCACAATTTGGGTAATGATCCAAGTTAAGCAAGTCATCTGATGTAGTCAGTCAAACGCTTAGTCTGGCAGAGATCTTGCTGCCCAAGTATTTTCTTCAACTACTTCAGAAAGTACAGTGCACCCGAAAGAATCGAAATGACTAAAAAACAACATAACAGAGTGCCTGAATCTGAAAATAATAGGATAACTAAGGCCTCATTGTTTGCACTTACTGAAGTATTAGTTGAAAGCTTCAACTGAGAAAGGGTACAGCAGTCTATTAAGAGATAACCTTGCAACTAATGAAATACAAAACAGAGAGCTACTACATAAAGTTGTGACCCTTTGAAATCACTTGGTGAAGAACAACACAAGAAGAAATAGCTCCTAGGGTTTACTTCAAGTGGCGAAAGTTGTAGGACGTGTCACTTAGGTCATAGGTTCGAGCCATGTGCCATGTGAACTAAGCTTGCTATTTAAGTGGAGAAAGATTGAGAAGTGGACTTGTTTTCCCGAGTTTTGAAGCCCGCAATTGTCTGTTAGGGTTGGCCCCTAGCAGATTTCTCGGAAAACAGAGGGAGTATTAATTACAGCATAATAATAATTCTTTCATCTTTTATTCATCACATAAACAATCCATGCATTATAATCCCAGCATAACCAGTATGTGAGCCAAAACAGCCCCTAATGGTGAATTCCGGGGATTAAGCGAGATATTGCAATCTATTCCCTTTTTTGTTCGGCAACATGTGCAGAGAGACCTCAAAGTTCTTTGTAGATCTCCTGTCATCCAGCTTCTAATACCTTAATTTTGCTGTTGACAGATGTTATTTCTCTTGAACTTGTTAAAGAAAAACATATGTAAGGAAGTTGCTTGAATTTGATTTTGTTTAAAGTTGATACTCAAATGGAAGTTCAAACCACATATGTGCTGCTCCAATGATGTTTATATAGTTTCTTACATTGTATATTAATGTTAGCCTTTTTTTTGTTTTCAGTGGCTCAACTTACAACAAAAATAAAGCACCTATCTTCAGTTCTTCACAAAAAAGTGAGTTTTCTGCTGAATTGTACCCAATTGAGCATCTTGTGCAGGAATACTCATATCACGAAAACTCCATTTATAGCACATTGTTGGTTATTGTCATATGGTAAAGCATGATTGTTCTTGAAATGCCAACTCAGAGGGAAAAAAAGAATAGATGACACATTGGCTGTCGTCAATGAATTGCAAACACTTGTTGTATAAGATGGTCCATTATCATTTATCTATTATCTTGTCATAGAACTTTATTACTTTAGATTGTGAGCTGGTTATTTATAGGGATCTTTACATAAGTAGCTAGACGGATTTAGACGGATTCACTGTTTACTTTTTCTAGCTAGTATACATAGATTATACATGGTTATGCATGAATTGTTATATTATACACATCTGCTGGCTAATATTTTTTTTATACATTGTCGTCAATTATCATTTTTTTAAGGATAAGCACTCTCGTAAGGGTCTACAACAAATGGTTCAAAATAGGAAGAAGTTATTGAAGTATTTGCGAAGGACAGATTGGGACTCTTACTGCCTCGTTCTTTCTAAGCTTGGTCTCCGAGACAACCCAGATTACAAGTTCTAGACCAGCACGTATGACATACTACTTGAATGCAGTTTTTCTTTGGCAGTTTGCCGGAAGCTTTTTCCATACTAAAACTTCTCCTCTCATTTGGGGGTAGAGGCGATGAGGGGGATGAACTTTTGTTGTTTGGTTCACTGCCTCCCAAGGGAAGCTCATAACTGGTCTTTGAAAGGAGAGTCAAATGTAAGATACCATGTTTTTAATTTCTTTTTTCTTTTCTTTTTATAACGACGGTGTCTAGAATAACTTGCACGCACCACGACGTGTATGTATCTCTGTGTACCGGGGGCTTATGACATTTTTACCTTGTGATAGGTTAAGGAGTGAAATTAACAAGTGACTCAGTAATTGGTCTTCAAGAACCACAATATCTTTTCCTTGTTTGAATTGTAGTTGGATGGTGGCAACCTATGTTTGCTTAGACTCTTTAAAAATATCAACTGGTGTGTGTCGGATTCTCCAAAAGTAGTATATTTTTAGAGAATCCAACATGGGTGTGGCATCAAAAGTGAAGAGTCCGCACAACTTAGGTGGCAAGTTGATTGATTATTCTTTGCTTCAATAATTTCCTGGGATGAATTGTTCTAATAAGCTTCGCCTTTACTCTTAATAATATATTCTTGTGTTATTTTCTCCTCTTGGTTTTGATGGTTCGTCGAGAGGACATATGTTTGGTCCGTTGGGTAATTTTCCTTTTTTTGTTTCGTATTTAGGTAACGATACGATAACACAACATGTACGTGTGAATACACTCTTTATATAGATAACAACATACTTGTCAAATTGATAGGCATGTGTATTGAAGATTTAAAATTTATAAATTTCTTCAATCACTTCAAATTGATATATGATAATGATTGAATTCATAGTCAAATATTTAATCATATATTTTGTATTACCAACATGTTACTTTCTTTTTTGAACTAGGTGCAAATTTGTTAATTAAATGCGAAAGAAGGATAATTTTATTTAGGGAAAAGGGACAAATATACCCCTGAACTATCGTAAATGGTATGCAGATACCCTCCATCATACTTTTGGGACATTGGTGCTTCTGCCGTTCAAAAACTAAAGCATATATACCATTTATACTGACGGACGTACACGTGTCATAATCTTATCCATCGACTCGACATTTATCAAATATCGGATTGACGGAGAAGATTGTGCCACGTGTCCCTATTTAATCTTCCGTTAGAGTGAAGGGCATATATGCTCTAGTTTTTGGACGGCAGGGACACCAATGTCCCAAAAGTATGACGGAGGGTATATGCATATCATTTACGATAGTTCAGAAATATATTTGTCTTTTTTCCCTTTTATTTATACAAAACAACAATCAAAAGAATACATAGTTCTTAGCATATTACATAAAATGATATTTCACTGAGTTGTGGTGGAATGGATGGGGTTTCTTCATTTTTTTTAGAGCATCACTCCAAAAATAGGTCATCTAATGCATGACTCTAACATAGTCGGACTACAATAGAGATATCGAACATCAAATGTAATGCACAACTCTAACATAGTCGGATTCCAATAGAAATATTGAACATCAAATGGTAAAAGAAAAAAAAAAAAACATAGAGGGATATTTCTATTGAAATTTATCCCTCTCCTCTTTATTTTTGTGATTAATAAACACAAAACTTGATGGGCAAACACACCCTTATACTGTAATTTGGCATATTATTTTAGGGAATTTAAGCAAATATCTCATAAAAGCAAAACAATTACAAACATATATTCCTTTGCATACATTCATGCCCCCACTAAATAATTACACTATATACTCCCCACTAATTTCACTTAACTGATATTAATCAGTATCATAAATTGTATTAATATCATTAAGACTGATAATTTCGTTTAACTAATACTAAATCAGTAAATGCATACTGCATTGATATCATTAAGGTTTGACCAACTTATATATTTCTTCAAACAAATCCTAAGATTTACAAAGCAAAAATGATCATTATTATATTGTTGATACTAATTATAATCTTACAAGCATGTCATTATGGCTTTGAATTAATTGTGAGGTGATTGAATATTGTTCTCACTCAATAATAGGCGTATGTAGATTAACTTAGCATTGAGGTGTGTTTTAATATAAAACAGTGATAATTTAGATAGGTAAATGGATAAGAACAATTTTGAGACCAAATTTCAAACGGAGGGCAAAGTTGTTACATTCCAATAGTTGAGGGGCAAATTTGAATCAATTCACCAATAATAAACGTATATTTATTTAAAGGGAAGGCAAAATTGTTCCATTTTCTATAATTTAGGGGAATTTTTGACCTTTTCTCTTATTAAAATAGTTCATTAGTTTTTAAAAACATTTTTGGGCGAAACGAAAACGGTGAAGAGCATTTTTTTACTTAAGAAATGGACGGAGGGTATTTTTATATTAAATTTGGATTCACATAGAAAGTTCCATATTGGGGAGTAAAACACTTCCTAATAAAAGCGATTTTATACTCAAGAGAACTCGAACCCAAGAATAAAAGAATACTTATCATTCCACGGGAACCTCGTTGGTAGGTTTTGGTGCTTTTGTTTTGGTAGTTGGGTGGATGGTATATATGTAATGAATGTGTGTGTACTAGGTGAACAGTTTGTTTTGATATTAATTCTTGGATTTTGGTTGTTCTGAGAATTAAAATTCTCAAAGTTTATAGCAGGTTTGTTTGGCCATAAAAATTAAGAATGGTACCACAGAATCCACAACATTTGCACCTTCTTTTTTTTGGGCTTTCCGCTCAGTGTTCAGTACTCATATTGAAGCTCGACTTAATTTGGATTCGCGCCGAAAAGTCTCACATTAAGGCGTAAAGCGGTCTCTAACAAAGGTGGCTCTATACCCAAAGAAGCTCGAATCCGAGACCTTTTGGTTAAGGATGAAAGAGTACTTATCACTCCACCACAACCCTTGTTGGTTCATTATATTGCACCTACCTATTCAAAATTTTAAGTTTTCAATTGGATTACCCATTATTTTCTTGCACCAACGTTCAAAAATATGGTATACAATATTGTACAAAACTCCAAAAAATAAATTATACGAAAAAATTATATCGTAAGGCAAATATGTGATATGTATTTACTATAGAAAATAATAGTTCAAAAGAATTACGATTCATACCTATTGTTAAAATTTTATAACAATTTCTCTCTCCTCTCTCTGCTCTCTCGCTCACCTCTCTCCTGTCTCCCTTACATCTCTCCTCTATTTGCACTCTCTCCCCCCTCTCTCTCAGCTCTCCTCTCTTTGCCCTCTCCCCTCTCTCTTGCCACATCCTTTCTCTCTCAATACAAATACAAATAGTAAGCAAATGTTAACAATCAGCGATACAAATACAAATAGTAAGCAAATGTTAACAATTAGCGATACAAATACAAATAGTAAGCAAATGTTAACAATCAGCGATACAAATACAAATAGTAAGCAAACGTTAACAATCAGCAATACAAATACAAATAGTAAGCAAATGTTAACAATCAGCAATACAAATACAAATGTGATACAAATGATAATTGTCAATTATATAAAAAAAATCAATAATATTAAATACAAACACTCATGACAATAGATGAATACAAATACACACAAGGCAACAGATACAAATGGCAATATATGAATACAAAAACACACAAGGCAACCTTTATGGACTATTCAAAATTCTATGGACTATAATTTTTCCTATTTGTAAAAATTAGGCAAATGACTTAGTATAAGAAAGAAATTACTTCCTTTCCCTACTCTTTCATTAATTACCAAAAATCCCTTTTTTAGTGTTTTTCGGATACATAATATAGCAGCGCGGATACTTTAATTAATAACGGGCTGATACTTAAATTATTAAGTTGTTAGCAACACGGATACTTAATTAACAGGCGGATGCATAATATAGCAGTGTGGATACTTTAATTAATAACGGGCGGATACTTAAATTATTAAGTTGTTAGCAGCACAGATACTTAATTAACGGGCGGATGCATAATATAGCAGCGCGGATACTTTAATTAATAACGGGCGGATACTTAAACTAATAAAGTATCCGGTTAAGTTGAATTGGGGGAAAATAAGGGATTTTTGTATTTTAATGAAAGAGTAGGGAAATATTGAAAATAGGTAAAGAAGTGTTGTGTATTTAAGTAATTTTTCCTATTTATTATTGGACTATTCAAAATTCTAAGTCTCAAACTTCAAATAATATATTATAAGAAAAAACTTTGAAAAGTATAAGAAATATTTATAAATTATATCAAAGTAAATACCTTTATGTATAAAATAAATTTTAAAAATTATATTACAACGTCGGGTTGAGTTTTTTCCGTTTAAACCAAACTAATCGAAGGTTTCTCGGATTTTTTTTAATGTCAAATCAAATTGAATCACTAATCAATTTTTTTTATTTAACTTTACTTGTGGTTTATTTTGATTTTTTGATTCAGTTTTGTTCACCCATAATCAAAATATCCTAAAACGTTGAATTAATTAATAAATCAGACATATCCATGTTTTATTTATAAATAAATATCTGTGATTACTTGTTATTATACATTTTTTATTACACATAATTTTACAAAGATTCACTAATATAATAAATCACCAATAGTAGTAACTTATTATTTTTTTGATAAATTTTTCACATGCTATGAATAATTTCTTCACATCGAGCATGAATCTTTTTTACAAAAACTAATATCATTTATATCATTATACGTATAAAATATAAACTTGTGGACCATATTTTATATTGCGATCCATGACAGAAATTATTAGCCATCTTTGTCTACATCGCTGGCAAGAGCCTTTAAAACGAAGAAAAATATCATAAATAGCTAAGATATGAAAA
This sequence comes from Solanum verrucosum, assembly GCF_900185275.1. Lineage (NCBI taxonomy): Eukaryota > Viridiplantae > Streptophyta > Magnoliopsida > Solanales > Solanaceae > Solanum > Solanum verrucosum. The sequence continues at coordinate 3,941,521 of NW_026019957.1, forward strand.
ATGTGGTCATATGTTTCTGTTTCTCTTTGATTGTTGTGGTCACCTAATTAAAAGTAGGGAAAAGTTTGATATACTTTTCAATTTTGTCACTTAGTGTTGATTGTCTTTTATCATGAAAATAACACATATATACCTCTATGTTACACAAATGACTCACATATATCTTTTTCCTACAACAGAAGTGAAAAAGTTATTTTAAATTTTTTAAATTAAAAATCAATAATTCATGTAATGGCGTATTTTTTTAACTTTCTTTGCTTCAACGACTAATTCGAAGATTATTTTGATGGTCAAATTTATCTTTTTTCACTAATTCTTTTATAAAATTAATATATATGCCCCAATTTTTTTACAGATACAAAATTATATTATAATATGATCATAAAAAATAGTTTTAAATTACAATATAGCTGTAAAAAAAAATAGTTTTAAAATTTTCTTTTTCTTCCTTTTCTTCTCTTTTTTTCTTTCACATTTCTTTCTCTTATTTTTACATTTACACTAAAGAATGAAAAAAAAAAAATTAAAATAAGGATAAAAAAATCAAATAATAATAATTAAAGAAGTTAAAAAATAATTGATGCGTGCGAAAAATCAAATATACCTCTGACTTTTTTCAAGGATCATAGATATATTTCTACACAATTTTTGTTAAAATTTAAAAAATAAATTCAAAAACAATTTTTTTCGCTCTTGCTAGATGAAAAGGGTATATGTGAGCCATTTTTATAATGGTAGGGATATATGTGAGCTACTTTTATAACAAGACATATCAACTTTATATGGCAAAGTTGGAGGATATATCAGACCCTTTTTTTCTTAAAAATATAATCTTAGTAAAAAATGTTTTGTTAAAATGTCTGTGAGTTTCTTACTTATTTTTTTAGTGTTTGATAAGTATGCAAAAAAATATTATTTCAAAAATATTTATATAATCTAACAAAATATAATCTTAGATTTTTGCGATGTTTAATTGGAAAAATAGTGTAGCTAATGTGGTTTACTTTTATTTAATAGATTTAAATAATTTACAAGTGATAGGAAAAGAAACCAAGTGAAAATAGGTTTAAAAGAAGCTAAATTAAAGAAAATGAGAATATTGGCTAGAAACGCAAAACATTCAAATTGCCATTTTCTCCAATTTTATGTACACTATTTACAATATTTGTGTTGTGCACGCAATCAATACCATTAATTTTTATAATAATTGATTATATCTTTTATAATATGTGGAATGATATCATTATTTGAATGCACTACTATTTTAAAAGTGAGTTAAACATAAAATATAAGTTGTTTTTAAAATATGACACATAATTTTAAATTTTATTTTGAACTTTCACGGCTAAATACTGATTTTCAAATTAAGTAAAATTTCTATTAAAAAAATGTGAATAGTAATTTCTCTAGTTAAAAGGATAACTTAGAAGTGAAAGGAAATGAACAACCACAAATACTTTTTGCTTTTTTCATATAAATAAACAATAAAAAAAAACACAATTGCTACAATAAAATAATCTTTGTCCTTTAATTTTTTGGGTAAATCTTACATTTGAAAAGTAGTAGAAAGCTGACAAATACTTCCTTTCACTATATTAAAAATATTTGTTTACTTTTACTTCTCACTTTTAGCGTACTAAGAATATTATTTTTTATATTTTATCCTAAATATTAGTTACTTATTTTAAATTATTTTTAAAAACAATAAACTTATATATGAATTTATATGAATATTATGATAGAATACTCATATTAATCATTATTTAAGTGACATACAAAATTCAAATTTAATGCGAAAATCAAAGAAAAGATGTAGTGTGTAAACAAAAGGTCAAAAAAGGAGACAAAATAAAAATGAAATTGATATATAGATTAATTTATGTTATTTTAGTACATAATGAATTACCACCAAAATTAATGCCCCTCCATTCCTATTTATATGTCACCATTTTAGATTTCACGTCCCTTAACAAACTATGTAAGTTTATCATTTTAACTTTAATTAAAATTTTCTTGAAGTCAAGTTTTCATTAAATAAACATAAATTGATTTATTTTAATTAATTAAATTGCTAATGAATATGAATTACTCATTTTGTTTTTCTATGTGTGTCATTTATACTTTCAACGCTAATAACTCTTAAGAGTAAAATAGAAAGAATAGTGTCATTTATGCATTGATTTTGTTAAATAACAAATATTAAAGACCATATATTTTAAGGACGATATGTAAATGAGAATGAGGGGTGTCCCCGTCCCTATTTACTTGTCAAATATTTCATAATTTGATTTCTCTTTTTACTTGTCATTTTTGACAAATCAATGAAAGACAATACTTTTTTCCTATTATATCCTCAATTTATTAATATTGAGTTAATATCTTTGAAAAATATAGTGAGTAAATATGTTCGAAACTCTATCAATTAACAGGGGTAAAATTGTAAAACTCACCATATCAATAGTTATTTTCTTAGATATGTGGTACGCCAAATCAAATTTTGACAAGTAAATAGAAACAGAGAGAGTAATAATAACTTTTGAACTTTTTAATTTATTCGAACCGAATAGAAATGAATAACTAAGAAAATATAATTAACAAATAACTTTTGGATTTTCTCATATATCATATAAATAAGATTCTTTTTGTCAAAAAAATATTTTATTTAAAAAAAAAAGGGGAAAATGAATGTCATCTTTACAATTGTCAGAGCATTTATTTTGGTTGTTGGGTTTGGTGAATAGTTAGAAAATGTGTTAAATGTGTGTATTAGGTGAACAGTATATTCCGTTCTTTATTCTCTATTTATTGAGAGTTGAACAGTAGACCGTAGTTCTTCGAATTTAAAGAATTACTATTCACATTATTTCAATTTTTTATTATTTTATTATTATTTCTGTTATTTTGTAGTTAACATATTATTTTATATAAATTCATTAATTAAATCTCAAAAATTCGTAATTCTTTTTAAATGTAATATAATAATAAAAAATATTTATTTATTCACTATATTAAAAATACTTCCTTTATTCACTATATTAAAAATATTTATTTACTTTTACTTCTCACTTTAAGCATATTAAGAATATTTTTTCATGTTTACCTAGATATTAATTACTTATTTAATTTTAAATCATTTTTAAAGACAAACTTATATATCAATTGATATGAATATTATGATAAAATACTCATATAAATCATTAATTTAAGTGACATAACAAATTCAAAATTATTGCAAAAATCAAAGAAAAGATGTGTGTAGAAAAAAGGGAGTCAAAAAAGGAGACATATTAATGTTCCAAAAGTATGACGGAGGTAAAATGGTAAAACTCGTTATATCAATAATTGTTTTCTTGGATGTATCAAGTTAAATTTTGACAAGTAAATAGAAACAAAACTTTTGATTAATTAATTTAAATTGAATAGAAATGAATAACTAAGAAATTAACTTTTAGATTTTCTCATATATATCATATAAATAAGATTCTTTTTGTCAAAAAAATATTTTATTTTAAAAAAAAGGAGAAGATGAATGTCATCTTTACAAGTGTCAGAGCTTTAATTTTGGTTGTTGGGTGAATAGTTAGAAAATGTGTTAAATGTGTGTATTAGGTGAACAATATATTTCACTTTTTATTTTTCATTTACTGAGAGTTGAATAGTAGACATTACTTTGGTGTATACATCCGATGCGGATAATTTTTTTCTCTATTTTTACACTCTCTATTTCACCTTTTTATTATTTTATCATGATTTCTGTTATTTTGTAATTAACATATTTCATATAAGTTAATTAATTAAATCTTTAATATTCGTAATTCTTTTTAAATGTAATATAATATTTTTTTAAAAAAAATTATTTAATATATATTAGTTTCATCTCAAATTAATAATATTTCAATTTTTTTTTTTTTTTATCACTTTAATATAATTTGACTTATTATTAATATTCACTATAAAGAATGCACAAAATTAAATGGTCTATAATTGTTCAAACTATTCGCGATCCACGTTCCCAAAAGAAGAAATATTTTGCGATGAAATAAGAATCGTGCCGAAAAGATATTGAACGTGCATTCGGAGTTTTGCAATCACATTTTGTATTTTATTAATGATTTCACTTTTATTTGAATTGTCCATTAATTTGTATATTATATGATATTTGCTTGCAATTTATGTTATTTGAAAATTTAAAATAAAATATACTTTTATATCAGATAAAGATTTTGAAAAAAATAAAATTTTATATCACAAGAAAATTATATTAATTGATTATTTCAGAAAAAGAAAGAAATAATCTATATTATGAAATAAGAAAATAATTGATTATGTTCCGTTTATGACGCCAAAAAAATGTGCATTTGGGATGAGGCGAAGACATTAAATCAGTAGGGAAATAGCATAGCTAGTATTGACCTGACCCCCTGTTCAATAACTTAAGCCTACTATTTCTTCAAGATACGAAACGAACAGCCGAAAATAGTTGTTCCTATTGTACTAATAGCTTCTAATTTGTGGAGACTTGCTTGCTCCCTTGGGCATTGTTTCCATAGGAACTTGAGAAGGGATACAAATAGAGGAGTTAATAAGGTTTTGCAATTCGCTTGAAAACATTCACAATAAGAAAGTGCTGCAAGTTAAAATAAGAAAGAATTATATTTAATTGATTACTTCGGAAAAAGATAGAAAGAATTTATATATATATATATATATATGAAGAAAGTAAATTGTGCATTATAGCAAACTATTAATCTAAAATAAATATTATAGCTACAGTTTCATTTAATTCTAATTTGTAGCAAACACATTGTCATTCGTCTCTCTCCCCTGAATCTCGCTTGCCATTCTCTGGCTCGCCTCTCTCACTTTATACAAACACAAATGTATAAATTGTATTTGTGTTTGTATAAAGCGAGAGAGAACTGTATATACAAATACATATCTCTTCGTCCTATACATTTATAATTATACAAATACAAATCTTCCCATGTCCAGTTCTCTTTTGCCTTTTTCTCTTTCTCGCTATATACAAACACAAATTATACAAATTACAATGTATGATTTGTGTTTGTATAAAGCGAGAGAGATATATTTTAGAGATTTGATATACAAATACAAATGTTTTAACTCGATTCAATTGTATACAAATTCAAATTTTATGCAGATATACAAACACAACCATTGATACATATACACAATAGTTACATATATATACAATTATATAACCGATATACATATACAATCGATACAATATTATACAAATGAGATGCATGCGCATCAGATGCCTACGATTTATACAAATCAGATGCTCAATAGCAAACTATGTTTGTATGGAGCGCAAATAACAAAATTGTATCTATAGAGCGCTAATATGATTTTTATGTTTGATATTTCTAAAATTTATTTTTATATAGTTGGAGTAATTAATATGTGATACTAAAAGAATATAACTTGGTGATTATATAAGTTACATAAAATATAATTAACCATTTTCTTATCAATTTATACATAATAAATAATATACTTTAATATTAAAATGTCATGCTCCAACAGACTTTAGACAAACCAAAGAACAAAAAGAAACATCAATTATAAGACTGGGTTCTTTGGAATATTGTACTCTCTCTTGCTCAAACATGAATTGCTTCTTGCTCTTTTTTTTTTAAAAAAAAAGTTTTTCACTCCATGTTTGATATCCACATTAAAGTCTGATTAATTTGAATTCACGTTAGATAGGACCCCATTTGGGGGAGGGGGGGAGGGGAGGGTAGTGCTTCTTGTCAAAGATTTTTCTATATTCAGAGTTTGAATCTAAAATTTCTAATTAAAAAAAGAAGCAGCCACATCCATTACGCTACATCCTTTGATTATCTTGCTTTTGCTCTCTCAATACTTTCAATGAATGTATATATTATGCAAAGAAAGAGAACTCATATAATAATACATATTTCAACATCATAAGTTAGAAACAAACATGGAAATAGTTTTTTTTTTAAAAAATAGAATAAGAAAAGTACAAAAGAAGAGGGAATGTTTTCCGGGTTAATACCTCAGATGGTCACTCAACTATCTAGTCTTTCCTCAGAAAGTCACTCACATGGTGACTTTTTAGTGAAAATTAAAAGTTGAGTGACTTTCTGAGGCAAAAGTGGATAGTTGAGTGACCATCTGAGGTATTAACCCAACATTTTCCTACTATTTTTCATTTTCCCACTAATTCCTTGTAAAATTGGAATCCTAATAAATGCTCTCTTTTGTCCGAATTAAATAAATTATTGAGATTTTTTTATAATTCAAAATAAGTAAATTGTTCTAAGTCTGAGGTAATTATTGAAACTTTTTTCCATATTTAGCATTTTTTTAATATAATAGTTTGGGAATAATCAAAAGAGCAATAGGGTAAAAGAAACATATTATTTATGTCTTTAAATATTTTTCTTAAGTGTCATACTCAATAATTCGCTAAATATGATTTGGTATATTTACAATATTATTATACCAAACAAGATATTAATAATACACAAAGTTAATTGCATATATTATTCTTTTGTAATGCACTTTACCAAACGACCCCTTAGTAATGCTTACATTAGTAATATCAAATAAGAATAATGTTGAATGAGGTGTATTATTTTGTTGTGCATAGTATAATTCTGTTGAATAAGTTGTATTAATGTGCACAAGAATAATGTTGAATAAGGTGTATTAGTAATGCTTAAATTAGTAATGTTTGCATTAATAATACTTATATTTGTTATGATAACATTATTTCTTATACATTGTTTGGCATATATAACTTCTATAAAAAAATATTATTTATAAAAATACCCTCCACACTGGCCCGCTATCCACGTGTCAAAATTTGAATGGATTCTCATACAACTTTTATTGGTTATGTCTAACACAAAATAAAATTTCTCAACTTGTTTACGTGACTATATATACCATGCTTGTTATCTGCTCAAAGCACCAAAAAAATTTAAAAACACTTTGAGATATTAAGTTTTTATTAATTATAATCTGCAAAATGGCAACTACTAAATCTTTTTTAATTTTAATTTTTATGATATTAGCAACTACTAGTTCAACATTTGCTACGTTGGGAGAAATGGTGACTGTTCTTAGTATTGATGGAGGTGGAATTAAGGGAATCATTCCGGGTATCATACTCGAATTTCTTGAAGGACAACTTCAGGTAAAAATATTTTTTTATGTATGTACGTAAGTATGGCATTACTATCGTTTTTCTTTTTTTTTTTACGCTTGAATTGTATTATTTTGATGCTTATTAGTTATAGATAATATTAGTAATTGTACTTCTATATTATCGATAGGGTCATGATAAAGCTAATTATTATTATATAAATAAATCATGGTTTTCTTATGTTACAACTTATTTACTATTTTTGTAGTAATTGTTTTTGATTTATTCATTGACTTTTATATCGAAGTATATATATTTCCACAGATATTTATTTCATATGTAAACAAGATGGTACAAAAGAAAACCCTAACCTAGCTATTTATTTTATTTCCTCTTCCAACTTTGTACACTTTTTGAATTAGTAGACATGGCTGGGAGTGGACCCATGTTGAGTGAAGGGGTGTCAAGCGTTACCCTTTTCTCGAAACTTTTTATTAAATATATATATATTTAATGAAATGACACTACTAATTGACTGTAGTTACCTATTGGGTGTTTTACTATTCAAGGATGTTCATACTTTAAGACAAGTAAAAAAAAAATAAACCTTGCTGGTCAGATTATCAAAACGGAACTATAACTTCTGTTCTCTTTTTTAAGAGAAAAAACGGAACTAAAAAAATTTAAATAAAATGCCTAAGTCTGGGCTCAAACCCAAGCCTCCAAGGCAAATTTGAACAACATTAACTACTGAGCTATCTTTCTTTTCTATATCAATAGTGTTCAACAATTAGTATATATCCAAAATTATTGATATTTATCATATATACTCGCAAAAAATTTTCGACGAAGATTGTTCATGATCTGACCACTCTCGCTAATTAGGTGTAGCTTCGCCCCTGACATGTTGGTTCTTTGATTGATTTTGTAGTAGAATTGAACTCAAGACCTTTTCTATCTTAAAACTAGTCTAAATGAATGAGTCAAGGATATAACCTTCTTATATGTATGATAAATTTTTAAATTATTTTTCCTTCTATAAATTTCGACACCGCTTTCTAAAAATTCTGCATACGGCGTAAACCCCACCATACTATTGACTCACAACTATTTGGTTGGCTTTAAAAAAGATCTGTATAAACTTGAAAAATAATTTTTTGAGCCTGATACAACTCATTTAAGATGAACAATTCACATATGTTTTTATATATATAAATGTCTTTGATTAATGAGTGAACAGTGGTGGAGCGAGAATTTTTAATAAGGCGGTTTAAAATTTGAAGAAGTAAACACATGAACTAATCGAAGAGGATTCGACATCTACTATGTATACATAAAAAAAATAAAAATTAACCATGCATAAATAGTAATATTCTCCACCAAAGGGGGTTCGTATGAACCCCTGAATGTATGTTGGCTTCGCCCCTGTATATAGAGATGTTGAAAATCTACCTTGTAATTTTTTGTCGAAGGGTTCGGGTGAACCCCCGCCACCCACGTAGGTCCACCCCTGTGAGTGAATTGTTTTTGTTTCAATTTATATGACTTACTTTCTTTGTCGTCAGGAATTGGACAATAATACAGATGCAAGACTTGCAGATTACTTTGATGTAATTGGAGGAACAAGTACAGGAGGTTTATTGACTGCTATGATAACTTCTCCAAATGAAAACAATCGACCCTTTGCTGCTGCCAAAGATATTGTACCTTTTTACTTCCAACATGGCCCTCAGATTTTTAATTCTAGGTACATATACATATTTATATTCCTCTGGTTTAATTTATTTATTTAATTTTAACTTGATACGGAGTTTAAGTGTGAAAAAAGATTTTTGAGTCTTCTGATAGTCAAACATATCAATATTTAATATTGTGGTCTTAAACATGTCTAGTTGAAAGTTGAAATCAAAGAGTCACTATAAACTAAAAACAATTACTTACTCTCTTTGTTCTAATTTATGTGGCACTTTTCATTTTTCGAGAGTTAAATAGTTTAAGTTTGACCTAGAATTTGCGCATGAAATCTGCAAATTTTTTGAAATGAAATTTATATACTTGTAAATTACGTAAAAAGTACAACCAATAAATATATCCGAAAGCAATGAAATATTCAGTATTTTTGTATGTAATTGAGTAAACTTTTGAGATAGGATATAATTAACTCCAAATATATGAGATTTCTATTCTTTATACTTATATATTTAATTTGGTTACATTATTATATTATGCAGTGATCGTCCAATTATTGGCCCAAAATATGATGGAAAATATCTTATGCAAATTCTTCAAGAAAATTTTGGAGAAACTCGTTTGCATCAAGCTTTGACAGAAGTTGCCATCTCAAGCTTTGACATCAAAACAAACAAGCCAGTAATATTCACTAAGTCAAATGTAAGTCAAAATAATTATAGTGATTTGTACCGAGAAAAATGTTTTTGAAAACAAGTGAATTTTTTATTTATTTTCTAGTACGTTGGTAAATAGATACAAAAATATATATTATCTTAAAAATATGTATATGTAATCTAACAAAACATTTTGATGGTGAGATCGGACGTGTTTAGGAGTAGTTTTAACGGTGACAGTGATTCAGTGACGTAGCCACTAATTAGGTATGTCAAAATATTAAGAAGTAAAATCGTGTAGAGGTCAAGAAGTGTCTATGTAATATACACTAACTTATTTTCGTAAAGAAAATATTTTGACTAATTTTAATTTTTTTTTTTAAAATGCAGTTAACAAACTCTCCAGAATTGGATGCTAAGATGTATGACATATGTTATTCCACAGCAGCAGCTCCAACATATTTTCCTCCACATTACTTTGTTACTAATACTAGTAATGGAGATAAATATGAGTTCAATCTTGTTGATGGTGGTGTTGCTACTGTTGCTGATCCGGTACTAATATTACTTTCGATTCAATTTTTGAGTTTTTTCGAAATATCTAATCAATACTATTATGTGTTGTACGTGTGTTATGTGTAATGCAGGCGTTATTATCCCTTAGCGTTGCAACGAGACTTGCAGAAGAGGATCCAGCATTTGCTTCAATTAGGTCATTGAATTACAAGCAAATGTTGTTGCTCTCATTAGGCACTGGCACTAATTCAGAGTTTGATAAAACATATACAGCAGAAGAGGCAGCTAAATGGGGCATTATATGATGGATGTTAGCTATACAGCCAATGATTAATGCAGCAAGTTCTTACATGACTGATTATTACCTTTCTACTGCTTTTCAAGCTCTTGATTCACAAAACAATTACCTCAGGGTTCAAGTAAGTCCCAACTTTATTATTATCGGGAAGCTTACATAAATCTCACTAGTTTGCAATATTACCCATTTTACATGTATCTAGGATACATGGTCAAAATTATAGTTCTAGATACATTATTCTATCCAAGTGGATTCACATGGATCTCTAGAATCAGTGACGGATTCAGGATTTACATTAAGGGGGTTCAAAAAAAAAAAAAAAGAGTAGTGCCTAAGATTTGATCTTGGATCCTTAAGGTGAGTTTTGAACCCCTCGACCATTGAGTCAACCTCTAATCTTACATTTAGGAGGCTCAAAATCAATATATAGACATAAAAATTCTTAAAATTGCCTTAAATATACAACGAGCATAATTTTTTGTCGTGAACCCCCTCGTCAACCTCTAGGGCCGCCCCTGTCTAGAATACATTAACAAATCTTGCTCGCTCTCTCCAATCTCACTTGCCACTCTCCCATGTATTTGATATTCTAGATACATGCGAATCTCACTCGCCGTATGTTCTTCCTACTTTTGTGTATACATATATCTAAGTATGTTTTTTCTTAATATATGATAGGAAACTCTTAATAAGGGTAAGATACGTAATATTTTAAAAGTATATATGATAGTAAAGTATGTCTAATTATGTAGTTTTTTCATTATTATTATTTTATAATATGCATGTCATATATATTTTCTTTGCTAACGATATGAGTATATTTAATTCCAGGAAAATGCATTAACAGGCACAACTACTGAAATGGATAATGCTTCTGTGGCTAATATGGAATTATTAGTACAAGTTGGTGAAAGTTTATTGAAGAAACCAGTTTCCAAAGACAATCCTGATGAAACCTATGAGAAAGCTCTAAAGAGGTAAAACTCTTAGATGCGTTCGATTCTATCGGTGCTTCAAATAATTCTTTTCTTTTTGTCATATTACTATATCTCATCAGTAAATATTATTCATATTAGTTATCTTATAAATTTATTTTATTGCTAATTAAAATAGTTTATTTCGTTGTAGGTTTGCAGAAATGCTCTCTGATAGGAAGAAACTCCGAGCAAACAAAGCGTCTTATTAATTCAAGGTCTCGGATTGTAGTAGTAACCTTACTATGCTAAATAATAAGCGCTTGCAATATTTATGATTGCGCACATTTAAGGAGTTTGAGGGATAAATTTCATTAGAAATGTCTCTCTATGTAAAGAGTGTTTGGATTATGTAACCTTTTGGTTGTGTTTAATGTTTGAATAAATTATGGTGATTTTGTGTTATGACATTCGAATCTTCTTTTCTAAGAAAAAAGAAAAAAAATACTATTGTTGCGGCCAAATCGCACACGCAAGTGCACGTGATCGTTCAAGTATTAAAGTGACTCTTTTTAAGAGCCGGGTATCGTACCCACAAGGACTTACTCTTAGAAATACTTAATTCCTATAACTTTTAGCTCACACAAGTGTATTTCCAGATTTCAAAGTTGATTTATTTTCTACTTCTTTACTTAAAACAAAATGTAACAAAAGCGATTCAATTACAAAGGGTTAAAAACAATGATTTGGTGAAGTCCAGGGCTGCAACTTCTATTAGGATTCATGCAATCAATATCATTTAAATGGGTAATTATCAACTATCGAATCAATGAATCACAAGGTTAGATGTATGATCATGGTCTCCCGACCTCTAATCGCCTAAGATTAATAACACCCTAACTACATCGTTGAGCGGGGATAGGATGGATTAAATATCGAGCATTACAATTTCTTCCTGTATGGTGACCCAAGCAAGGTTTCTAGGTATATCCATATCCTAGATACGAATCAACCCTAGCTATTTAGAGTTAAATATGCTCCTTATGCCCCATGTTCTATCCTCTTATTCCTCTCCCGAGTTCAAGTTGGACAATGAATTTATTTCTATGGTGATCAATCATGAAATACTGAAAATAAGAACATAAGAAAGATTCATATGATAGTTGACATAAACCCAATAACAAACTCAATAGATTACAATCATCCTGTAGCCACAACCCTAGAACTAGGGTATTTAGCTACTCATAATCCAACAATCAATCAAATAATGTTCAAGAATCATCAAGAGATCGAAAGGAAAAGAGGTTAAGAATTAACCCTAAAACTAATAAAAACGTACTCCAAAGTCATCGTTCTTCAAAACCCAAAAAAAGAATAAATAATAAAATAAAATAACGACCTATTTATACTAAAAGTCAAAACGGCCAAATCTAGGACTTCAATGCACGACGCGGAGAGGCTGCTCAGATTTGACTCTGGGCGAATTTATCGTCTCCGCGACGCGGAGCATTCGACTTGTGATAGCTTCCTAAAATTAATTCTGGGACTCCTCTCCGAGACGCGGAGAGGGCATGACAATGCCTTAGCGGCTTTTCCTCCAGCTTCTTCCTTGCTCTCTTTTGACTTGAATCCTCTATGTTCTTCCATTGTCCCTTTTTGCACTCGTTTCTCCAATTAAGCTCACCTACACAACTAATCATGTTGGTTAGCTCATAAACAATTAAAAGACTCTATAAGACTACAAACGAATACATTTCGACTTCAAACTAGGCTTAAATGCGGGATTATTTAGCATTATTTATATGCCTAAGATCACTACCCCACACTTAAAGCTTTATTCGTCGTCGAACAACTACTAACTACTCCTAGTCCTAGACCCACTACATTGGTTTTGTGCATCCGCTACTATCTTCCAAGGATCTGTTCACAATTCACACTAGCATGTTTTCATTCATAATATGCATGACTCATGTATATGATTGGACAACTTGTTGCAATCAACACATTCACGACATATGCATCATTACCTATCACCTATCCTTCATACAACAAGTGCCCCTCACTCCAATGAATAGTTCACACACTCAGCTTAGCAAAATTGAATATGATTTAAGGACTTTTACAAACAATCTCACTCTTACTCAACAACAACATCGCACATGCATGCACTGAGACCCATAAGCATGCCCATTATGTACATCTCTACTAATAAAGAGTGTTATGTTCAAAATTAAACAGGACTTGTTCTGGTTGTAATGTAGGCTTAAGGTAAGGGAGGATTCGTTTAGATGAAATTAGTGACTATCCTCCCTAATGCACTATATTTAGATTTCTTCTTACATTCACAACTTTTTCTTTTCGTTAGCCCCCCCCCCCCCTTCTCCATCATTTTTTCCTAAGATTCCACTAGTATTACTAACCTCACCTTCGTGATTACTTGCCCCTTTATTTTCTCTAAACAATTTGTTTTTGACACTCAACAATAGCCACCCTTGACTTAGAGATTTCTCTCAAGTTAAGGTGCATAATGCCCTTTATAGGGCCACGGCCATCATCAAGGTATTCACTAAGTTAGCCACCTTCAACTTGGGTTTCTCCTAGTTGAAGTGCACAATGTCTTAAGGACCAAGGCCAATCTCAGATTCACAATCATGGGGTATTATTTTACCTTTTCTTTCATTCTTCCCCAACAACTACACATTTCCACCCTATCTACTCTTTCCGCTGCTTTTACCTTTCTTCCTAACATAGTGCATTAGGGGTTGGGATCAAAACTACAGTATCAATAAAAAGAGATGCGACTTATTATGTGGGTTAGAATAAAATCAAGGCTAAAAGGCTCAATTGGGTGAAACGACCCCAAAAATGCCCGAAAATGTGCTTCGAAAACACCTAAAATTGTAATTTCCATATATCTCAAAATCCGTGCATGATTTCGGAAATTCGACTTCATATTCTTATTCAGGGGGTCAAATTGAGTGGGAAATGGGTCTAACCCGAATTTTAGAACAACCGTATCAAATTTCGAAAATCGCAAAAAAATGCGATTTTCAGGGTCAACTTTAAAGGGGCATATCTCTTAGCACACAAGGAACTGGAAGGGCCGCTACCTATTAAATTAAAGCCCTTCAAGTTATATTTCCAATGCAATTGGTTTAACCTCATTCCGAGTTAGTATGAAGGAGTTATGACCATTTTCGTAAAACCTGTCCGGCAGAAAATGCAAATTCCAGTAGCCGAAAACACTGTTCACCCGCCTCAATTTTTTTTCTAAGTGTTGGGACGTTTTTATAAAAAGGGGACATATCCATACTTAGTCATTTAACTTCAAAACATCCAAAAACTCTCTCTAAACCCTCTCCAAAAATTCCACCAAGATCATCAACCAAATTCAAGGATCCCAAGCTTTAATTCCGGATTCAAGATTCAATCTCAAGCAATTCTCCATTCCAATCTTCATCAAGAATTCTCCAAAGTTGAGGTATGTGGGTTGATTGTGGAAACCTTCCTTTCCACAAGTCCAACCATTTATCCTCTATTTTACTTCAAGTTTATGGGTCCTTATGATCATTTATGGACTCTTGAATTATGGAATTATTACTACACATCCTATTATGGTCTATTTTTGTATATTATCATGAAATGGAATGATTATATGATGTTTATGGTTTTCATGCCTCAATGATCAAATTATGAAGGTTGTTATATATGTATATATATATGTATGTTGTTGGTGGGCTGTTTTATATGGATTTTGAAATTGGTTGGACTTAGTACTCTTGAAACACATGATTTTATTTACATGAACAAGTAGCCCACCATATGTTTGATAAAATGCCATTTATAGAATTCTTATGAAATGGAAGCTCCAATGTACGTCCTATGAGTCGGATGATTATATAAGTATTGAAATGATGATGAAATGGATACATGTATATGATTTTCTCTATATAGTGTGTGAGTCGACCAAGCCTAGCTCGGGGGGTTGTAGGCCCGGGTAACCGTATCAAGGGGTTGGTACCTTGGTTGCCTAGTACGGGGGTAGTAGGCCCGTATAACCGTATCGAGGGGTTTGTACCTTGGTTGCCTAGTACGGGGGGTAGTAGGCCCGTATAACCGTATCGAGGGGTTTGTACCTTGGTTGCCTAGTACGGGGGGTAGTAGGCCCGTATAACCATATTGAGGGGTTTGTACCTCTTTCGCCTCTCCAAGGGGGTGGTAGGCCTTGGAAATACTATATTGATGGTCACTCACTACACATATACTATGTCCTACTAAATATGATTTTTATATAAGCATCATTATACATATCATCTCATTAATATGCTATCTATCGGGTACGATTATGCATTTTGCCTATGATGTCCATCCCTTGTTGCATTGCATTGCATCCCATATACTTAGTACATTCAAACGTACTAACGCATACTCTATGCCTACATGATGTCACCATGTAGGGACCGGAGCACCGCTTGACCCTCGTCCTCCGCGTGGCTAATACGATTTTCTATCAAGGTTATTGGTGAGTCCTCCATTCCGGGGACGTTGCTTATGATCTTTTGCTATGTATAAGACTTTTCCTTTTAGTTATGTTTTGACTATGAGGGTGAGCCCAGTTGTTTGTCTTGGCCCCCGCTAAAGTACCTATGTTTAGAGGTGGTGTTGGACAAGTTGTGTATTATGTTTGAGCTTGATTCATCTATGGTATTTATGTATCATTTCTTCTTCTTTTTTCTTGCTCCCTTAGTCCCGTTTCCCCCCTTGATTATGCTTATCGCTTATGGTCATTTTAATTGCTTCCGCGACCAATGATGTGTAAGATACGCTATGAGGCTTGTTTGGGGTTCCTTCGGGTTCCCCATTCGCCGGTCACGTCTAGGCCCTAGGCTTGGGTTGTGACATTGGGCTAGACTAGGGATATTCTTTCTGAATAGGCTCAAATTTCAAACAATTCAAAGAAAGCCTGTTATCATCTTTCAAACACAATCACACTTGTATTTCGCTTCAATAACAACCTGGGCAAGTTCTAGACTCAGATGCAATCATGGATATCAGACAAAACTCACCGCTCATGGCACAAGTTGTATTCAGAATGGATTAATCACAACACACAATCATGTCACGCAGAAGGTTCAGATTAAGTTTAAGTTGCACATTCAAATCATATACAAGAATTCACTGCATTCATTCATCAATTTCAACCATGCTGTTCATACATACTCTTTTCAGATTTTTCAGCTTCAGCACAACCAAACCTACGACTCCATGACGAACTTTCCCTTAAGATGGTTGTCATCCATCTATCATTGGGCAGTTTGACTCAATCTATGACTACAGACTCAATCTTAAAAAAAAATCTTTTTGTATTTTGTACGGTTCAACGGGACTATCCTTGGCTAAAGAACCAAAAACAACTACCAAGGAACCCAAAATAAAATAAAATAGAATCAAACAATGTTCAACACAATATATGTACAGATCAAATATGTTTTTCACCCTCACCCCACACTTATACAATAGCACTGTCCCCAGTGCATTTCAAAAGTTCAACATAGTTCAAAAGGTAAGGTGAAAACACTCCCTGGTCAGTCTTTCATGGCATCACCTCCGTCAGCCTCATCACCAGCTTGCGCGGGGTCCATCTTCTCCTCAGAATTAGAATCCACATCCGAGCCAGTGCGTATGTTCTCTTCATCAGTCAGGATGTCATTCTCTGTCGGCTCTCGAAACTCAGGACCAATGCCAAGCAATGTTTTAGCATGGTCATTTAACGGGTAGCGCCGGTTCACCTCACCTACTTCCATATCAGTGGATCGTCGGCCACCAGTCTGGTGTCATAGCATCTCCAGGGCATACATCCAAGCCATGATCAACTCGTATCTCCTGTGGCGATCGACGGTGGTGAGTGTTGGGCTAAAGTCAGTATCAGGCCTCTTAGTCCGAGTAATATCCACTGTTGTAGGGTACAAAGGTGCCATGTAGTTCAACTACTCCTTTGGACCCCTATAATACAATACATTTTGGTAATCAGCCCACTAAATGCATACCTATGCCTCTTATGGACTCGAGCCTTTCACATCATCGATTTAATAATAGCCCCAATGTTCAGCTCTATGCCCATCATCAATGCATACACCAGACACACCTGGTCGCGAGTGATATTTGTGTAATGTAAGCCCGGGATCAGATACCAAACACGAGTCTCCCGAAGCATGTGAGCGTAAGGAAGAGATTTATGATACCTCTACCCACTATGCTTAGTCCATTGAGCCATGGACTGTGGCCTGCATAGTAAGTGTTGGATGGCCTGGTATGGGGGCGTATATTTAGTCCAATCAGCACAAGTGGGCCAGCGTCCTCCAGAGTACCCAATATATCATTGATGCTTGTGGGAGTGATGTGCACAGTCCTTCCTCTCATAGTCACATAATGTGATCACGCTTCGGGCGTCCAGTTTGCGTAAAACTCTCGGACCATGTGCGAATTGCACTCCTCTTGATCAACAAATGCGAAATCCATCTTGAGCTCCCTCAACCACCTCAGAATTTATGGGAACTCAATCTGAGAAATAGGGGGACTCAATATGCTTCTTGTACCATGTTTTTCCTTCTTTAGTGACTGCATTGACTCCAAATCACCTAGTTTACCTTTGGGGGCTGTAGGCGCGAGTGGTACATTCCCGCTTCTTGGGTGCTTCTTCTGGGTTGGCTGGACCACTGCATTGCCTGGTCGTTGTGAGCTTGACATGATTACCTGTAATATGTATCAAAGTTCAGCCCAAATAACTACACAATGATGAGAATGATATGGGTGGTGTGCGCACACCACCCCACACTTAGTGCAATGTAGTCTCAATCTCGATTCACAACATACTCACACAAGTACCAAGTTCATCCAACCGGATAGACGTCACCACATCGATGATAACCGTGCAACAATTAGATAGTGCTACGTAAGACTTCACACCAATAACATAGACCCAAGAATGCACATTATCACCCAGCCAATACCTACCATTCACACATTCGGCACCACAATTATGTCTACTCAAAAATTCGACAGTAAAATGGGAAGGGACTTCTACTCAAACTTCGAACGTACCCTAGCATGTCAAGACACAACCAATCTTATCCTCATCATAAAACAGTAACTATTAGACAACATGCGTATACGTTACACCCTCTCAATTCCACCCAGGACTCAAACAATGTAGTGGTTCTACTCAGATTTCGACAACACACTAACTAGATAGTACAGACAATCAATCGCAATCAAGAATGACTCATCTCTGTAATCCCAGCAATGTAACAACAACAACACTGACCATTAGGTGATTTTTACTCAAGACTTCAAAATCAAATTTCACACCAACAAGCAAACATGATCGCATGAACAACCCAAGATATTGTTCGATCCATTCCATCATCTTACCCACATTACATAATAGGTGCTTTCTACTCAAAACTTTGAAACATGCACCAACACTTGACAACTTCTAGCCCGTTTTAACTTACAAACTACACTTGTTCAAGTCAACCCATAAACCAAAATTACGTGTTCCTACTAAGCCTTCAAAACACATATAGATCAACATGAATCAAGAGATATCACAACAACAATTTTCACTACAACCCACGATTACCCAATAATTTCCCATAATAACCCACTAGGCCCACACAAAACAAATATTTTCATCCCACCAAGAGTTAATGACAAATAAGATATAACAACATCCCCTTATTACGACACCCAACTAACACAGAAGAGATCATGAAACACATACTTGGAGTGTTGAAGTGGTTGAAAATTGGATTGGAGAAGAAACGAGATTGCTTCGCGATACGGAGGAACGTTCAAAATTTAAACAAGCGAGAGAGAGGGAGGGGCAGAAAATTGGGAGTTAGGGTGAAAGAAAGGGGATTTTCTAGAGAATGGGGGTTAATAGGGGTTATGGGTCGAGGAATTAAGATTTAAAATGGGTACAACCCGTTTTATTTAATGAGAAGCGAAAGAAACTTACCAGGGAGGCACGATGCGGAGCCTACACGGAGTCCACTAGAAATTTAATTCCAGGCGAGGAAATTATTTGGCCGTTTCTCCAAGTCGCGTGGCTAGCACGGCGATGTCTTCTCTTTGACGTAAAATTAACTTACCATTGAAATTGATTTTCCAGGTCCCTTTCGCGATGCGCCAAGTACACGGGGTCCTCTGCCTCAAATGAAATTAGGCGAGGAAAAAATTCTCGCTGCCTCCACGATGTGGGCCTAGCACGTAGTGCTTTGCCTCAAATTGCATCCGATCGGGCAAAAATTCACCTTAGCTTTGCGATCGGGCTTGACACGAGATGCCTATTTTTCTGATGTAGATTCTGGGTCCCATCGAACTCAAATATCGGGACCTTATCCACGACGCGGAGCCTACACGCAGGGCTATGCCTCAAATTGCCCCAGGCGGGGCAAGATTTGGCAACACCTTCGCGACGCGCCAGCTCCACTTATCTGCCTTCGGCGAAGTTCCTGTTTCCTGCACATTTTCAACATGTAACCCATTAGTGAAAACACGATGGGTTGCTTCCCATCCAGCGCCTTAATTTTGGTCGTGACACAACTCATATATTTGTATTTTTCTGAATATATCATTTGTTTTATTTTTTTTATAATTCCTAAGATCTAAAATAAACAAACAAAAACAAAAAAATCCTAACTATTGCAGTGGTTCATGGGTTGCCTCCAGCGTAACGCTTGATTTAATGTCGCGGCACGACCTATCTCATGACTCATTCATCATTTAATGTGAACTCTTCAAGCTCACGATCTATATCCTTCCCGAAATAATGCTTGACTCGTTGACCATTTACTAGGAAGGTAGAGCTTTTATCCTTGTTTCTCAATTCCACATCACCATGTTGGGTCATTCTCACAACTTCAAAAGGGCCACCCCACTTAGATCAGAGCTTTACGGGGAACAACTTCAACCTTGAGTTGAATAGCAGCACTAATTGACCAGGCTCAAAGGTGCGCGACACAATATGGTTGTCATGCCACCTCTTGGTCTTCTCTTTGTACAACTTCACATTTTCATAGACGTGAAGCCTAAACTCTTCTAACTCGTGCAGCTATGCGATTCTCTTCCTACATGCCAACTCAGCATCCAGATTCACCTTCTTGATCGCCCAATATGCCTTGTGCTCTAATTAAGCTGGTAGGTGACAAGTTTTTCCAAACACGATTCGATAAGGAGAAGTCCCTATCGGTGTCTTGTATGCAGTCTGATATGCCCATAAGGCATCATCTAGCTTGTCAACCCAATCTTTTCTTTGGACATTCACAGTCTTTTGGAGAATCCGTTTGACCTCCCTATTCGACACTTCTACCTGCCCACTAGTTTGGGGATGATATGTTGTAGCCACTTTGTGCCTCACCCCATACTTGGCTAACAGATTATGCACTGAATTATTGATAGAATGCGTACCTCCAGCACTGATCATAGCCCTTGGTGTTCCAAACCTGGTAAAGATGTGATTTCTAATGAACTTGACAAACATTTTGGCATCATTAGTTGGTAATGTAATAGCCTTCACCCACTTAGAGACGTATTCCATTGCGACTAGAATGTATTGATTACCACGGGACGATGGGAATGGTCTGATGAAGTCTATCCCCCACACATCAAAGATCTCAACCTCCAGTATATTGCTTAATGGCATCTCATGCCTCCTTGAAATGGTGCCCATCCGCTGACATTGATCACAACCTTTCACAAACAAAACAACATCTTTAAATGAAGTAGGCCGAAAGAAACCAGATTGCAATACCTTATGCGTAGTTCGTTCGCCTCCATGATGTCCATCATATGGTGAAGAGTGACAACTCTCCAAAACTTGTGTCGCCTCCTGCTCAGCTATACACCTTCTCATCATTTGATCAGGAACCTGCTTGAATAAGTATGGCTCATCCCAAATATAGAAGTGTGCATCATACTTCAACCTCTGTTTTTGATGTGTTGATGCCTCAAGTGGATATAAACCACTCACCAGAAAATTTACAATATCAGCATACCAAGACACTTGAGCAATGTCCACACCAAGCAATTGCTCATTAGGAAACTCTTCACGAATTTGCCCTTCATTCTTCACATGAGATGAATCCTCCAGTCTGGGCAGATGAACAACTATTTGGTTCTCAATTCCCTTCCTGTCTCTTATCTCTAGATCAAACTCTTGTAGTAGCAGAATCAACCTAATCAGCCTCGATTTGGCATCATTCTTATTAAACAAGTACCAAATTACAGCATGATCAATATAGACTATAACTTTGGTTCCCACCAAGTATGATCAAAACTTATTAAATGCGAACACTAATGCCAACATCTCATTCTCTGTAACTGTGTAATTTGATTGGGTTGCATCAAGTGTTTTGCTCGCATAATATATGGAGTGAAACATCTTGTCTTTTCGCTGTCCCAACACTACTCCAACTGCTATGTCATTGGCATCACACATACGCTCAAATGGAAGCTCCCAATTTGAAGCAATTAAAATCGGAGCTTCTATCAACTTCTACTTCAACAACTCGAATGCCTGCAAATATTTTTCATCAAAAACAAACTTCATTTCTTTCTCTAACAGGCTGCACATGGGTCTTGCAGTCTTGGAGAAGTCTTTGATGAACCTCCTGTAGAAACCAACATGCCCAAGGAAGCTTCACACTCCTTTCACTGAGATGGGCCGCGACAGTTTCTCGATCACTTCCACCTTTGTTTTGTCCACTTCCAGCCCACTTTTGGAGATCTTATGCTCCAACACAATTCCCTCTCTTACCAGAAAGTGATACTTCTCCCAGTTCAGCTCCAGATTGGTCTCTTCACACTTAGCAAGAACTCTGTCAAGATTAGCCAGACAAAGTTCAAAAGACTCACCAAACACTGAGAAATCGTCCATCAACACTTCAACAAAATCCTCCACCATATCATGGAAAATTGCCATCATATATCTCTGAAATGTGGCTGGGGCATTGCACAAGCCGAATGGCATGCGCTTGAATGCATAAGTGCCATATGGGCAAGTGAATGTAGTGTTCTTTTGATCCTCTGGTGAAATAATGATCTGATTGTACCCCGAATAACCATCAAGGAAACAATAGTACTCCTGGCCAGCCAACATGTCTAACATTTGATCAATGAAAGGTACCGGATAATGGTCCTTCCTGGTGGTATCATTCAACTTTCTGTGGTCCATGCAGATCCTTCACCCAGTCACTATTCTTGTGGGGATTAACTCATTATTTTCATTCATTACCACTGTCATTCCGCCCTTCTTGGGCACACACTGTACTGGACTTACCCATTTACTGTCAGATATGGGGTACACAATCCCTGCATCCAGCCACTTGATGACCTCTTTTCTTACTACATCCTTCATCAATGGATTTAGTCCCCGCTGATGCTATGCACTTGCCTTGTACCCTTCCTTCATGTATATTTTATGCATGCACAGTGCAGGACTAATACCATGGATGTTAGACATTTGCCACCCCAAAGCTGCTTTTCTCTTCTTCAGAATGAGTAATGCTGCTTTCACCTGTTTATCAAATAATGCTGCAGATAAAATAATCGGTATAGTTTTGTCTTTACCCAAAAATGCATACCTGAGGTGGGCTGACAATGCTTTTAATTCCAGCTTGGGTGCTTCTTCAATGGTGGGTTTGGGTGGAGGACCCAACACTCTATTCAAAGGCACCCATCTCTCTCCAGATATAATTAGAAGTGCCACATCCAGAATTTGCACAATTTTCTGTGGTTGAGCATCCCCATATATATCATCACCTACCAACATTCGCTCTAGATGGTCCTTAGATGCAATGTATCGAGCTTCTGCCTCAAGATCTATCACAGTTATGGTATACAACTCCTCATACACCGCTGGCACTTTCAAAGCTTTGTATACATCAAACACCTTCACCTTATCATGAGCCCGCATAGTGAGCTGCCCAGCTGCTATATCTATCATTGCTCTCCCAGTAGCCAAGAAAGGTCTTCCCAAGATGAATGAGACCTCAGGATCAGGCTTAAAATTTAGCACAACAAAATCTACTAGGAAAATCAATGATCCCACTTGCACTAACATATCCTCTACAACACCCTCAGGCCTAGCTACAGATCTATCAGCCAACTGTAAGATAATGGTAGTAGGTTTTGGACTACCCAATCCCAACTTTTTGTACAAGGAAGTTGGCATCAAGTTGATACTGGATCCTAGATCACGCAACCCTTGTGCATGAATGCTGTGCCCGATAGTGATCTGGACCGTAAAACTATCCGAATCTTTCAAATTAGTGGGCAGCTTGTTCTGGATTTTGGAACTACACTCTTCAGTAAGTGCAACAGTCTCATACTCTGTCAACCTTCTTTTATTGGCTACGATCTCCTTCACATACTTCGTATACATGGGTATACCCTGCAAAACATCTACCAATGGCAAGCTATTATGAATTTGTTTCAAGAGAGAGAGAAAATTACCAAAACATTCATCCTCTTTCTGTTTCTTGAACTTCTGAGGAAATGGAGAAGGTGGTTTCACAATTGGTTGAACTCTTTCTTATTGTGAAACAACTTCACTCTCCTTAGGTTCGTTCTCTTTGTTCACCACCTCAGTGTTTATTTTCTTAGGAGCTAACTTCTCCAATTGTAGACCACTGCATGTACCTACCGCGTTTACCTATTTAGGATTGGGGTCAGTATTTCCAGGCAACCCTCCTAGCGGTCGTGAATTTTGGGCACTAGCAAACTGCCCGAATTGCTTCTCCAGATTCTGTGTAGCTAACTGATTATTTCTCACATCAGCAGCTAACTAGGCTTGATTAGCCATGATCTTTTTCAGCATCTCCTCCACGCTCATGTTTCCAGATTGTTGTTTAGGTTGTTCCCGTTGGGCCTGTGGTTGGTAGCCATGTGCATTTCCTTTAGGCCTATATTGATTCTTCCCTTTGCCCTAATTTTGATTTCCACCCCATGAAAAGTTTGGGTGGTTGCGCCAAATTGGGTTGTATGAGTTTTCATAGTTCTGCTTGCCTCCTCCTCGTTGGGCATTACCTACAAAATTTACCAAGTTCGAGTTTGCACCAAATACCTCTGCATTGTGATCACTACCTCCGCAGATCTCACACCAAGATGGTGATTGTTGAACTGCATTTACCTGTGCGGGCTGTTGTCCTAATGCCAGATTGCTGAAGTGGGTACTCATCACATTCTGCATAGCAAAAATCTGTGTAGTTAAAGCAGTCAAACTTCTACCTCTAGCATACCTACAGTTTTCTGTACCATAGGTTTCATCCCTCCTCCATTCCATTCAAGATTGCCTTGAGAAATTATGTTCAGTAGGGTGAAGAGTTCAGCATAAGTCTTCTCCAAAGCCTGACCACCTGCAATTGAATCACATAAAATCTTGGTGTTAGGCTCCAATCCTTCAATGAAGGTATGGACTAACACCTCATTAGACTGATGATGATGTAGGCAACTCATTAACATTAATTTAAACCTGTCCCAAGCTTGGTACAAGTTTTCTCCACCTTTTTGTCTGAAACTCAAAATATCACTCCTCAACTTAGCTGTTTTTCTAAATGGAAAAAATCTAATGAGGTACATCTATGCTAAATCATCCTAGGTGTTAATGCCAACTATCATATGAATCTTTCTTATGTTTTTATTTTCAGTATTTCATGATTGATCACCATAGAAATAAATTAATGAGGAACATCTATGCTAAATCTTTTGCTTCCCCAAGCAGAAAGAAGGGGAATAAAGTGAACCTCACGTAATCTTTGTTCACTCTAGTTGGAGTGTAAGTATCACTGATCTCGAGGAAGTTCTGTATGTGAACAATTGGATCCTCGTGTGACAGACCAGTAAGCTGCTTATTAATGTGCAACAGTTGCACCATACTCTGCTTCAATTCAAACCTCCCACCAGCTTCAGGTTTCTGAATGCATGAGGTCACATTGGTGGGGCGTGGGATTGCCACGTCTCTTACCTTCAACTCAGTCATTGCTTTAGGTTCTTCCTCCTCAACTGGTGCTACTGGAGATGTTGGTTCACTAGCCATCAGAGGGACAGGATAAACAAGTCGTATTTGCCTTCTCTGGTAATGAACAAACCTTTTCGGTTAAGCTAAGGGCGATACCAATCCTTGATCAGCGTCCAGTTTGATGCTTCAAATTAACCTTTAAAAATGAAATGCTAAGATTAGGTTATCTAACACTTGCTTTTTAACTTCAGAAGTCAGAAAAATCAAATAATTTCTAATTCTAAAGTCCTCGACAGCGGCGCCAAAAACTTATTGCGGCCAAATCGCACACGCAAGTGCACGTGGTCGTTCAAGTATTAAAGTGGCTTTTTTTAAGAGTCGGGTATCGTACCTACATGGACTTACTCTTAGAAACACTTAATTCCTCTAACTTTTAGCTCACACAAGTGTATTTCCAGATTTCAAAGTTGATTTATTTTCTACTTCTATACTTAAAATAAAATGTAACAAAAGCGATTCAATTTCAAAGGGTTAAAACAATAATTTAGTGAAGTCCAGGGCTGCAACTTCTATCAAGATTCATGCAAGCAATATCATTTAAATGGGTAATTATCAACTATCGAATCAATGAATCACAGGGTTAGATGTATGATCATGGTCTCCCGACCTCTAATCGTCTACGATAAATAACACCCTAACTACATTGTTGAGCGGGGATAAAATGGATTAAATATCGAGCATTACAATTTCTTCCTGTATATGGTGACCCAATTAAGGTTTCTAGGTATATCCCCAACCTAGATACAAATCAACCCTAACTATTTAGAGGTAAACATACTTCTTATGCCTCATGTTCTATCCTCTTATTCCTCTCTCAAGTTTCATTTGGACAATGAGTTTATTTCTATGACGATCAATCATGAAATACGAAAAATAAGAACAGAAGAAAGATTCATATGATAGTTGACATAAACCCAATAACAAACTCAATAGATTGCAATCGTCTTGTAGCCACAACCCTAGAACTAGGGTATTTAGCTACTTATAATCCGACAATCAATCAAATAATGTTCAAGAATCATCAAGAGATCGAAAGGACAGAAGGTTAAGAATTAACCCTAAAACTAATAAAAACATACTCCAAAATCGTCATTCTTCAAAACCCAAAAAAAATAAAAAAAATAAAATAACGACCTATTTATACTAAAAGTCAAAACGGCCAAATCTGGGACTTCAAGGCGCGATGCGGAGAGGCTGCTTGGATTTGACTCTGGGCAAATTTGTCGTCTCCACGACGAAGGAGTGACACGGAGCATTCTGCTCGTAATAGCTTCCTAGAATTAATTTTGGGACTCCTCTCCGTGACGCGGAGAGGGCACGACAATGCCTTAGTGGCTTTTCCTCCAGGTTCTTCCTTGCTCTCTTTTGACTTGAATCCTCTATGTTCTTCCATTGTCCCTTTTTGCGCTTGTTTCTCCAATTAAGCTCACCTACACAACTAATCATGTTGGTTAGCTCATAAATAATTAAAAGACTCTATAAGACTATAAATGAATATATTTCAACTTCAAACTAGGTTTTAATGCGGAAAACAACTTCAACTACTATGTACTACGAAAAAACACTTATTCTCTCGTAAAAATCTAGCCAAACACATCATTTTTAAAAATAAGCTTGGTCAACACTTTGACCAGCTAATACGCTAAGTCAAATATCTTTTATAAGTCAATTTGACCAACTTATAAAATTAGAATTTGTTTGGATGAGATTGTGATTTATGACTAATTATAGGTCAAAAATAATAAGTTAGGAATTCTAATTATAGTTTTTGACTGATTTTTGTCTGTTTGTGTCACGCCCCGAGCCTACACCCTGGACGTTGCTGACACTCGAGAACCATTGCTGGCACCAAGCGAACCCTTGGCCTGGCTTACTTAACTTAGCAGAAGACTTTAAGCATAATTACAATGATCAAATGAACTTACTCAAATAGCTTTATAATATAATTTAGAATGTTAAAAGAATTAAACATTCAACTTGACCAAAACGGCAACCCAAGTCTTAACATAAGATAAAATAAGAAGACTAAAGAACTAATAACTGACTGTATATGAAGCTTCTAAAACAACTAAGATGGATGTTGGGACAAACCCCACAACATCCTAATGAACTAAACTAGAAAGCAAATAACGGAATCCTCCGAATGCAAGGAGGCTCACCACAGACTTTGAGTGCTCAAGCTGGATCAAAGAGGCGCTGGATGCTGATCTTGATTACCTACATCTGCATCATAAGATGATGCAGGCCAACTGGCATCAGTACATTGAATGTACGAGTATGCGAGTTGGAATGCTAAACAATACAAATGATTGAAAAGATTCCGAAGAAGCACTTACATGGGCTTTTCTCAACTTATGAATACTTAACTCAAAATAAGACAATGAAACATATGCAATATATGGAAAGCTTTTTAAAATAGTAAAAGCAACTTAGTTCGTTAAATAAATGTGATAATAAACTCAACTTTACTCATATAATAAAGTAATATAGTTTTTGTGGGATATTCTCTAACCGACAACCTCCACTATGAGCCTAAGTGGTGATACAACGTCTTGCCCGCGCTGCCAGAACTGACCTATACTTTGTCTTCATATAGAACGCTTAACTTAGTGGATCCACTAGCTTAACTTATGTGATCATCTAAAATGTATGACCCATTAATATCCATGATGGCTACATGGCTTATGGAGACTTGAGTTAATATGAACTCGCATCCCTATATCGGTGCTCAATACTACTCCCAAAAAATATACTTAGCTCATATATTTTAAAACAACTTCTTTCTTTGGTTTGAGATAATTA
This sequence comes from Solanum verrucosum, assembly GCF_900185275.1. NCBI lineage: Eukaryota > Viridiplantae > Streptophyta > Magnoliopsida > Solanales > Solanaceae > Solanum > Solanum verrucosum. The sequence continues at coordinate 3,969,617 of NW_026019957.1, forward strand.
CTCAAAATTTAGCTTAAAAGCTCTCTTGGAATCGATGTTCCCTCTTCTTGCTCAAATGTGAAAACATTTATAAACTCTTTGGGAATACTTAGTTCCCTAATAGCTTTTTGAGAAATGAACTCAATTCTTTACTCTTTGCTTAACTTGAAACTTAAGTCTTAAAACAAAGTTAAAACGTTTGTTAAAAGACTTTTGAAAACTTTAAAAACTTTGTTTGACTTGCTTCTTAGCTTCTAGACTTGACTCTTAACTTCTCTTGACTTTGATCCTAGCTTTCCTTAAATTGGATTATGGATTCAAGGTTCATGATTTCATGTTTATGGATCATTTCATGATGTTTAGATGTACCTTAGAGTGTTAGAATCAACTAGGAAACATAGGTACATCACTTAGGAACTAGCACGAAAAGGTGGGGGAAGAATGGGGAGAATTAGCGTCCCTGGCGCTCTGAGAAGCGCGGGGCGCCAACCCTCAAACTTCAAAGGTCAAGCTGTGGCGCGCTGGCTGGTGCATCGCCCCAAGGGGTAAACTTTAGAGCCCCTTTTGGGGCACGCTGGCTGGCGTGACACCCTACCCTTTCCCTAGGTGAACTCCGACTTTTCTCCTTCGTTTTTCATCTCTAAACCCTTCAAATTTCCATGGTTTTTTCCTCAAACACTTAGGATCAATAGTACCCTCAACATACAATAGATTTAACTCGAAAATTTACCTAGAAACACGAATCAAATCAACAAGAGATTTCGACAACACAACAATCAAGAACTCAATGAATTTTCAACAATGTTCTTCAAGAACTCACTTTCTTTGCATTCAAACAACTTAAATTCGCTAAATTGAAACAAGATTGGCATGTGGGTGAACTAACCCAACACTATGTGATATCACATACCTTGTAGGGATCACCCTCGACGAATTCCACAAGTTAAACTTCGTCGATCTTGGCGATTCTTGACTTCTCTTCTTCTTTCTCCTCTTTTCTCTTTTCTCCAAGCCCTAGAGTGAATTCTAATTTTCTAAACTGACCAAAATCTGGTTTTACCCCAATAAATCTCCTAAAAAAGAATTAGAGTAATTAGGTAAGGAAAAGACTAAATTACCCTTCAAAACCCGGATTAGACATTTCCTTAATCCAGCAGCCCAACTTCCGAAAGGCACAACTTACTCATACAAACTCGGAATCGTGCAAACTCACCGGCGTTGAAAAGATCATTCCAAGAGTTATGGTCGTTTGAAGTTGATCAAAAAACTCACTTTTCCTAACTTAAACAAATTTCCAGATTTTAATTCTTTCCAAAAATGACTATTTCCAATTATAATCTTCTCCTTTGTTATTTCAATTAGCGAGATGTTACAGTTTGACTTAAAAGTCATAGTTAAGAATTCTAACTTATGACTTTTGACAAGTTTTTGTCTTTTTGAGTTTAAAACAAATGTTTAAATTTTTTTTATATTTTATTCAAACACTACAAAAATACTTCAAAGTTATTTTAGTATTCAAAATAAATTAATTCAAATAAACTCTTAGTCAAACACTCTCTAAAATAGAAAAAAACAAGAGTTAAAAATAGAGAAAAATAATTCGTAGACAGAAAGTAATAAGGTAATAAGGTATACACATTTGTAATAATATATATGGTAACACAAAACAGAAAATATCTAAGATTTAATATTGCATAGGCGTTTCAAACATCATATCACAATAATTTTTTGAACTTACTAAATCATCACACCATAGGATCACATTAGTTCATTTAACATGATATGATTAATTTTAATTTATCAAATTTAATCTATATAAAATATTAAAATATTTCGATCAAGTAGATTCATTTGAACCTTTTTGACCCTGGTCCGGCTCGCTTATAAATGTAATATTGTTAGATTACTCTGCTAACAAATATGATTACAAAGAGTAAATGATCTTCTTGGACTTGAACCAAAGACTTTTCATGTGATTATATAAACCCTCACTTGTTAGTCAATGCTTTTGTACTCCAAAAAAGATAGTCTAACAATGGAAACTAGAACATCTCATGATGTGTTCGGGAGAAATGGTAACAATTCTTAGCGTTGATGGAGGAGGCATAAGAAGAATTATTCCTGCTACTATTCTTGCTTTTCTTGAAGACCAACTTCAGGTATCGATGTATCATACCTATATTTTTAAAAAAAACGTGTGTGGGTGTGGCATTACTATATATTTTTTTACATTTGAATTGTAATATTTTGATGATTATCATGTGGAGATCGAAATAACAAGATGACATATCAAAACTAATAATTAAAAATCTTTTATGACAATAAATCTATATTATAATTAAGGATCTCGTATGTGCACAACCCAATCTATATATGAAAAATTGTCTGAGTGGAAGGTTATCTCACAATCCTTTATGAAAATTCTCTTTTAAGTCTAAATCGTGTTGTTTAAGGAATAGTAATTGTTTTCCATATTAGATTTATCGTTAGACTTTGTTACATGTTGAAAAAGCTGTTAGAGCGACGATCCTGAAAAAGATTTTCTTAGTCAGGAATTGGATGGTGAAGATGCAAGAGTTGCAGATTACTTTGATGTGATTGCTGGAACAAGTACAGGTGGAATATTAGCCACTATGATCACTGCTCCAAATGAAAATAATCTTCCCTTTTGTGCTGCCAAAGATATTGTATCCTTTTACTTTGAGCATGGCCCAAGGATTTTCCCACCTAGGTACATAATTGTTTTTAATATTATTTGATAATTTTATTCTAAACTTTAACTTTTATACATATATGTATTAAAACACATTCGGATGTTGAGTTGTCCAAATATTATATGACATCTTAGTTTAGGATAAGAAGTTCCACATCGGTAAAACATAGGAAAGATATTGGATATATAAGTAAGCAAGTCTTACCAATTAATAATGCATTTCAAAGTCGTCATAATATCACTAGCGGGTTGAACAGTCAAAAATGATATCAAAACCGATCACGTGTCAGTTTTGTCGATGTGGCCCTGACTTCAACTGAATTTAGGTAAATTCCAATAATGCGGGAAAAAACGTAGTGCTAAGTCTAGAAAAATCTCATGTGGTGGGGTAAACCTCAACAAGGACATTGAGTCCATAGAGGGGCTGTATGTGACACCCTAACTTAAGATAAGAAAACCTCAGCAAATAAGAAAACCTCAACAAGGACGTTGAGTCTATAGAGGGGATGTATGTGACAACCCAACTTAAGATAAAAAGTCTCGCATTGACAAAATACCAAAAAAATGTTGAGTATATAAGTAAACAGGTCTTATCAACAAGCGAACAATATCACTAACGGACTGGGCTGTCACATATTATTTCCATTCTACAACATATGTGTATAGGTCAAGTCAATATCAAAATATGTTTTAATACAAAAAAATTGGTTTCAATTACAGTGCATTGCCTCCAATTTTTGCTCCAAAATATGATGGAAAATATCTTCACAAAGTTTTGCAAGATAAGTTGGGAGAGATTCGTTTGCATCAAGCTTTGACAAATGATGTCATTCCAACCTTTGACATCAAGAAAAATCAGCCAATAATATTCACTAAGTCCAAGGTAAATCTTTCATATATATATATTATATTAATTTATTAATCGATTTAAAATTTACTCGAATTAAAATGAGTTGAGTTATAATAAATTAATTTTCTAAATATATTATAGAAAGTTTGGGTCAATTTTTCTACATATCAGTTCAGTTTTTTTAATAGGATGAGTCAATAAATAAACGGATCAATGACCTGTCTAAATTTGAATAAACCGAGCAAATTATATTTTTATGAGCTGATTTTAGAAATAATTATCTAATTAGACAAACTTATACTTATACACAATTAGCCAATTCTCGTGAGTTGGATGCAAAGATGTGTGACATATGCTACAGCACGGCTGCAGCTCCAACATATTTTCCACCACATTATTTTGTCATTAATGATGCTAAAATCAAGTTGAGTTCAATCTTATTGATGGTAGTGTTGCTGCTACAAATCCAGTACGTAATTAGACATACTTCACTATCATATATACTATTATTACATGTACTTTTTAAAATATTACGTATCTTATCATCAATTAAGAGTTTCCCACTACAACAAAAATGAGCATTAGTGTCATGCCCCGAGCCTACACCCCGAACGTGGCAAGCACTCGAAGACCATTGCTGGCCTCGAGCGAACCCTTGGCCTGACTTACTTAACTCAGCGAAAGACAATATTCATATCTGTAGTGATCCATGATTTTAACTGAACTGAATAATAAAATAACTGAGAATGTTTCAAAGATTAAACATTCAACTTGGCCAAAAGTGGCAACCCAAGTCTTTAACATAAGAATGATAATGCAAAGACTACTGAACTACTAACTGTCTATGAAGCCTCTAAAACAACTGAGATAGATGTTGGGACTAACCCCAAAACATCCTAATGAACTAAACTAGAAAGAAATAACAGGGTCCTCTGAAATGCAAGGAGGCTCACCAATAGGCTCAGAATGCTCAAGATGGATCAACGAGGCACTGGATGCTGATCATGGTTACCTGCGTCAGCATCATAATACGATGCAGGCTAACTGACATCAGTACATTAAATGTATGAGTATGCGAGTTGGAATGCTAACAAGCATAGGCTCGAAGGAGATTATGAAAGAAACATTTACCTTGACTCTTCTCAACTCATGAATAACTCAACTCAATATAAAGCAATAAAACACATGCGATATATATATAAAATAGAAACTATAGAAAACCTGCAACGTAAGCAAAACAAATCATTAGAAAAAATAGAACAAAATTTTGATTTTCTAAAAAACCAACAAATAGATATAATTTCTAAAGTACAAACAATAGTAGCAACAAATAAAATAATTGATAACAGTCCGCTAGAAATAATAAATTACCAACTAGAAAATTTTTATAAGGAAACGAAAGAAATTAAGAAAGAACCTCCTTAGTTTTTTTCTTTAAGTAACTTGCAAAGGGAACTTTGTATTATTTTTTCTATTCTTTTTTTTCTTTTTCTTTTTTGTAGGAATCCCTTAGTCTTTGTGCTTGTCTCTGCCACCTTATTGAAACTTGCTGACAAAATCCTTACACTTTTTGGCAATGTGTCAGCCATCAACGGATTTGATGAGTCTTTACTCGCTACCGTTTGAACGGGACTAGCTGTACCTTTAGTTGATGTAATAGCTCTTTCTACATTCGTTGGGGAATGTACACCCGTCTCCTTTATCTTAGTTTAGTAGTTTTTTGTTCCTAAATCTAAGTAATTTCTCCTAAAATTACTTTTTTTTTACGCTGTTCATTTCTCCTCATTTTACTCTGTTCATCTCTTTTTCTTAACCTATGTTTCTTAGCACCTGCTTATTTAACCACACCCTGGGATACACAGCCCTTTCGGTTCCCTATCCATGGCGGGCTTCTCAACTCCCCCAGGAATTTACAGGTTAATCCATCGGGATTACCAAGAAGATAAGGAACTAACCATTTACTAAGAGTAATTTGAACAATATATGAACATCATATAATTTGAACAGTATATGAAAACATAATCATAATAATATTAACATCATATAACCATAATCATAATAATACATACATGGGAGAAACTTACTAAGATCTAGAAAACTGATAACTACTTACATGATAATGGTCGAAAATGAGGTTTCCCTTTCGGGAGTCCCCGGGTGACCTTGCAGCTACTTGGGAAAATAAATACTCACACTCTTTGTACAGAAACACTCACACTCTTCTTTTTTTTTTTTTTTGAAAGGGAAGGGAAATATGTAAAACTAACTCTTAGAACTAATTTTCTTCTTGGTTGAATGCTCTGGTTACTCTTCACTCTCTTTTCTCTTTTTTTTTCCGCTCCCCTCGTCTTCTTGCAAATGGTCTTATTTATAGGCAAAGATCCGAATTTGAAGTTCGAATTTCAACTATTGAAATAATCTTTCTTTCCTACCGGGTGCTCTTTGGGCCCCATCGTCATATGGGTGGAAAGACTTTTTCCAAAATAATTGTCCTTTTCCTTGTTTGTTTCTGAGTAGTGGTGTCTTTAAAGTAGTGGCTTATGACATTAGTGCTTACGTATCCTTTTTTTGTCTTCTTTTGTTGACATCATTGCTTACGTATCTGTATTTTTTAGGTATCCAGGTTGTGTAGTGCTTCGAAATCGAAACTCATCCCTGAATCATTGTCTTCTTTTGGGTCGTGGTGTTGAGTAAATTGGTCTATTGATAGATCGTACTCATCACTTCCACTCCCTGTGTCTTCAGGATCAGAACTAGTAAAGAATCTGCTAGTTCTGGCTCTGGGTTTGGGTTTTCTTGTATAACCTCCTTAGTTTTTTCTTTAAGTAACTTGCAAAGGGAACTTTGTATTATTTTTTCTATTCTTTTTTTTTTCTTTTTTTTAGGAATCCCTTAGTCTTTGTGCTTGTCTCTACCACCTTATTGAAACTTGCTGGCAAAATCCTTACACTTTTTGGCAAAGTGTCAGCCATCAACGGATTTGATGAGTCTTTACTCACTACCGTTTGAACGGGACTAGTTGTACCTTTAGCTGATACAAGAGCTCTTTCTACATTCGTTGGAGAATGTACACACGTTTTATCCATTTTGAAATGAGATGGAAAACTCTTTGGTCCTTTTGGATAGTCTTGCATTTGTAATGGTATAGTTTGATTGGTATTTCCAAGTAAAAACTTTATTCTTTCTTGTAATAAGTGGATATGTTGAGTCATATTTCCTTTCTCAGTCTCTAGTTTCTCGATTGTTTGGTTTAGTCTTTTGAATCCTTCAGTCATTGAAGAACAATGATTGCAGAAAATTATCTTGTCAGTGTCCTTTTGAATATTGTATTGTAAGAAAGGTCTTGTAGTCTGTCTTAAAGCTGGGCTTATGAAATAATTTGGCCGAAGAGTTCCTCTAGCATAGTCTAGTGCTTCATTTAAATCATTGAATCCTTTGAAAAGTGGGGTGGGAAAGTCTTTAATTGAGTATACTACCTCGATCCAAGTCTGGAAGATACCTGGTAGCTTTCCTTGAACTACTACGTAGAATTTAAACTTCTTGTCTTCATTTTTCTCCGTAAAATAATAACTTACTGAGTTTAATACTGAAATAAAATACCTATTGTCTCTTGAAATTTTGTTGTACGCTATCCATAAATTGTCTATCAAACATCTTTGATGTTTATCTATTTTTGTCTCTGGCTTTACTCTGAAACTTAAATTAGATGGAGGATAAAATATTAGATTTTGTCTTCCAAAGTATAGTCTTTCCATAGGAGTATTTTGTTGGGATATACTATTAACCATGTAATTGTGTTATAGTATTTTTTATTTAATCCCTTTTAAAGATTTTTTATGTTATTTATTTAATATAATAAATTTTTGTTTAAATAGATCATTATGTATATATGTGTGTCCATTGCTTATATAGTAGACAATTTTGTGTATGGAGTATTTTAACTCATACACGGAAGATTAAAATTGTTGGTGCATATAAGTTATAAATTTATTTTCACAATCAAAGATGAAGTAGGACGAACATCTTGATGATCGTAGCACAAAATTAAATATAATTTGATCTTAATTATGAGAATGGTTAAATTCAACTTCTTGTGCTAGTACATTTTGTATGTATTGAACGGACCAATTAGAGACATTTGTTTATGTTCTGAATATTTATAAATAAATTCTCTAGTCCACTACATGTACTTACACTCTCAATCTTGATATAATTATTATGATCTATGTAATTTATTTTATTGTTTTAATCTATTAAAAGGTGAGACTTTTTGATGAGTCAATAAATTCCTAATTGATTAGATAATGACAAATTACATTAGTGAAATAATAATTAGTTGATAGAATCGTGTCTCGGACCCGAGTTGAAGACACCCCTTTATGGTTACTTATAAGTTTTCACGTGAAAACCCTGTAGGTGGATTTTAGATCCGTCACGTGAAATAAGTTAAGTAAATATAATAAAGGATTAATTTAGTCAATGAATTAAATTTTCAGATAATTTTGATTTAATTGATTGGTGTCGGTAATTCTAACACGGGGGGTTAAATAAGATGTAGTGGTAGATTTCGAAATTAAATCGAGGAGTGCAATTACAGAATTTTAGTGGAATACTTTGTAATTTATTGCGATATGGTTAATTCGTTCATTTGAGAATTATTATCGTAGTTGGAAGCCTCTATTAAATATAACTACGGTCCCTACTATGCCTGATTAATTGACCAAGTTTGAAAAGAAGGACAAATTAATTTTATTGTTGATCTTCTTTAAAGGATGAATTATTTGAGAATTAAAGATTGAGTTAGTGACAAAAACGTTTGGCCTTAAATGGATGAAAACGTTTTTGTTCTTATTACAAAAACGTTTGGCCTTTAATGGATGAAAATGTTTTTATCTCAATTTATTCTCGTGATCCTCTTGATTGCTAATTAAGCCTGAAATTTATTTGGACGTTTTTCCTATTCATTCTTGAGTTGGAAAACTAGATAAATAGGCTAGATGTGGCATGAAAGAAATTATCTTTGAAAAACAAGTAATACTTGCCCACACAAGTAACTTGGTAGTAACAGTCAATCAGGAAATAGGAGAAGATCGTAGCTCTGGATCCTTGGCATCTGGACGACTTTTGTAGAAGTTTCAACAGGTTAGTGTTCTTCTAAATTCATTTATGTTATATTGTTTAGTCTATATGTATGATTTGTGATCCTGAATATAGCTTCCGTTGTGCATATTCTGACATATTTAACCTTGCATCTTCTAATCTTATCTGTGATCGAAACAAAGTGTTTCCCAATAATGTCTGTAAGTATATATCTTTGTATTTTTGCCCAATGTTACTTGAACTGGAGGCCTTGTCTTTGTTCTTGCCTGTACTCATTCTGAAAATAAATAATTAGTTTTCATAAGTCTGCAAATAATTAGTTTTCATAAGTCTGCTTAATTGATCTGCTAAGGAATTATCTTTTCCTTTTATATGTTCTAAAGATATATTGTATATTGATGTAGCGTCTAAAAAATTTAGTCATCTTCTTTTACTACTATTTTTTCCTTCTATTTTCTGGTGGAATTTTACAATAGCTTCGTAGTCAGTTCTTACCAAAATTTCTTTCTAATTGATAATATATAATTTAAAACTATTTGATCCATAGATAACTGCTAAAATTTTTGCATCTATACTACTCATATTTCCCTTCTCCTTGTATTTTCCACTATGATAGGCGCAGATTTTTTCATCTTTCTTGTCTCCGTATTTATTATTCTTTGTTTTTAATACTGCTTCCCATCCTTCTAGACTTCCGTCAGTTTCTACTATTGGATAGTCAGTTTCTAGTGGAAGGGCTAAATCTGGTATATTTTTAACCATTTGTTTAAGCTTTTGTACTAGGTTTATGTCTTCAATGTTGAATGTCTTTTGTCCATGAATTCTTGTTTTAGAATATAAGGGTCCCGCTATTTTTCCTAGGTCTTTTATAAAATTTCTTGCATAATTTAATATTCCTAGAAATTTTTGTAAGTCTTTGGTATTATCTAATTTATCAGGCATGTCTAGGGCCTTTTTTGCTATATGGGGTTGTAATTTTATCTTTCCATTCCTAATTTCTACCCCTAGGAATTTTATAAGATTTTTACATAATTCCATTTTTTTTTACTAATTATAATTCCATTGTCTACAAGTAACTTAAACATCGTTTGTAAATGTCCTAGATGTTTGTTGGTGTTATTACTAAATACTAAAATATTGTCTACATATACTAGAATAAAATTTTTATAATCTCTAAATATATTATCCATCTTTCTTTGAAAGATTGGAGGTGTTGTTTTTAGTCCGAAAGGCATTACTAACCATTCGAAATGTCCCTCTGGGCAAGTAAAAGTTGTCCATTCTATACTGTCTTCATGCATTTTGACTTGCCAGTATCCAGATTTGCAATCAAACTTACTAAAAAAATTTCTTCCTTGTATTCAATTTATTAATTCTGATTTGTATGGTAATTTATGTCCATCCATTGTAGTATTGTCATTAAGTCTTTTATAATTTATTACCATTCTAGCTTTTCCTTTTACTATTTCACTATGATTTCTTATCATAAATGCAGCTGACCTATGTCTTGAAGTTGATCTTCTTATTACTCCCAAATTTAGTAATTCTTTTATCTGATCTTCAAATTCTTTTAGGTCTTCATTTGTGGATTCTATTGAAGCAGTTTTAACAGTATATTCTGGGTTAATAATATCAAGTCTACAAGTTATATGATTGGCTTTCCCAGTGCTTTAGAGGTCTTTCTCCAATTATTTCTAATTTATCTAAAATGGAAATTACCTCCTCTAAGTTTTTCTGATTTTTTATGACCCATATATGTTGTAATCCTTTTTTGAAATTGTAAAGTTCTGTATTTATTTCTATTAAATTATAACTTTTTTTCTAGTTGTATGTCAGACAAACTTAGCTCTAATAATTCAATTTTCTCAATTTCTTCAATAACATGTATCTTAGTACAATTACAATCTTTTCCTTTCTCACATTTTGATGTATCAGTATCTTTAAGATACCTTGATCTTGTTGGAACTGATTTTGTTGTTATTGTGGTCTGGGTCATATTTCTAGAAAAGATTACTCCGTCTCTAGTAAGGAGACAACTTCCGTTGTTATGTAATAAGAAATATAAACCTAAGACAAAATCTACTCTAATATTTAAATATCTAATCCATATCTTTTCTAATTTATATGTGGGATTGTAGAAATCTGCACATGTATTTAAGAAACTTACTTGTACATTACTAACATAATGTTTGTATATATTTGAAGATCCATCCATTTGCATGGCGCTTTGTGGTTCTGGAAATTCTTTTATTATTTCTAAAGGCAAAATACATCTATTTATTATGCTTTTTGTGCATCCTGAGTCTACTAGAGCTAGGGTTTCTATTTCATAATTTTGAATTTTAATTCCTTACTTGTACATTACTAACATAATGTTTGTATATATTTGAAGATCCATCCATTTGCATGGCGCTTTGTGGTTCTGGAAATTCTGTTATTATTTCTAAAGGCAAAATACATCTATTTATTATGCTTTTTGTGCATCCTGAGTCTACTAGAGCTAGGGTTTCTATTTCATAATTTTGAATTTTAATTCTAGTTAAAAATTTTATTGTACTAATTTTCTTATCCTCATTGCAAATTAATCCTTCAAATAATTTATACTCTTCTTTCTCATTTAAGAGTTCTATTTCTAATTCTGTTGCTGTATTTTGGCTTGTTTCTTTTACCTGTGCAATTAAAGAGTATCCTGTGCAATTAAAGCATCATTGGCTATCTAATCCTTTTCCTTTGCAAAATTGATTATGACAATGTATATTAACAAAAGTATAATCTTTTATTTTCAGATCTATCTTATCTAATCCTATTTCGTTAACTAAAATTTCTTCTTCTAAATCAGATGAATCTTGTTGTCTTCCATCTATGGCATCTATACTTATTACTGAATATATACTTTCATTATCTGACATATATTCATCAACATTTATCAGGGTTTCTTGGAAGTCTTATATAAGTTGGGCACTTCTTGTTCTGCTGTTATTTCTACCAGGACAAGTATTTGCTGGGTGTTCTTCACTTCCACATGTAAAACAGGCTAATCTGTTTTTGTAGATTCTGTTATTACTATGCTTTCTTACATGTCTGTCTTTATTTAAGTAAGGCTTCCTTGCCGCTGATTTCCTTAGATAGTATTTCTTCCTGGGTTTGTATTCTTGATTATTTTGAAACCTCTTTTTATATTTTCGTTTTGGTGTATCTTGATCATAACTTTGTGTTGTATATATGTTTTTACAAAAGCCTGTCTCGTTTGATTTTAACTGTTTTTGTATTTGTATATTAGTACATTTTTCTTGTAATATTTCCATGACATGTTGTATTTTAAGTCCTATTGACCAATTTGTGTTTGGATTTTGTATTACCCCTTCTCTTTTATTCCATCTATCTTCTATTTCTCTTCCTAAAGCTCCAGGGAGTTTGTTTAAAAGCTTTTTTCCTAAACTTTGGTCAAAAGCATTACCACTTATGGTGCAATAGTAAAAATAGTCTTTTAGAAAGTTTTTTATATAGCTCCAATTAGATATGCTAAGTTGTTCTAATTTTATTAATGCATTCTTTTGTAATACTACCAAACCACTATTTGGGTCTTCTCATGTTATTAAAATGTGTATTTTATTAGTAAAGTTATAAGGGTTTGGTCCCATATTTACTAGTTCTTGGAATTCTTGAGGGTAAGCTACTTTGTATGCTTCCCACATTCCTTTAATTGATTCTCCTAAAAAAGTTTCCAAGTATCTATACATGGTTTCTGCATCTGTTTCACCATAATGGTGTATATAGTCTGCTACTACTATTCCTTTCCATACATCTATTACTGAGTTCCACAATTGAGGGTCATGGGCAGCTATATTTATATTTTTCCTCTATCTCCTCCATCTTGGAGTTTGATAGGCGCTTCTACTGACATTCTTATTCCTATAGGTCTAACCATTTCTAGTTCTGTGGTAGGGTCTTATCTATAAACACGCTGTCGTGGTAAATTACCTATTGTATATTCCACTGGTGGTACTGAAATTGTTTTTTGGAAAGGGCTTGAACTTGTAGAGGCGGTTTCCATAAATTCTTTTAGACTTCGTATGGTTTCATCATCACTTTCTTCTTGTGTTTCTTCTTTTTTCCTATACCCATAATTATATGTTCTGAATTTGCAGTCTTTAAAATGTGTTTCTACTATAGGGAATTCTATTCTTCCTAGTTTACATCCTTTACATTTAAATAAGGTTGTTTTTTCTTTTTCATATATTTCTCTAGCCTTTAATATTGATATGTCTACTTCAAAGTCTTCTTCTTTTATGATTTGAATATTCATTCCTTCCATATTTATGGTCGATTCATTATCTTCTAAATCTTCATCTATTTCTTTTTGATCTGTATATTTATAATCACTGAATCTGATCGAGGTCTCTCCTTTATTATTAGTATATGTAAGGTGGTCATTTGGTCTTAACACTCTTTTTTTACAAATTTTTTCTAAATTCCATTCTCTACATGCATACTCTTTTGAATTTATTTTTAAAGGTTTCATTAATTTTATTCCTTTATTTCCCATTATACCTACTGCGTCGTCTATTTTTATTTTAAACCTTGAACTGCAATTGGTGGCTAATTTTCCTATAAAGCCAACACAAACTAATAGATTGTTTCCATAGTTCATTTCTTTGTAACCCTTGGTTTGTAGACCTATTTTTATGTATTTTCCAAATTCATTTGAATTTATCATGAAATCTGGACTACAGTAAAAAATTCGTCCATTATTGCTCATGTCTACTTATTTTAAACCTATTATGGATCTTTTAGATTCTGACCATCTACTATCATATAAAGTGATTAATACTTTAGTACCTAGATTTTTCCTAGCTAAACCTTTAAGTCCGATTACTACCAATCACATATGCATGAGATTCATTCGTCTTTTTTGTATTTCTTGCATAGATTCTTTACTAATTAAATTTATACTTCCACTATCGTTTTCTGATACACTCAACTGTTCTTCTCTATAATGTCTGTATAGGTGTGTTGTTGATGAAAATAGTCCTGTATTATATAAAACTTGGGGATTTAATAATTTTAATTTATTATGCTTGAAAATTTATATATCTCTATCAACATCTATTATTCTCACTTAACTGATGGCTGCTACTGGGTCTGGATGAATTCATTATTCTAGCCAGCATATTGTTTCCTAGTCTATCTTGAGAGAAACTGGCCCTTTGTCTTTCTTGGGAATTTCTATTCCTGTTTGAAAAAATGTCCATGCTTTTTCCTTTCTTCTAAGTCTATCTTTTTGAGGGGTTATTTCAGTGTTTTTGAGCTGTTCTATTAAAGCTTGTATATCGTTTTTTGATTAGCTTCTTGTTTAGAGATTTTAGTTTCTAATAAACTATCCTATTTTTTATTTATTTCAGTTATTTGATCTTCTAGGTTTTTATTTAATTCTAATAAAGCAAAAATTATTAGATTGTTTTGTTTTACGCTTATTAAATCTGTTTTTCCTCGTGGGGTATAATCTGATAATCTTTCAGGGTTAGCTTGAAATTAGGCTGCTTTTCTAAAAACTTCTTGGTAAAAGAAGTTGTTCATGAAAGGTTTAAGTCTTTAAGCTTACTTAGTTCTTTCTTAATTTCTTTCGTTTCCTTATAAAGATTTTCTAGTTGGTTATTTATTATTTCTAGCAGACTGTTATCAATTATTTTATTTGTAGCTACTATTGTTTGTACTTTAGAAATTATAACTATTTGTTGGTTTTTTAGAAAATCAAAATTTTGTTCTATTTTTTCTAATGATTTGTTTTGTTTATGTTGCAGGTTTTCTATAGTTTCTATTAGCTTTAGAAATCTATCGTCTTTAGACTGACTGTGTTCTGCTAAATTTATTATTATCTGTAATAGTATTTAAATGTTGATTATCGCTATGTAAGATATGGTCTCTTTTTGTAAAGTTACACTTAATTATTGATCCAAATTTTAATCTACGATATTTCTTTTCTGAAACTACTTCTAAATCTAAATATTCTAACCTCTTAATACTTCCTATTTTTCTTGCTTTTATACTAAATATAAAGTTCTGTTTTTCCAATCTTGTTTTTCTATTCTAATTTCTTGTATGTAATGGTTAATTCTAGCTCCTATTGTAGGTATTTGTAAATCTATCTGTTTTATTTCCTAGTGTATAGACAGTATTTGTGTAGATGTCAATAAATCTGAATATAATTCTAACTGATCTATATATAGTTGTCTTTGTTTTAATAAGAAGTCGTAGATTTAAGAATAATTTTGTCTGATTCTTAAAAGATACTAATGATATTCTTGATCAATTATGATTTGTTTTTCGTAAGGTCTAAACCTTTTCTTATATACTCTAGCTGGCATGTATACTATTACTTGCATAAATAAGGTGTAGTTTATCACAGGATGGTAACGTAGGATCTGATACATTATCAGAGCCTACGTTACTATCCTGTGATAGTAGCATACACACGTAGGCAAAATACATCTGATTTTAACTGTTTTTGTATTTGTATATTAGTACATTTTTCTTGTAATATTTCCATGACATGTTGTATTTTATGTCTTATTGACCAGTTTGCATTTGCATTAATAAAATTAGAACAAGAGTTGTTCTACTGCTATTTCTACCAAGACAAGTATTTGCTAGATGTTCTACTGTGATAGGCGCAGATTTTTTCATCTTTCTTGTCTCCGTATTTATTATTCTTTGTTTTTAATTGGCCCTTTGTCTTTCTTGGGAATTTCTATTCCTGTTTGAAAAAATGTCCATGCTTTTTCCTTTCTTCTAAGTCTATCTTTTTGAGGGGTTATTTCAGTGTTTTTGAGCTGTTCTATTAAAGCTTGTATATCGTTTTTTGATTAGCTTCTTTTTTAGAGATTTTAGTTTCTAATAAACTATCCTATTTTTTATTTATTTCAGTTATTTGATCTTCTAGGTTTTTATTTAATTCTAATAAAGCAAAAATTATTAGATTGTTTTGTTTTACGCTTATTAAATCTGTTTTTCCTCGTGGGGTATAATCTGATAATCTTTCAGGGTTAGCTTGAAATTAGGCTGCTTTTCTAAAAACTTCTTGGTAAAAGAAGTTGTTCATGAAAGGTTTAAGTCTTTAAGCTTACTTAGTTCTTTCTTAATTTCTTTCGTTTCCTTATAAAGATTTTCTAGTTGGTTATTTATTATTTCTAGCAGACTGTTATCAATTATTTTATTTGTAGCTACTATTGTTTGTACTTTAGAAATTATAACTATTTGTTGGTTTTTTAGAAAATCAAAATTTTGTTCTATTTTTTCTAATGATTTGTTTTGTTTATGTTGCAGGTTTTCTATAGTTTCTATTAGCTTTAGAAATCTATCGTCTTTAGACTGACTGTGTTCTGCTAAATTTATTATTATCTGTAATAGTATTTAAATGTTGATTATCGCTATGTAAGATATGGTCTCTTTTGTAAAGTTACACTTAATTATTGATCCAAATTTTAATCTACGATATTTCTTTTCTGAAACTACTTCTAAATCTAAATATTCTAACCTCTTAATACTTCCTATTTTTCTTGCTTTTGTACTAAATATAAAGTTCTGTTTTTCCAATCTTGTTTTTCTATTCTAATTTCTTGTATGTAATGGTTAATTCTAGCTCCTATTGTAGGTATTTGTAAATCTATCTGTTTTATTTCCTAGTGTATAGACAGTATTTGTGTAGATGTCAATAAATCTGAATATAATTCTAACTGATCTATATATAGTTGTCTTTGTTTTAATAAGAAGTCGTAGATTTAAGAATAATTTTGTCTGATTCTTAAAAGATACTAATGATATTCTTGATCAATTATGATTTGTTTTTCGTAAGGTCTAAACCTTTTCTTATATACTCTAGCTGGCATGTATACTATTACTTGCATAAATAAGGTGTAGTTTATCACAGGATGGTAACGTAGGATCTGATACATTATCAGAGCCTACGTTACTATCCTGTGATAGTAGCATACACACGTAGGCAAAATACATCTGATTTTAACTGTTTTTGTATTTGTATATTAGTACATTTTTCTTGTAATATTTCCATGACATGTTGTATTTTATGTCTTATTGACCAGTTTGCATTTGCATTAATAAAATTAGAACAAGAGTTGTTCTACTGCTATTTCTACCAAGACAAGTATTTGCTAGATGTTCTACTGTGATAGGCGCAGATTTTTTCATCTTTCTTGTCTCCGTATTTATTATTCTTTGTTTTTAATTGGCCCTTTGTCTTTCTTGGGAATTTCTATTCCTGTTTGAAAAAATGTCCATGCTTTTTCCTTTCTTCTAAGTCTATCTTTTTGAGGGGTTATTTCAGTGTTTTTGAGCTGTTCTATTAAAGCTTGTATATCGTTTTTTGATTAGCTTCTTTTTTAGAGATTTTAGTTTCTAATAAACTATCCTATTTTTTATTTATTTCAGTTATTTGATCTTCTAGGTTTTTATTTAATTCTAATAAAGCAAAAATTATTAGATTGTTTTGTTTTACGCTTATTAAATCTGTTTTTCCTCGTGGGGTATAATCTGATAATCTTTCAGGGTTAGCTTGAAATTAGGCTGCTTTTCTAAAAACTTCTTGGTAAAGAAGTTGTTCATGAAAGGTTTAAGTCTTTAAGCTTACTTAGTTCTTTCTTAATTTCTT
The DNA here is from genome assembly GCF_900185275.1 of Solanum verrucosum. Taxonomy (NCBI): domain Eukaryota; kingdom Viridiplantae; phylum Streptophyta; class Magnoliopsida; order Solanales; family Solanaceae; genus Solanum; species Solanum verrucosum. The sequence continues at coordinate 3,986,924 of NW_026019957.1, forward strand.
TCGTTTCCTTATAAAGATTTTCTAGTTGGTTATTTATTATTTCTAGCAGACTGTTATCAATTATTTTATTTGTTGCTACTATTGTTTGTACTTTAGAAATTATATCTATTTGTTGGTTTTTTAGAAAATCAAAATTTTGTTCTATTTTTTCTAATGATTTGTTTTGTTTATGTTGCAGGTTTTCTATAGTTTCTATTAGCTTTAGAAATCTATCGTCTTTAGACTGACTGTGTTCTGCTAAATTTATTATTATCTGTAATAGTATTTAAATGTTGATTATCGCTATGTAAGATATGGTCTCTTTTTGTAAAGTTACACTTAATTATTGATCCAAATTTTAATCTACGATATTTCTTTTCTGAAACTACTTCTAAATCTAAATATTCTAACCTCTTAATACTTCCTATTTTTCTTGCTTTTGTACTAAATATAAAGTTCTGTTTTTCCAATCTTGTTTTTCTATTCTAATTTCTTGTATGTAATGGTTAATTCTAGCTCCTATTGTAGGTATTTGTAAATCTATCTGTTTTATTTCCTAGTGTATAGACAGTATTTGTGTAGATGTCAATAAATCTGAATATAATTCTAACTGATCTATATATAGTTGTCTTTGTTTTAATAAGAAGTCGTAGATTTAAGAATAATTTTGTCTGATTCTTAAAAGATACTAATGATATTCTTGATCAATTATGATTTGTTTTTCGTAAGGTCTAAACCTTTTCTTATATACTCTAGCTGGCATGTATACTATTACTTGCATAAATAAGGTGTAGTTTATCACAGGATGGTAACGTAGGATCTGATACATTATCAGAGCCTACGTTACTATCCTGTGATAGTAGCATACACACGTAGGCAAAATACATCTGATTTTAACTGTTTTTGTATTTGTATATTAGTACATTTTTCTTGTAATATTTCCATGACATGTTGTATTTTATGTCTTATTGACCAGTTTGCATTTGCATTAATAAAATTAGAACAAGAGTTGTTCTACTGCTATTTCTACCAAGACAAGTATTTGCTAGATGTTCTACTGTGATAGGCGCAGATTTTTTCATCTTTCTTGTCTCCGTATTTATTATTCTTTGTTTTTAATTGGCCCTTTGTCTTTCTTGGGAATTTCTATTCCTGTTTGAAAAAATGTCCATGCTTTTTCCTTTCTTCTAAGTCTATCTTTTTGAGGGGTTATTTCAGTGTTTTTGAGCTGTTCTATTAAAGCTTGTATATCGTTTTTTGATTAGCTTCTTTTTTAGAGATTTTAGTTTCTAATAAACTATCCTATTTTTTATTTATTTCAGTTATTTGATCTTCTAGGTTTTTATTTAATTCTAATAAAGCAAAAATTATTAGATTGTTTTGTTTTACGCTTATTAAATCTGTTTTTCCTCGTGGGGTATAATCTGATAATCTTTCAGGGTTAGCTTGAAATTAGGCTGCTTTTCTAAAAACTTCTTGGTAAAAGAAGTTGTTCATGAAAGGTTTAAGTCTTTAAGCTTACTTAGTTCTTTCTTAATTTCTTTCGTTTCCTTATAAAGATTTTCTAGTTGGTTATTTATTATTTCTAGCAGACTGTTATCAATTATTTTATTTGTAGCTACTATTGTTTGTACTTTAGAAATTATAACTATTTGTTGGTTTTTTAGAAAATCAAAATTTTGTTCTATTTTTTCTAATGATTTGTTTTGTTTATGTTGCAGGTTTTCTATAGTTTCTATTAGCTTTAGAAATCTATCGTCTTTAGACTGACTGTGTTCTGCTAAATTTATTATTATCTGTAATAGTATTTAAATGTTGATTATCGCTATGTAAGATATGGTCTCTTTTTGTAAAGTTACACTTAATTATTGATCCAAATTTTAATCTACGATATTTCTTTTCTGAAACTACTTCTAAATCTAAATATTCTAACCTCTTAATACTTCCTATTTTTCTTGCTTTTGTACTAAATATAAAGTTCTGTTTTTCCAATCTTGTTTTTCTATTCTAATTTCTTGTATGTAATGGTTAATTCTAGCTCCTATTGTAGGTATTTGTAAATCTATCTGTTTTATTTCCTAGTGTATAGACAGTATTTGTGTAGATGTCAATAAATCTGAATATAATTCTAACTGATCTATATATAGTTGTCTTTGTTTTAATAAGAAGTCGTAGATTTAAGAATAATTTTGTCTGATTCTTAAAAGATACTAATGATATTCTTGATCAATTATGATTTGTTTTTCGTAAGGTCTAAACCTTTTCTTATATACTCTAGCTGGCATGTATACTATTACTTGCATAAATAAGGTGTAGTTTATCACAGGATGGTAACGTAGGATCTGATACATTATCAGAGCCTACGTTACTATCCTGTGATAGTAGCATACACACGTAGGCAAAATACATCTGATTTTAACTGTTTTTGTATTTGTATATTAGTACATTTTTCTTGTAATATTTCCATGACATGTTGTATTTTATGTCTTATTGACCAGTTTGCATTTGCATTAATAAAATTAGAACAAGAGTTGTTCTACTGCTATTTCTACCAAGACAAGTATTTGCTAGATGTTCTACTGTGATAGGCGCAGATTTTTTCATCTTTCTTGTCTCCGTATTTATTATTCTTTGTTTTTAATTGGCCCTTTGTCTTTCTTGGGAATTTCTATTCCTGTTTGAAAAAATGTCCATGCTTTTTCCTTTCTTCTAAGTCTATCTTTTTGAGGGGTTATTTCAGTGTTTTTGAGCTGTTCTATTAAAGCTTGTATATCGTTTTTTGATTAGCTTCTTTTTTAGAGATTTTAGTTTCTAATAAACTATCTAATTTTTTATTTATTTCAGTTATTTGATCTTCTAAGTTTTTATTTAATTCTAATTAAGTAAAAATTATTAGATTGTTTTGTTTTACGCTTATTAAATTTGATTTTCTTGGTGGGGTATAATCTGATAATCCTTCAGGGTTAGCTTGAAATTGGGCTACTTTTCTAAAAACTTCTTGGTAAAAGAAGTTGTTCATGAAAGGGTTAAGTCTTTAAGCTTACTTAGTTCTTTCTTAATTTCTTTCGTTTCCTTATAAAGATTTTCTAGTTGGCTATTTATTATTTCTAGCGGACTGTTATCGATTATTTTATTTGTTGCTACTATTGTTTGTACTTTAGAAATTATATCTATTTGTTGGTTTTTTAGAAAATCAAAATTTTGTTCTATTTTTTCTAATGATTTGTTTTGTTTATGTTGTAGGTTTTCTATAGTTTCTATATATATATATATATATAAAGCTTATAAAACAACTGAAAACAATCTTAGTTCGTTAAAGATAAAGCAATAACAAGCTCAACTTTACTCATTTAAAAGTAATATAACTTCTGTGGGAGTTTCTCTAACCGACAACCATCACTATGAGCCTAAGTGATGGTACAACATTTTACCTTACGTTGCCAAGGACCGTCCTATACCTTGCCATCGGTATAGAACCTGAACTACTAAGTGGATCCACTAGTCTATGCTAAAAAGCACTAAGGAATCATCTAAAAAGTATGACCCTTTTTTTGCCCATGATGGCTACATGGTTTATGGGGCCTTGAGTCAATATGAACTCGCGTCCCCATATCGGTGCTCAATACTACTCCCAAAAATATACTTAGCTCATATGTTTTTAAAACAACTTCTTCTCTAGTTTGAGGTAATTATTCAAAACTTAGCTTAAAAGCTCTTCTTGGAATCGATGTTCCCTTTCTTTCTCAAATGTGAAAACATTCATAAACTCTTTGGGAATACTTAGTTCCCATATACTTCTTTGAAGAAATGAACTTCAATACTTCACTCTTTACTCAACTCGGACTTTAAGTCTTAAAACAAAGTTAAAATGTTTGTAAAAGACTTTTGAAAGCTTTGGTGAACTTCTCTTGACTTTACTTCAATTGACTCTTAACTGATCCTTGAATTGAATTATGGATTCAACGATTAAGATTTGTGATTGGAAAGATCTCATGATGTGTAGGAATAATTCTAGATAGCTAAACATGAGAAAAGTTATGAAATCACCGTCTTGGAACAAGTTTGCAACGCGGAGATGTTTCTAAATAAATGCTCACGAAATTTAATTTTGAGACAGAGCAGTCCGCGTCCTAACTACGACGTGGAGTAACTTTTGTTCACTGAGGGAACATGTTTGCGACGCGGACTTGGTACCTGTTCCTTTTTCCGACTTTTTCCTCTTCGTTTTCCAGCCCCAATTCCCCTAAACTCGTCTATTGTTCTCAAATTCATTTTCGATTCCGATACCCAGCATATACGCTCAAGAACGTAACTCAAAACAACTCTAAAACTCAACTTAAAGATCTCAAAACCCCCAAAATTCAGCCAAATTCAAGAACAACATTCAAATTCAAGAATACAAGTCAAGAACATCAACTTTCAAACTCTTTTAGGATGAATTTCGCTGAACTAAACATGTTTGGTGCGTGGGTGAACAAACCCAACGCTATGAAAGACTCACATACCTTGTAGGATCAATTCCTTGGCGAATCGACAACCAAAATTGATCGTTCTTGGCGAATCTTGCTTTTCTTCTTCTCCTTTCTCTTGCGTTCTTTCTCCAAAAACCCTGACTCTAATTTTCAAAGCGTAAAATGAACTAACTCAGTCTTGACCCCAATTATTTTACTAAAAGCGGATTTAATTAATTGCGTAAGAAAAAGACCAAACTACCCTTTAAAAATCCGGATTTGGCATTTCCTTATTCGAACAGCCCAACTTCCAAAGGACATAACTCACTCATACTAACTCGGAATCGCGCAAACTCGGCGGCGTTGGAAAGATAATTCCAAGATATTTCCAAAAATATCTGGAACTACATGTAACTCATCTTGAGCTAGCAGTTATGGCCGATTGAATTTGACCAAAAACTCAACTTTAACTTACTTAAAAATTTCCAAATTTCCTTAGACTTTCCAAAAATGATTATTTCAAGTTCTTAGCTTCTTTCTAGCTTTTCAAGTTTCGAGATGTTACAATTAGTGGCAATAAATTCTTAATTGCCGCTAAATATATACTTTTAGCGGCAATTAACACTCTTTGTATATGTCCCTAAAGCCTTTAGCGACATTGCATCTAATGTCACTTAATTAATGCTGGTAAAGACTTTAGCACTCTTTATTAATATGTTTATTTATTTCCGCTAAAAGTTGTTTTTGTTGTAGTTTCCTACGTATATTACACTTAGATACATATACTTTTGCTTCCAGATACTTAAAAATAGGGAGAGAGACGAACAAGACTAGGGAGGGAGGTGAGCGAGATTCATATGTATCTCAGATATATGTAAATTACAATAGATACATGTATATGTATGTATCTGGAGTGATTCACATGTATTTGGTTTACCAAGAGAGTGGAGAGCGGATAGGAGAGAGGCGAGGGAGGCATGCAAGGTTTGCTATATATCTCAGATACATGCGAATTCACTTGGATACAATGTATCTAGAACAACTTACACCTAAATTTGACCCCATGTATCCAAAATACATGTATCTAGAGCAAAGACGGACCCACATGGTTTGGTGGAGGTGCACGTGCACCTGTTAACTTCGAAAAAAACCATGTCTATATATGTATATCTATCTAACTGTACATCCATGAGAAACATATGAGTTTTTTTGTGATGTTGGTACAAGCTTGAGAGATCATCCGCAAGACCATAGTTCAAATCCAACTAGTGCCCTTAACTAGTGAGACTAAATATATCCTCATTAAAAACATGGTCTCGAGCTATTTATATTTTTGTTATATTATTAATGATGCAAATATGTTCTTACCAAGAATGAGTGCTATAGAGAGATCTGACATGACAATAAATATACATACAGGCCTTAGTTGCACTTAGCGTAGCAACCAACCATTCGACGCAAGCGGATCCAGCATTGTCATCAATTAAATCAATGAACTATGAACAAATTTTGCTGCTCTCATTAGGCACTTGGAATGCTGCAGATTTTTATACAACATATACAGCACAAGAAGCAGCTAAATGGGGTGCTATTGAGTGGCTAATTCATAATAAACATTCAAGTCCTTTTCTACAAATTATGTCTTCAGCAAGTTCTTATATGAATGATTATTATATTGCTACCGTTTTTCAAGCTCTTAATGATCCAAAGAATTACCTCAGGATTCAAGTAAGACCATCTCACTTAATTATTTACTTTATCGATCACTAAATTACTCGTAGCTTAGTCTGGAATAACTATATATGAGGGTGCAAGGGGGTACGTTTAATTAAATTCCTTTCGTTAGAAAAATTATTCTGTATAAATTCCCCGACAAAAGTTATAGTTCTATACCCTCGTAGCCAATAAAATTTTGTGATAATTCATCGCTAAATAGGATGGATATCTAAAGTGTATACAAGGAATACAATGTGTATAACTAATATATACATGGAACAAATATTGAGTATATTTTGTATATGTTCTTAAATAATTAATTGTTCTTTATATATAATAAAAAAAAAAAAAAGGAAAATGCACTAACAGGTTCAACTACTACAAGGCTAATATGAAATTATTGGTACAAGAAACAAAACTCCAAAGAGGATCCTGAAACTAATTACGAAGCTCTAAAGAGGTAATATATACACACACATATATATATAACTCGGTGTAATCTTCAGAGTATGTTATATGTGTTTTTATATTCAAAAATATTATTTATATTATCTTTGTATTCTATCAAATTAAGGCGCATAGAATTAAATGAAGGGAGTAGATGTAGACTTTTGCTTGTATAAGCTACATATTAGGGTTTTTTACTTTCTCAATAAATCTATTTTTAAATGCTAATTATAATATTATTATAATTTTTGTAGGTTTGCAAAATTGCTCTCCGAAAGAAAGAAACTCCAAGCAAATAAAACGTCTCATGAAATATTTGTGATTGCATGTGTCTTGTGTTATTTGTAGAACTATTTAAATATTTCAACCTCAAAAATAGAGAAGAGATTAGGGATAATTTCAATACAAATATACCTCTATGTAATATGGTTCATTTTTGTTATGATTTAAGATTATCTTTCTAAGCAAAAAAAATAAATGTTCTTTATACGGTGTTATATGAGATTTGAATCTTCTATTTTTCTAAGCAAGAAAAAGAAATAAATTTCTGGGATGAAATTTGAATTTACTTTGAGTAACCATGTAAGAAAGTAAAGTACATGTAAGTAAACCACTATATGTCAATCATCAAAACCCCATGTAATCTTAAAGGTAGATACAAAGATCAAGACAGTTCCTAAGATGACTAGACTCCTTATAAGGCTTGAACAATCATCCTTCTTTGAGCTAGCTTTTGGGATATGAGTTAGGCCCAAAACCTAATTTAACATGGTATCAGAGCAAAGCTCATTCCATAATAGGATGCACACATCCTTACTCCTATCTTTGTGCTGGTAGAGAGTTGACATAGTTGACTCAACAACATCTACATTACCCGATATGTTCCTATAGGTAGGGTGAATGTATCCTTACTCCGATCTTTGTGTTGGTAGAGAGTTGACATAGTTGACTCAACAACATTAACACTACTCGATATGATCCTACGGGTAGGGTATATGCACCCTTACTCCTATCTTTTTGAGGGGTAGAGAGTTGACATAGTTGACTCAACAACATCAACATACCCGATATGTTCCCACAAGTCGAGCGTACACAGACATTATTCCAATAGAGAGTTGACATAGTTGACTCTTTTCTTTAAAATACTTAGTAGGAAATATTTCCAGCAGGAACAGGAACATTGACATCCACAATTGAGTGGGCAATGGCTGAGCTAGTGAGGAACAAAGAAGTAATGAAGAAACTCAACTCTAAACTTCAAAATGGATCAATAAACTCAAACACCACCACCTTATCTAAATGCTTGCATTAAAGAAGTCTTAAGACTACATCCACCAATAACATTTCTACCTCAGTATGCAAGTGAAACATGTCAAGTTATGAACTATGATGTGCTATTGCAGAGACAAAAGACTTTGCTTCTTGTCCCGACTAGCAAGTGATAGTTAAAAACACAACCTAAATTATTACTTTCTTGCGAGTTTCATATCTCAGACACTTAAGATTTGTACATATTTATTTTTCAAAAAGGAAATATCGAATGATATAGGGTGTGCTTGGTATGAAGGTAAAAATGTACTTTCACGGAAAGTGTTTTCTAAAAAAATAATTTGTGTGAAAAATAAGTGATTTTCTTACTGATATCCTGAAAATATTTGTTTATAATTTAGGCAAACACTATAAAAATTGGAGGGATGTGTGAGAGGTCGAGATGGGGGTAGAGTGTATTGAAAGGTGGGGGAGGGGGGATAAAAATTAAAAATCAACTATTTGGAGGATAAATCGTGCAATTTTATGAACAAGCCGCTTAATAAGGCCCATGGACGAGTCCAATGGGTTTTTATGGACATCAACTCAAAATTAGACATAAACCCTCTCAATATCTTGATTCTTTTGATATATTATTAAGTATAAATCCCACAGTTTTAGTATGAAATTACAATCTATCCCTCATTAGTTTGCAATTACATTAATCCCTTAAAAAGTAACACAAACCGAATACATAATATGTAGCTCATATACATTAAAGAGTATCTCGAATACACTATAACATAAACCGGATACATAATATGTAGTTTGGATACATTAAAAACTAGCTCGGATACATAATATGTAGCTCGGATACATTAAATACTGGCTCGGATACATTAAAGAAATAAAGGATTTTTAAAGGTTTTTAGAAATAGAAGGGGGTATTGAAAATAAGGGAAACATAAGACGTGTATTTCAGTAATTATTCATATTATGTACTCATAACAATTCACTTTTACGACAGATCAAATTTTAAAATTTAAGTTTCGAAACTCTTCAATGGTGAATTTCAACGACAACTCTATTTTTCTTTGCAGAGCCACATATATTTAAAGGGCGTCAATAATATCACTCGTTGAAATATTACATTTTATAGTTAAATAAAAATATATTTGATAATTAAACGACCCACTCATGTGACTGCCAAAATATATTTTACATGTAACATCACTCATCAAAATATTACAAAAAATTGCAATTTATAGTACTTATCGTATAGTTTTTGAATATCTAAAAATTTTCATTTAAAATATCAAGTTAATGTAATCTAATTACACTTTGAAAATTAGTCAAATTGAGTTACGAAAAGCACAATATGATAATTAAAAGTGAACGGATGAAGTATATAGCAGATAGATATAAAAAGGTGCCTATGGTCCCCTGCATAGAATAGTAACATCCCTCGACTAGTTCGATCGAATTCAATATAGCTTTTACTTAAATAACGTCTTTTTTTTTTTTTAAATCAGCATATTCAAATTATTATTTAAATATCTAAAACTCGTAAATTGAATTCTGACTTCACCGCTATCTATTATATTACCCACCTCCACCCTAAAAATAAGAAACAGAAAGAAAACCACTACTTAGATTCATCATTATACAAAAGTTTTAGGGTACCTTTTTCTTCTTCATCATTAATTTAAGATATTTGTTTACCCACGCCTAATTTGAACAATTATTGCACCTTTGAACTAATTAGAAACTCACTTTTTAAAACAGTCATTTGGTTATGAATACAATGAGAGATAAAATGTGTTGGGTTGAATTTGAACGGAATAGACAAGGTTATTGATCAGTTCAAAAGTTATTTTAGTTGAAATAGACTAAAATAATATACATCTCATTTGAAAAAGTGTGTTATAAATAGAAATAAAATACAAAACTCAAATGTAATATGTATAAGTGGAGCACATAGTCAAATAGATGTCAGGCAGAATCAACAAGATTGGAGACCTAAAGTCAAACTTTATAAAGGGGCCCTACTATTTTTTTAATTCTTTTTTTTTTCAAAAAAATAATAATCATGTATATATTTATTTAAAATCTATTTTTCTAGCATATTTAGATATGAAGTCATTAATTACTGCTTTTTGATCGACTTGTTTTAGTAATTCCTTTTCAATTGATAATATAGCTAATGCAATCAATCTCACATTGTTGATTTTAGATAAGATTTTATCAATTTTAGTTTCGAAAAACTTCTTTCGGCCGAGGCAATAGTTACAGGAATTGTTAACATTATTCTATAAGCAATATATGCATTAGGAAAAGAATCAAGTCTTTTTATTTGATTGAGTATTTCCATTAAATCATTATCTTCTACTTGTATTGTTTCTCTTAATAATAACTAAAACGAGAATATATATACTTACTAACTAAGAATATCAACAATAACAGAAGTTCAAGAAAAATTATAAAATAAAGTTTGAATAATAAAATCTGGCTCACGAATTTGATAAGTTGATATAACAATATTGAAATAGTGTTGCGTTCCTTCAATAAAATGATTGCTTGTGGCACTTCTTAAGATTTTGAAGAAGACAATCAAAAGCAAATTTAGTTCTTTTTTAACTTGTAAGCAACAGTAAATCAATTTTTTTAGGAGAGAGTTCAATATTGAGAATAAAAAATAATAAAATAGAGAATAAAAAAGATGAGTAGAAGGTAAATAATAATATAAGGTCAAATTTTTAGGAGATAAACAAGACTTAAGGAAATTATTTTTGATATTCAGTTTAATATTTAGAAATAACATACCGAAATACTGAATATCATACCAAATTATATAGTTACATAAATTATATATATATATATATATATATGTGTGTGTGTGTGTAATGTGTTAGTATGATACAATTGAGACATTTTTTTAATTATTGAAGTCATATACTCTATTATACAAGTATATATTTTATGGAAGTGTGTAAATATCTTTTATGGTATATCATATGTTGATTACAATTACTTTTTACAGTTCAGAGACTTGATGTCTTGGGTCAGCTGGGTGGTACTCCAAGCTTTATGTTGCATCCACCAAAAGAACACTTGGTTGAAAAGGCAATTAGCATTTTGTTCTCAAACATCTTTCTGTCAATAAAAAATAATGGCTTGATGGTGGTCTTGATTTGCAGCCATAACTTACAGAAACTCATCCTTGATTTGTTATTCTCTTATTGTTTCTTTTTGTTTGTTACTTTGTTTAGTACAACAAGTAGCATCAATGATCTGATTTCTATTGTCAATGCGTCTGTCATACATTTAAGTGAATATAATAACTTATCGACAATTTTGAACAGTTCTTTCACCCAGATAACATGTCATCTGGGGAAAAAATGAAACTGGAGCTACAAAAAGTTAGAGATGAATTTAAAATGTCAGAGTCGGATTGTGGATCTGCTCGTGTTCAAGGTGCGTGATCTTGATTTACGATGTCATGTTGTTTAAGGTTGCTACTTTTTTGTTTTTACTACCTTTAGTTTCTAGTTTTAACTTCATGGCGTACAGACCTCAAGAGTTCAGACTGGACCATGTATGAACCTATTAACTGCTTTTCTTAATATCTTGATGTCCTCACATGTGTTTCCTCTCCTTTTTTTTCTAGACTTGATATTCTTTGTGCTCTTTATGCTACTTTTAAGGTTCTGTTGGGCAGTTTGTATCTGGGTTTAATTTGGAAGTTGTCTTCTTTATTTCTACATATGAGGTTCTAGATACTTCCTACTTGAGCAGATTCTATGTTCTTTTTTCTGTTTCAAAAACTACCCAATCACTATTCCTTAATTGGACATTATCCTCTACCCCTAACACCACTTTCCAGCATTTTAATCAACGCTGATGCTTGTGCTCTGTCTTAATCTTCTATTTATATCCATTGAAATAGTAGTCAGTCTGCTATGACTTTTTTACTAAGGCTGATTTAAATTTGTCCCATGGCTTTCTGATAGTAATTGTACAAATAGGGAAGATCTATATCATGTAGAAAGCAGTATTAATTTGGAGAAAAAGACAAGAATGAAGACTGAAACACATGCATGTCGCCATCCTAAAAGAAAAAAACAAAAAGAATGAAGACCAAGAAAAGCTTGGAATCTACCTTTCTTCTTATTACCTACAATTTGGGTAATGACTTCCAAGTTCCAAGTTAAGCTAGTCATGTGATGTAGTCAGTCAAACGCTTAGGCTGCCCGAGTATTTTTATGTACTCAAATGGAAGTTCAGGCCACATATGTGCTGCTCCAATGATGTTTATAGTTTCTTACATTGTATATTAAGGGACGGACGGTATTTTTATATTAAATTTGAATTCGCGTTGAAAAGTTTTATATGGGGAGTAAAATACTCCCTAATAAAAGCGATTTTATATATACTCAAGGAAACTCGTACCTAAAAATAAAAAAAATACTTATCGTTCCACCGCAACCTCGTTGTTAGGTTTTGGAGGGTAGTTGGGTGGATTGTATATATGTAATGAATGTGTGTGTACTAGGTGAACAGTTTGTTTTGATATTAATTCTTGGGCTTTGGTTGTTCTGAGAGTTAAAATTTTCAAAGTTTATAGCAGGTTTCCATTCAGTGTTCAATACTCACATTGAAGCCCGACTAAATTTCGATTTGCGCCGAAAAGTCCCACATTAAGGCGTAAAGCGCTCTCTAACAAACACGATTATGTATCCAAGGAAGTTCGAACCCGAGACCTTTTGATTAAGAATGAAGGAGTACTTTTATGTATAAAAATAAATTTTAAAAATTATATTACAATGTCGGGTTGAGTTTTTTTCTTTAAAACCAAACTAATCCAAGTATACTCGTATTTTTTTTTATGTCAAATCAAATCTAATCACTAATCATTTTTTTTATTTAATTTGACTTGTGATTTATTTTAATTTTCGATTCAATTTTGTTCACCCATAATTAGAATATCCTAAGACGTTGAATTAATTAATAAATCAGACATATCCATATTTTATTTATAAATAAATATCTGTGATTACATGTTATTATAAATTTTTTATTACACATAATTTACAAAGATTCACTAATATAATAAATCACCAATAGTAGTAACTTATTATTTCTTTGATAATTTTTTCACATGCTATGAATAATTTCTTCACATCGAGCATGAATCTTCTTTACAAAAATTAATATCATTTATATCACTATACGTATAAAATATAAACTTGTGGACCATATTTTATATTGCGGTTCATGACGGAAATTATTAGCCATCTTTGTCTACATTGCTGGCAAGAGCCTTGAAAACAAAGAAAAATATCATAAATAGCTAAGATGTGAAAAATGTGGTTATAATGCTTTTTTTTTCTCTTTGATTGTTGTGGTCATCAAATTAAAAGTAGGGAAAAGTTTGATATACTCCTCAATTTTGTCATTTAGTATTGATCGTCTTTTATCATGAAAATAACGTATATATACCTCTATTGTTACACAAATGACTCACATATATTTTTTTCCTATATCAGAAGTGAAAAATTTATTTTAAATTTTTTTAATTAAAAATCAATAATTCATGTAATGGCGTATTTTTTTTTAAGTTCTTTGCTTCAACGGCTAATTCGAATAGATTATTGTGATGGTCAAATTTATTTATTTTCACTAATTCTTTTATAAAATTAATATCTATGCCTCAATTCTTTTTACAGATACAAAACTATATTGTAATATGATCATAAAAACTAGTTTTAAATTACAATATAGCTGCAAAAATATAGTTTTAAAATTTTCTTTTTCTTCTCTTTTTTTTTTTCACATTTCTTTCTTTTTATTTCTCTTATTTTTACATTTACACTAAAGAATGAAAAAAAAAAACTAAAATAAGACTAAAAATTCAAATAATAATAATTTTCCTATTTTTGTTTCGTCGAGAGGACATATGTTTGCTCCGTTTGGTAATTTTCCTATTTTTGTTTCGTATTTAGGTAATGATACGATAACACATGTCTGCGTGAGTTCACTTTTTTCTGCAGGAATGGTAATCACGCGAACCTTAAAATATACAGATAACAACATACTTGTATAACTAATAGACAGGCTATCCAAAATTTGAAATTTATAAATTTCTTCAATAACCTCAAATTGTCATAGTCAAATATTTAATCATATATTTTGTATTACCAACAAGTTACCTTTTTTTAAAAAATAATCCATATAACTCTTGTCAAGCTAGGTGCCAATTTGTTTATTAAATACGAAAGAAGGATAATTTTACATATACAACACAATAATCAAAAGATTACATAGTTCTTAGCATATTACATAAAAAGATATTTCACTTAGTTATGGTGGAACGGTTGGAATTCCTTCATCTTTTTTAGAGCGCTACTTCAAAAATAGGCCTTGTAATGCATGGCTCGAATATAATCGAACTCCAGTAAAAATATCAAACATGGTAAAAAACAAACATAAAGGGATATTTCTACTGAAATTTATCCCTCTTCTCTTTATTTTTGTGATTAATAAACAACACAGAAAACTTGATGGGCAAAGACAACCCTTTATTCTTTAATTTGGCATATTATTTAATTAAGTAGCAATAAAAATCAAGACCTTATTAGCTTGAATTATTTAGAGGGATTTGATTTTTGAATGCAAACCTACATATATGCAAAGGAAATTATATTGTTCTCACTCAATAATAGTCGTGAGTAGATTAACTTAGCATTGAGTTGTGTTTTACACAAAGACGGTGATAGTTTATATAGATAAATAGATAATGGATAAAAACAATTTTGAGACCAAATTATAAACAGAGGGCAAACTTGTTACATTCTAATAGTTGAGGGGCAAATTTGAATCAATTCACCAATAATAAAAGCATATTTAAAATCAAACTAAAAGGGAAGGCAAAATTATTCCATTTTCCATAATTTAGGGGAATTTTTGGCCTTTTCTCTCATCTTTAATCGTTCATTAGCTTTAAAAATATTTTTGGGCTAAACGTATAAAATATATACTTGTGGTGGTAACTTATTATTTTTTTGATAAAAAAATTCAGAATAATTTCTTCACATCAAGCATGAATCTTTTTTACAAAAAATAATATCATTTATATCATTATAGGTATAAAATATAAACTCGTGGACCATATTTTATATTGCGGTCCATGACCGAAATTACTAGCCATCTTTGTCAACATCGCTGGCATGAACCTTTAAAACGAAGAAAAATATCATGAATAACTAAGATGTGAAAAATGTGGTTATATTTTTTTTTTCTCTTTGATTGTTGTGGTCACCAAATAAAAAGTAGAGTCAAGTTTGACATAGGGTGTGTTTGGTATGAAGGAAAACATTTTCCGGAAAATGTTTTCCAATTTTCTCATGTTTGGTTGGGTTAAATGTTTTGGAAAATGTTTTCCAAATCAACTCATTTTCCTCAAATTTAAGGAAAATGACTTCCCTTCAAAACTTAAGGAAAACATTTTCCAAAACTCTCTTCCAACTTCCAATTAAAAAAATAATTGTTGAAAAAATCAATTTATTTTGTCCTTACCCTCAAACCAGCCCCCCAACCACCCCCTCCCTCCCAAAAAAATAATTTAAAGCTTGTTTTTAAATTCAATTTTTTTACCCACCCTCACGCACCTCCTACCCAGCCCCCCACCCACCCCACCCCTATCACCCCCCCCCCCGCACCCACCTCTTACCCAGCCCCCCACCCCCAAAAAAAAATTTTAAGTTTGTTTTTAAAAATATTTTCAATTTCAAAATTTCATTTTTTTACCCCTACCCTCGACCCCCCACCCACCCACCCCCTACCAGCCCCCCCCCCCCCCCCCAAAAAAAAAAATAATTTAAGTTTGTTTTTAAAAATTATTTTCCACTTCAAAATTTCATTTTTTCACCCTACCCTTGACCCCCCCCCACCCACCTCCTACCCAACCCCCTACTAACCCCCCACCGCCCACCCCAACAAAAAAAATTAAGTTTGTTTTTAAAAATATTTTCAATTTCAAAATTTCATTTTTTCACCCCTACCCTCGACCCCCCACCCACCCACGCCCTACCAGCCCCCCCCCCCCCCACCACCACCCAAAAATAATTTTAAGTTTGTTTTTCAAAAATATTTTCAATTTCAAAATTTCATTTTTTTCACCCCACTCCACCCACCCCCTACCAGCACCCTCCCCCCACCACCCCCATAAAAAATTTTAAGTTTGTTTTTAAAAAATATTTTCAACTTCAAAATTTTATTTTTTCACCCCAACCCTCGACCCCCCCCCCCACCCCCTACCAGCCCCCATCCCCCCAAAAAAAATTTAAGTTTGTTTTTAAAAAATATTTTCAACTTCAAAAATTCAATTTTTCACCCCTACCCTCAACCCACCCCCTACCACCCCCCATCCCACCCCCAAAAAAATTTAAGTTTGTTTTTAAAAAATATTTTCAATTTCAAAAATTATTTTCTACCCTAGTAAAAATAAAAGATATTTCTCAAAAAAAAAAATCATTCATAAATCAAACACTAAAAATCTTTTCCGGAAAATATTTTCTACTCACCAACCAAACATGAGAAAATAAGTCAAAAATCAACTTGTTTTCCAGGAAAACATTTTCTAGGAAAACATTTTCCATGGAAAACATTTTCCTTCATACCAAACACACCCATAGTCCTCAATTTTTACATATAGTGTTGATATATCTTTTTATCATGAAAGTGGCTCATACATATCTTTATTGTTACACAAATGACTTACATATATATTTTTGGGAAAAAAGACTGAAATATATTTGAACTTTGGCCGATATTGCTGTTATGATACCGAATTTTGGAAAGAAACTTTTACCCCTTTGAATTATTTAATAGTGTATTTTAAAGGTATATATGTGTCCACATGGACATCATAATATTGCATAATTATAAATAGTAATGTGTCCACGTGGGCACATATATACCTTTAAAATACACTTTAAAATAGTACAGAGGGGTAAAAGGTCTTTCATAAAGTTTGGTATCGTAACAACAATTTTGGCTAAAATTAAAGTATTTTTCAGACCTTTTTCCCTATATTTTTTCTATAACATAAGTGGAAAAAAATTAACTTTTTTAAATTAAAAGTTTATTAATTATGATTAATAAAATTAGTCAAATGATAATTGATATGGAGTTTTAAAATTCAAATTTAATGCGAAAAACAAAGAAAAGATGTTGGGATAAGGGTCTGAAAAATACCTCAATTTTGGTCGATTTTGCTGTTGCGATACTAAGCTTTCATGAGGACCTATTATTTCCCTAGACTATTTAATACCGTATTTTAAACATATATATATGCCCACTTGGACATAAAAAATAATGCAAAATTATAAATAGTAATGTGTCCACGTGGGCACATATATACCTTTAAAATACACTATTAAATAGTTCAGGGGGTAAAAAATTCGGTATTAAATAGTCTAGGGAGGTAATAGGTCCTCATGAAAGTTTAGTATCGCAACAACAAATTCGACCAAAATTGAGGTATTTTTCAGACCCTTATCCCAAAGATGTTAGTGTGTAACAAAAAAAAGTCCAAAAATGAGACAAAATAAATATGAAATTGATATATAGATTAATTTATGTTATTTATTACATAATGAATTACCACCAAAATTAATGTTCCCTCCATTTCTATTTATATGTCACCACTTTAGATTTCACATTCCTTAACAAATTATGTAAGTTTATCATTATACTCTTATTTAGTATTCTCTTGAAATCAAGTTTTCAATACATGAACATAAAATAATTAAATTGACTAATGAATATGAATTAATCATTTAATTTTCCTATATTGGTCATATTTATACTCTCAAGGCTAATAACTCTCGAGGATAAAATAGAAAGAATAGTGTTATTTATGCATTGAGTTTGTTAAATGACAAATATTAAGGATCATATATTTGTAGTATGGACGACGTATAAATTGGAATGGAGGGTGTACTCCCTCATCCTTATTTACTTGTTAAATATTTCATAACTTGTTTTCTCTTTGTACTTGTCATTTTTGACAAATCAATGAAGGACACTATTATTTTTTCGATTATATCCTCAATTTATTTATATTAAGTTAATGCCTTTGAAAAATGGAGTAAGTAATATGTTCGAAACTCTATTAATTAATATAGGTAAAATGATAAAATTGACAATATCAATAATTGTTTTTTTTTTTTTTAAAAAAAAGGAGAGAGTAACAATAACTTTTGAACATTTTAATTTTTTAACTGAATAAAAATGAATAACTAAGAAAATATAATAAGATATAACTTTTAGATTTTCTCATATATTATATAAAATAAGATTTTTTTTGTCAAAAAAATTAATATTCTTTTGTTAAAAAGGAGAAGATGAATTTCATCTTAACAAGTGTCAGAGCTAATTTTTGTCGTTGGGTTGGTGAATAGGTAGAAAATGTGTTAAATGTGTGTATTAGGTGAACGGTAAATTTCACTCTTTATTCTTTAGAGAGTTGAATAGTAGTTATTCGAATTTGGAGAATTATTATTTATATTTTTTGTTTTATTTTTTATTTATTTTATTATTATTTCTATTATTTTGTAATTAACATATTATTTTGTATAAGGTCATTAATTAAATCTCTAGTATTCGTAATTCTTTTTAAATGTAATATAGTATTTTAAAAAATATATTATATAATATAAATTATTTTAGTCTCGAATTAATAATCTTTCAATTTTTTTTAAATTTTTCGTCACTTAATATAAATTGATTTATTATTAATATTCACTATAAAGAATGCACAAAATTAAATAGTCTACAATTGTTCAAACTATTCGTGATCGAAGTTCCCAAAAGAAGAAATATTTCACGATGAAACAAGAATCGTGCCGAATAGATGTTGAACGTGCATTCGGAGTTTTACAATTATTGTAGGACAATCACGTTTTTGGTGAAAGGAAGTGCTACATAATATAATGACTACATGTATTATACTGCACAATGCATCAATGTGATCTTAATGCACCAATTCAAGATGTCGTAGAAGCTGTTATTGCAACGACAAAATTGGTAGTAGATGAAAATCTCTCGTTTGAACAATTTTTAGTTAGACATAAAAAATTAAGGACAAAAATGCTCTTTTTAAACCCTGTAAATAGAGCATTTATGGGAGCAACATAAAAATCTTGAAAGTTGAGTATTTATCTAATGTTTATGTAATTGTATTTTATTAATGATCTCAGTTTTATTTGCATTGTCCATTAATTTGTATATCATATACTATTTGCTTGCAATTTATTTTATTTAAAATTTTAAAATAAAAAATAATTTTATATTAAATAAATTTTTTGAAAAAACAAAATTTTATATCACATGAAATTTATATTAATTGATTAATTAAGAAAAAGAAAGAAATGAATTTTATATAGGCGAAATGGCCTAATGGATTCTTATATTTGTATGAGTTTGCATTCTAGACCATCTAACTTAGCATTTTGTCAACTGAACCCTTTAACTCAATATTTTAAACCCCTTTGGCTTTGTGTGAACTTCAAACGCTCAATGAAAATGACATGTCACTATCCACATCAGATTTTATAAGACACATCATTTATTATTATTATTTTTAAAAAAATAATTGTTTCTTTTTTTCCACTCCATTATTCTCTTCATTGTTACTTGAGCAACTTCTAAAACCCTTTCCTCCATTGATACCAATGAATCACCATTAAATAGCTTAACATATCTTAATATTTGCATATAATTTTACAACACTTCATTTAATTTCATAAAGATATTCAACAATTACTTTTCAGTATTCAAAACTATCATATCTTGTCACTTTACCCTAGAAAAATAAAATAAAATGATACAAGAACAACTTTGACAACAAAAGAGGTTAAGATACTCGTTAGAAATATTTCTTTCGATAACTAGGTTTGTCCCACCAATTTTTTGAATTTTCCTTCGCTATATTCATTTTTTTTCGCACTATTTCGTTTTTAATTTGGGGAACACAAAACGGAAAAAAAGGAAAACAGAAAAAGAAATTGGAAAGGAGCAGGGAAGGGGAGAAAGAGAGAAATAGAGGTCTTGGTGGGGAAGAATGGGAAAAGTGATGGTTGAAGAGGAAAAGAAACGGCGAAGGGTGGGGGAAAGAAAGAGATGAAACATTTTTTTTTTTTTAATTCAAATTTTCTGTTTCTTTTATTTTTTTTTTATCAAAATTCTTAGGTCTACGCTCTTTTTTGTGCGTGGAATCACATGTTTGTTCCAACTCATTAGTTAAGTTGCCACATAGGCTTGGTCAATGGTCAGAGGGATTTAAAATGTTAAACTTCATTGGATTAGAGGGTGCAGTTGACAAAGTTCCAAGTAGAAAGGTCTAAAATACAAACGCATACAAGTACGGGGTTCATCAAACCATTTCACCTTTTATATATTCATGGTATTAGTGATGCATGCATTAATTCTTCTCAAGAAAAAATGTACAGAATAGTAAACATTTAAATCATATAAAATGTTATATTTGTTTTGAATAATTCTAATTCGCAACTATAATTTCGCTCAATCTTGTTGTTCGTCTGATTTGTATAATTCGCTTGATTTGTATAAATCTAGAATTTGTATAATTCTTGATTATACAAATCCAGAATTTGATATATGTGTACCCTAGCTATTTGTATACGATTTATGAAAAAAAATCATAATAAATTACCCTATTTGTATATTGACAAGCAAAGTTTTAAAAAAGTTTCTAAATGTATAAACACATAATTTGTATATACTTACCCTATTTGTACGTTCGCAACGCGAAATATACAAATGAGCAGAAATATACAACAGCAGCCTCCATAACAAATGAAAATACAGATCTGAATGCAATTACCGAAACTATAGTTATACAACCTTATTATGTCTATTATATTTGCTATTTTTGAAATTCTCTTTTTTCTAATACACTCTATCAAACGACTCCTTATTGTATTGCCCGAGCCGACACCAACTATAAATTCACTTTCCTTCAATTGGGCCCACTATCCACGTGTCAAAATTTGAACGGAGATTCTCATAGAACTTTTATTGGTTATGTCTAACACAAAATAGAATTTCTCAACTTGTTTACGTGACTATATATACCATGCTTGTTATAAGCTCAAAGCACCAAAAAAAACTTAAAAAACACTTTGAGATATTAGTTTTTATTAATTATAATATGCAAAATGGCAACTACTAAATCTTTTTTAATTTAGTTTTTATGATATTAGCAACTACTAGTTCAACATTTGCTACATTGGGAGAAATGGTGACTGTTCTTAGCATTGATGGAGGTGGAATTAAGGGAATCATTCCGGGTATCATTCTCGAATTTCTTGAAGAACAACTTTAGGTATCGTAATTTTTTTTTATTTATGTATGTATGTATGTATGTATGGCATTACTCTCGCTTTTCTTTTTTAAGCTTGAGTTGTGTTACTTCGATGTATATTAGTGATCATAATTTTACTTCTATTATCGATAGGGTCCTGATAAAGCTAATTATTATTATTCAAATAAATCATGGGTTTCTTATGTTACAACTTATTTACTATTTTTGTAGTAATTTTTTTTGACTTATTCATTGACTTTTATATCGAAGTATGTATATTTCCACAGATATTTATTTAATATGAAAACAAGATGGTACAAAACAAAACCCTAACCTAGCTATTTATTTCATTTCCTCTTCCAACTTTGTACACTTTTTGAATTAGTAGACATGGCTAGGAGTGGACCCACGTTGAGTAAAGGGGTGTCAAGCGTTACCCTTTCCTCGAAAGTTTTTACTAAATATATATATTTAACGAAATGACACTACTAATTGAGTGTGTTACCTATTGGCGTGTTGCAGCGGCGGAATCAGGATTTTCGTCAAGGATGTTCATACTTTAAGACAAGTAAAAAAAAAAAAAACCTTGCTGGTCAGATTATCAAAACGGAACTATAACTTCTGTTCTCTTTTTTAAGAGAAAAAACGGAACTAATTTTTTTAAAAATAAAATGTCTAAGTCGGGGATCAAACCCAAGCCTCCAAGGCAAATTTGAACAACATTAACTACTGGGCTATCTTTCTTTGCTATGTCAATGGTGTTCAACAATTAGTATATATCAAAAATATTGATATTTAACATATATACTCGCAAAAATATTGATAACATAACATATATAGAGATAAATGTTAAAAATTATACACTTTTTTTTAGTGTCATATATACCTAAACTATTGAGAGTGTGAGTTTCATACCTAAACTATCACTTTTTAGTTTGAGAAATATACATCTCTCTTTTATACCACTCTCATCATGGTGTGTGTAATAGACTCTCTCTTTTATTTTAAAAAATTGTCACATCACACTCTACTTGGACAAAACATTCAATCTTGACAAAAATTAAATAAATTATTAATATTAGTTAAAATTAAAAATTAAAAAATTATCATCCAAAAAATAATATTTCTTTTATAAAATAAAATGTAAAATATTTTTCTTACCCCACCCCATCACTTCCTCACACAACCCCCATCCCCCCCCCCCACCCCCGCTCCCCAAATACTAATTTAGATATTATTTTATCTTTTAAAAAAAATAATTCTTAATAGTTTTAAAATTTGTAAAACTCACACTCTCAATAGTTTAGGTATAAAACTCACACTCTCAATAGTTTGGGTATGAAACTAAAAAAAAGGGATAGTTTAGGTGTGTTTTTAACACTTATCTATCTCATAATATATATATATATATATATATGTGTGTGTGTGTGTGTGTGAGAGAGAGAGAGAGAGAGAGAGAGAGAGAGAGATTAATGAGTGAACAGTGGTGGAGCGGAGATTTTTAATAAGACGGTTCAAAATCTGAAGAAGTAAACACACGAACTAATCGAAGAGGAGTCGACATCTACTATATATACATAAAAAAAATAACCATATATAAATAGTAATATTTCCACCTAAGGGGGTTCCGTATGAACCCCTGAATGTATGTTGGCTTCACCCCTGTATATAGAGATGTTGAAAATCTACCTTGTAATTTTTTGTCGAGGGGTTCGGGTGAACCCCCGCCACCCACGTAGATCCACTCATATGAGTGAATTATTTTTGTTTTAATTTATATGACTTACTTTTCTTTTTGCGTCAGGAATTGGACAATAATACAGATGCAAGACTGGCAGATTACTTTGATATAATTGGAGGAACAAGTACAGGAGGTCTATTGACTGCTATGATAAGTATTCCAAATGAAAACAATCGACCCATTGCTGCTGCCAAAGATATTGTACCTTTTTACTTCCAACATGGCCCTAAGATTTTTGAATCTAGGTACATTATATATATATTTGTATCTCCTCCGTTTTAATTTATTTATCTAATTTTGATTTGATATAGAATTTAAGAGCGTGAAAAAGATTTTTGAATCTTCTGGTTTTAAATTGAACATATGTTAAACCTATCAAAATATCATTTAATATTATAGTCTTAAACATGTTAAGTAGAAAGTTGAAATCAAAGAGTCACTAAAAAGTAAAAGAAATTACATTTTTCTTAGATGGACTAAAAAAAAAAGAATACGTCAAACAACTCGAAACGGACAGAAAGAAAGAAGAAGAATATGTTTTGAGTAATGAATTATATTTAGAAAATATTACATAAATACCCAACTCATGATATTATACTCTCTAAAATTTCCTATCATTTAAAAAAATTACAAAAATCTCTTCTCTGACGCATCTCTATCTTTTCTGAGATACATTCTTCCCATTTTGTAATGTATTAAACGATCAAAGAATATATCTATGAGCAATGAAATATTCAATGTTTTTGTACGTAACTAGATAAATTTTGAGATAGGATGTATTAGCCCTAAACATATGAGATTTATGTACTTTATACTTAGATTTAATTTGGTAATTACATTATATTATGTAGAGGTTCAGATAAAAAATAAGGCCCAAAATATGATGGAAAATATCTTTTCCAAGTTCTTCAAGAAAAATTAGGAGAAACTCATTTGCATCAAGCTTTGACAGAAGTTGCCATCTCAAGCTTTGACATAAAGACAGATAAGCCAGTAATATTCACTAAGTCAGAGGTAAATTAAAATAACTATAGTGATTTGTATTGTATCAAGAAAAATGATTTTTTTTTTTTAAAATAAGTGAATTTCTTTCTTATTTTCTAGTATGTTTAGAAAACAAATACAA
This sequence comes from Solanum verrucosum, assembly GCF_900185275.1. Classification (NCBI taxonomy): domain Eukaryota; kingdom Viridiplantae; phylum Streptophyta; class Magnoliopsida; order Solanales; family Solanaceae; genus Solanum; species Solanum verrucosum. The sequence continues at coordinate 4,011,019 of NW_026019957.1, forward strand.
AAATATATACTTATTATCTTTAAACTATGTGGGTTCGATGATTCAGCGGCGTATAGCCAGAATATCGAATAATTATGTGTGTCAAAATATAAAGAAGTAAAATCGTATAGAAACCAAAAAATGTCAATGTGTAATATACATACATAAAAATAATAATTTATTCTAACTTATACACAATGTAATTTTCCGACGAACTAGGATTTCGGAATGATGGCTTCACTATTATGAAAAAGTGGATTTAATTAGTTTGATATTTAGGTTCATATCATTGAAAACAGTTAAACTTTTAAGTCTATACATCCAAATGATTAATTAATTAAAACGCCAAAATCGCTACCAATAACCACTTAGAGAGGTGTTACCTAATTTTAGAAAGAAAAATAAATCAAGATAGATATAAAATTCAAATTTCTAATATCAATCATCATTGCATTATATGATACTTCGATTGTGGGTTCACACATCTATATTTAATATTAATTTTTTAAAAAAATATAACACTACTATATATGAATTCAAGAGGGAAGCATGGATTCACGTGAACCGGGTGACCCCCTCTTGCATACACCTATAAACTTGAAAATCGCTTATAATTTTATTTTATTTTTTTGTTACTTTCACTTAACTTATTTTCGTAAAGAAAATATTTCGACTAATTTTTTTTTAAATGCAGTTAGCAAACTCTCCCCAATTGGATGCTAAGATGTATGACATATGTTATTCCACAGCAGCAGCTCCAATATATTTTCCTCCACATTATTTTGTTACTAATACTAGTAATGGTGATAAATATGAGTTCAATCTTGTTGATGGTGCTGTTGCTGCTGGTAATCCGGTACTAATACTACTTTCGATTCAATTTTTGAATTCAATGTTTTTTCGAGATATATATTTATATATATCTAGATCTATTATGTGTGGATGCATGCAGGCGTTATTATCCATTAGCATTGCAACGAGGCATGCAGAAGATGAGGATCCAGCATTTGTTTCAATTAGGTCATTGAATTACAAAAAAATATTGTTGCTCTCATATTAGGCACTGGCACTACTTCAGAGTTTGTTACATATACAGCAGAAGAGGCAGCTAAATGGGGTCCTTTACAATGGATGTCAGTTATACAGAAAATGTTTAATGCAGCAAGTTCTTACATGAATGATTATTACCTTTCTACTGTTTTTCAAGCTCTTGATTCACAAAACAATTACCTCAGGGTTCAAGTCCCAACTTATAAATTATTATTATTGGTTATTACTTAGATATACTATAGTTCCTGCGATAACTTACACCAGATGCATACAAATACATGTATTAGTGTGATTTGTATGTATCCCAGATACATACAAATCTCACTCACCGTATGTTCTTCCTACTTTTGTGTATCTGGTAACAAAAATACATGTATCTAAGTATATTTTTCTTAATATATGGTAGTAAACTCTTAACTATAATTGGTAAGATACATAATATTTTAAAAATATATATGATAGTTAAGTATGTCTAATTAGATAGTTTTTTCATTATTACTCCCTCCGTCTCATTTTATACGTCACCTTTCGGATTTCAAGAGTCAAACAAGTCTATCTTTGACCGTTAATTTTTCATAGATCTTTTAAACATTTTGAATTATTCATTATTGTGACTCATAGTACTTTTTACGTAGTTTACAAATATATAAATTTCATTTCAAAAAAATTGAAAATTCCATGCGCAAATTTCTGGTCAAATTTAAATTGTTTGACTCTTAAAACATATAAGGAGTCATATAAATTGGGACAGAGGGAGTATTATTTTATAATATTCATTTCATACTTTCTTTGCTAACCATACGAGTATATTTAATTCCAGGAATATGCATTAAATGGCACAACTACTGAAATGGATGATGCTTCTGAGGCTAATATGGAATTTCTCTTATTATATAAGAGGGAGTTTATGATGGGACATTGTAATGTCCAATCATAAACTCCCTATATAATATATAATATATAATATAATAAATCATTTTTTCTACTATATAATATATATTTATTTTTCTACTATAAGGGAGTTTATATAATATATAATAATATAATATAATACATCATTTACAAATGACTTAAAATATTTCATATTTAAAGGATATATAATAAAATAGGTTCACTCTCAAAATTCTATCCGGGTCACATATATTGGGACAGAAAAAATAACATATATCATTTTAAAATTACCAAAAAAGTATTATAAATAATAATAATTAACAACTTAAAATATCTTAAAGACATTTTAAAAGGATTAATTTTGTAATTGTAATTTCTACTATATAATAAAAGGGAGTTTATATAATATATATTCTACTATTATATAATATCATAATAAAACCCCTTTTATTATATAGTAGAAATAAATATTATATATATATATATATATATATATATATATATAATATAATATAATATATAATAATATAATATAATAAATCATTTGCAAATGACTTAAAATATTTAATAATTAAAAGATATATAATAAAATAGGTTGACTCTCAAAATTCTATCCGGCTCACATATATTGGGACAGAAAAATAACATATATCATTTCAAAATTACCAAAAAAGTATTATTAATAATAATAATTAACAACTTCAAATATCTGAAAGACATTTTAAAAGGGTTAATTTTGTAAGTTTATCCATATCACATAAATTAGGACAAAGTGACCAGCAATGTAAGTTATTTGAAAGTTACATAAAAATATTATAAATCACAATAATTAATAACTTAGAACATTTTTTTTTTAAAATGCAAATTTGGATGACTCTTCAAATTTCATTTGTGTCACATAAATTGAGACAACAAAAATAACATATATTGCGTCCATTTTAATTTATTTGTGTTAATTTTTTTTTATATTTAAAAATTGCGTAAAAATACTATAAATCATGATAATTGACAACATAAAATATTTCAAAAATAAATACATATAAAAAAATTCGATTAATTCTTGAAATTAATCTATCGTTAAAAATTATGTATAAAATACAATAAATTGTGATTTTGACCACTTAAAATATTTATTAAAAAAATAGAAAAAATAAATTGACTGATTCTTAAAATTAATCTATCAATGTCACATAAAATGAGACAAAAGTAGTAATATGTATTGTTTAATGTGAAATTATTGAAAACGACGTAAAATGTATTATAAATGTTAACAATTAACAACATTTGATTGAATCTTAAAATTTTATCAATGCTACATACATTGAGACAAGTGGAGTAATATATATTAAGTATTTAAAAATTACGTACAACCATATTGCTTTCTGTAGGCTTCGAATTATCGTGGTCATTTTTTAGGCTGATACAAGTTTTGTACTTTTTTTTTAATATTATAAATCACAATAATTAATAATTTAAAATATTTTAAAAAATATATTAAAAATTTAGTTAGTTTCGGGAATTTTATTTATACTATATAAAATGGGACAAAGGAAGCAACATATATCATTTACAAATGACTTAAAAAGCATTAAAAATTACAATAATTACCAATTTAAAATATTTAAAAGCTATATAATAAAATAGGTTCACTCTCAGAATTCTTTCAGGCTCACATATATTAGGACAGAAAAAATAACACATATCATTTTAAAATTACCAAAAAAGTATTATAAATAATAATAATTAACAACTTAAAATATCTGAAAGACATTTTAAAATGGTTAATTTTGTAATTTTATCCATATCACATAAATTAGGACAAAGTGACCAGTAATGTTGGTTATTTGAAAGTTACATCAAAATATTATAAATCACAATAATTAATAACTTAAAACATTTTTTTTAAAAAAATTAAAATTTGGATGACTCTCCAAATTTTATTTGTGTGACATAAATTGAGACAACAAAAATAACATATATTGGGTCCATTTTAATTTATTTGTCTTATTTTTTTTTTGGGTTTTTTATATTTAAAAATGCGTAAAAATATTATAAATCATGATAATTGACAACATAAAATATGTTTTGAAAAAAAATACAAAAAATTCCACTCATTCTTTAAGTGAATCTATCGTAAAAATACTATAAATCATGATAATTGACAACATAAAATATTTCAAAAATGTTGTATGTGGATAGTCTTATTGTGCCTTGAATAACGTCAAATAAAGTACAAGTTTGTGATAAAATAACTTATTCCTTTATCCACGCAAACAATCGCTTCAAAATCTCTGTTATTAGCCCCAAAACATACCATTTATATTATTGAGCCCGTGCCCGTGCATAGCACGGACAACATTACCTAGTATTAATACAAGTTGGTGAAAATTTATTGAAGAAACCAGTTTCCAAAGACAAACCTGAAACCTATGAGGAAGCTCTAAAGAGGTAAAACTCTGACGCGTTCGATTATGTCGATACTTGCAATAATTTTTTTCTTTTTTTTCATATTACTATATCTCGTTAGTCAATATTATTCATATTAGATTTCTTATAAATCTATTTTTATTGCTAATTAAAATGTTTGTTTCGTTGTAGGTTTGCAAAATTGCTCTCTGATAGGAAGAAACTCCGATCAAACAAAGCTTCTTATTAATTTAAGGTCTCGGGTTGTAGTAGTAACCTTACTATGCTAAATAATAAGCGCTTGCAATATTTATGATTGCGCGCATTTAAGTATTTCAACCTCAAAATTAAAGGAGGAGTTTGAGGGATAAATTTCAATAGAAATGTCTCTCTATGTAATGTATGTTTGAATTATGTAACCTTTTGGTTGTGTTAAATGTTTATATAAATTATCGTACTTTTGTGTTATGGTATTTGAATCTTCTTTTCAAAGCAAAAGGAAAAAAACAAAAATTGAAGTGCCAAGTTAATACTACACAAATAATAATGATATGACATAAGTGAAGATAAAGAATATAAAAGATTGACGACTAGCATTTTGATTTAATTTTTTTTAAAAAAATTATTCAATACTTGTTAATTTCTTCATATTAATGTGAACTTATATGCAAGGGGGTAAAAATTTGGTATAAGAGAGCTCTAAAGCATGTACCAAAAGTGTTTGGTAGAAGAGAACTTATAAGCTTAGTAAAATACCCTTAGCATGTTTGGTCAAACTTATAAACTTAGTAAAATTCTCGAAAGTATTTTTCAAAAAGTATTGTCGGTGAGCAATGGTTTGTTTTTTGCCAATAAATATAAATGTACGTTTTAACAACAATTGATATTTGGTCAAGCTTTTTAAAAGTACATTTAAGTGTATTTTCTCAAAGAAGTGTTTTTAGGGAAAAACTTATACTTTTTTAGCTTTCGAAAATAGCTTCTACTACTAATACTACCCAAGAACATTTATTTTCTCCCAGAAGTTTGACCAAACACCTGATTTTTAAAATAAGCTTGGCTAACAATTTGACCAACTTATACGCTTAGTCAAACACCTTTTATAAATCAATTATCTTTTATAAGTCAATTTGACTAACTTATTGTGACGTCTTGCAATTTGAAACAACTATGAAGAAGCTTGAAATTGGAAATAGTCATTTTTGGAAGAGTTCAGAATCTGGAAATTTGGCTAAGTATGGAAAAAAGTGAGATTTTGGTCAACTTCAAGCAGTCATAACTCCCAGCTCAGGATGAGTTAGGTGTATTTCCAGTTATGTTTGGAATGATCTTTTCAACGCCGCCGAGTTTGCTCGATTCCGAGTTCGTATGAGTGAGTTTTGCCCTTTGGAAGTTGGGCTGTTGGCATAGGAAGTTCAACCGAATTTATAAGGGTATATTGGTCTTTTCCCTCACCTTTTCTTTTGGTTATATTAAGGTGTTAGACTGATTTTAAATCAGTTTTTTTTTCTTTTTAAAGTGAGAGTTAGGGTTGTGAGTGAAGAGAGAAAGAAGAGGAGAAAGAGAAGAAGAAGCTAAGTTCGTCGAGATCGTCGTGGTTTTCATTGGGGGTGATCCCTATTAAGGTATGTGAGATCATAGTGTTAGGTTGGTTCATCCCCCACACGCCAAACTCCTTTTAATTTTGAGAAAAAGATTGGTTGGTTTGTTGAAGTTTCTTGTTGATTTGGGACATGTTTCCGGTTGTGTTTTCGAGTTGAATATATCGTATGTTGAAGGGTTTTATGATTCTAAGTGTTTGGGGCTGGAACCTTTGAAGTTAAGGTGGTTTAGAGTTGGAAAAATGAAGGAGAAAAGGAGAGTTTTCTGGGGATAGGGCTGGGGCGTCGCGCCTGCCAACGTGCCCCAAAAGGGGTTCTAAAGTTTCCCCCTTGGGGCGACGCGCCAGCCAGTGCGCCCCAGCCGGCCCTCTGAAGTTTGAGGGCTGGCGCCCCGCGCCTCTCAGCGCGCCAAGGACGCCAAGTCTTCCCTTTCATTCCCCACTTTTTCATGCATGTTCCTTGGTAATGTACTTAATTATGTTTTATAGTTGTTTTCAACACTCTAAGGTACTTTTAAACATCCCAAACTCATCTATAAATGTGTGATCATACACCTTGAATTCATAATCCAATTCGAGGAGAGTTAGGATCCAAGTCAAGTGAAGTTAGAGTTAAGTTTAGAAGTTAAGAAGCAAGTTTTTAAAGTTTTCCAAGAGTCTTTATTGAACACTTTAACTTCATTTTAAGGCTCAAGTTTCAAGTTGAGTAAAGAGTATAGAGTTTCAAGTTGAGTAAAGAGTATAGAGTTGAGTTCATTTCTCAAAAGTTATTAGGGAACTAAGTATTCCCAAAGATGTTTATAAATGTTTTCACATTTGAGTAAGAAAGGAACAACGATTTCCAAAAGAGCCTTTGGGCTACGTTTTGAGCAATTATCTCAAATTAAAAGAAAGATGTGTTTAAAACACTTATGAGCCAAAGTATATTTTGGGAGTAGTATTGAGCACCGAATTGGGGACACGAGTTCATATTAACTCAACTCTCCATAAGAACCATGTAACCAAACATGGGATTTAACGGGTCATACTTTTAGATGATCACATAAGTTAAGCTAGTGGATCCACTAAGTTAAGTAAGGTCCTATATCACGACAAGGTATAGGATGGTCCTTGGGCAACGTGAGGTAAAACGTTGTATCATCACTAGGGCTCATAGCGATGGTTGTCGGTTAAAGAACCTCCCACAAAAGTTATATTACTTTTATATAAGTAAAGTTGAGTTTGTTATCGTTTTATCCTTAACGAACTAAGTTGTTTACACTGTTTACAAGCTTTATACATTGCATGTGTCTGATTGCTTTATATTGAGTTCAGTTACTCATGAGTTGAACAGAGCCAAGGTAAGTGTTCCTTAGTACTCCTTTTAAGCTTAAGTTGTTGTTTAGCTTTCCAGCTCACATACTCGTACATTCAATGTACTGATGTCAGTTGGCATGCATCTTATTATGATGCAGACGCAGGTATCCAGGATCATCATCCAGCACGCCGTTGATCCAGTTGAGCACTCCAGAGTCATTGGTGAGCCTCATTGCATTCCAGAGGACTCTGTTTTTTTGTGTTCATAGTTTTGCTTTATTAGGATGTTGCGGGGTCTGTCCCAACATCCATCTCAGTGTATTAGAGGCTTCATAGACAGTCAGTCAGTTAGTATTGAGTCTCTCATCTTTGTATACATATATGTAAATATATTCTATTTTGAAACATAAGTTGCCTTTTTGGCCAGTTTTTATCAGTTAGGTTATTTTATGACCTTTTATTGCATGGAGTTATTCTGTTGAGTTGTTCCGCTGAGTTAAGTAAGCCAGGCCAAGGGTTTGCTTGGGGACCATCGATGGTCTTCGAGTGCTGGCCACGTCCAGGATGTAGGCTCGGGGCGTGACACTTATAAGATTAGAATTTGCTTGGATGAGATACGATTTTTGACTTATAGGTCAAAAGTAATAAGTTTTGAATTCTAATTATGATTTTTGACTTATTTTTTATCTGTTTGACTTAAAAGTCATAGTGACTTTTGACAAATTTTTGTCTTTTTTACTTTAAAATAAAGGTCTAAAAATACTTATATATTTTATTCAAACATTACCAAATTACTTTAACTTTATTTTAGCATTTAAAATAAATCATTTCAAATAAGCTCTTAGTCAAACGCCCTCTAAAATAGAAATAAAAAACAAGAGAAAATTAATTCATAGACAGAAAGTAATAAGGTATAACCTTAAAATTGACCAAATGTGCACACATTTGTAATAATAATATATATGGTTACACAAAACAAACATTTAAGTAAAAAAATATATAAGAATTAATATTGCATAGGAGTTTCAGACATCATATCACAATAATTTCTTGAACGTACTATATCACCACACCATAGGATAACATTAGTTCATTTGACATGATATGATTAATTTTAATTTAACAAATTTAACCTATATAAAATATTAAAATATTTAGATCAAGTGAATTCATTTGAATCTCTTTGACCCCACATGGGTCCGACTCAGCTTACAAATGTAATAATTGCTAGATTACTCTGCTAACAAATTCGATTACAAAGAGTAAATGACTGTCCTGAACTTGAACCAAAGACTTTTCATATGATTATATAAACTCTCGTTGGTTAGTCAACGATTTTGTCCTCCAAAAAAGATAGTCTAACAATGGAAACTAGAACATCATTTTTCATTTTTTTTTAGTAGTAACATCTCATGTGTTGGGAGAAATGGTGAAGCGTCGATGGAGGAGGGACTAGAGGAATTATTCCGGCCACTATTCTTGCTTTTTTTGAAGGACAACTTCAGGTATCGACGTATTGTAACTATGCTTTTTTACGTATGCATGGTGTGGCATTACTATATATTTTTTATATTTGAATTGTATTATTTTAATGATTATCATGTGGAGATCGAAATAACAAGATGACATATCAAAACTAATAATTAAAAATCTTTTATGATGATAAATCAGACAACAAATCTATATTATAAGGATCATGTATTTCCACAACCCGATCTATATATAAAAAAATTGTTCGAGTGGAAGTCTATCTCACAATTCTTCAACTGCTCTTTTAGCTCTTTCAACTCTACTAGTGTCATTCTATATGGCGGAATAGATATAGGACGAGTATCCGAAATAATATCTACACCAAAGTCTATTTGATCTCTCTCAGGAGGGACTGCAGGTATATCATCTGGAAAGACTTCTGGAAACTCATTCACAACTGAAAATTACTCAATATGAGGTGTCTCAACACTAGAATCATTAATTCAGACTAAGTGATAGACACACCCCTTGAAAACTAACTTTCTCACCTTAAGGTACGAAATGAAACGACCCTTAGGTCCACTCTATAACTGGCTAATTAGGAATTTGGAACCTATAACAACTTGAGTTCTACAATCAATAGAGGCATAACAGGCATGAAGCCAGTCCATACCTAGAATTACATTAAAATCTATCATGTCTAATTCAACTAAATCAGCCATGGTGTTCTTGTGATTGATGGAAATGACACAATCACGATATACTCGCTCAGCTATAATAGACTCCCCAATCGGTGTAGAAACACAAAAAAGGTTCACAAAGTTTCTCAGGAAGGACATCAAAATTCATTGCAACATAATGAGTCACAAAAGATAAACTTGCTCCTGGGTATAGCAAAGTATAAACATCAAGAGTAAAGACTTTGATCATACCAGTGACAACATCTGAAAAATTCTCTTACTCTTGATGACTAGTGATCACATAAAGGCGTTTTGCTCCTCTGCCAGTACTGGAAGTAGCTCCTCTAGGTGTAGCCATGTCTGGTGGAGCAACTGATGAAGATTGGGCCCTATTGCCCTGATTCCCCTTACCTTGCGATGAGTCCACAAATTGGACTCGTTTACGTCTATAATTTGATTGGTTTCGTGTCCTAAAATTGCATATGTAGTCTAAAAAACTGATCAAATATATTAAGTTTCGGGTATTTAGACTTGGAGACAAAAGCACGGACACACATGAGCAAAAAGGAACTAGGAAGCTGAAAGAGCACGAAAAAGACCCCCTAATGATTGCTTAACCTCTTTGGCGATCCACCAAAGTGACCATTAGAGATCGGCCAACATTATTCGGCGACACGCTGAATAGGTCACCAAAGCTCCGAAAGTTACAGAACACTGGAGTAAAAATGAGAAAAATAACGGTGAGTAGCAAACTTATTCGGCGAATCACCGACCAATTCAGCGTTAAAGGACATAGTCGTCGAAGGTGTTGGTAAAAATCTTCAAACAATTATTGATGGGCGAAACACCAAGGAAGAAGGCGATTCGCGAAATGGATTGACGAACCCCGATCAAGATCACCTTTTGTTACAGTGGTCCAGTTCGAGAATTGATGAACATCGAAGGCGAGACAAACAAGAATCGGGGAGTCATACATCGATCGCTCAGCGATCCTGACTAACTGCGCTGAATGGATCCTTCGCATCACACTTTCTGAAAACTATAAATACTCATTGAGAGTTTTAACCTAGTATCGATTTTTCAGTGTAAAACATTATTTTTTTCATATTTTAGTTTCTATCTTTTAGCTCTAAGTTTGGAGAGGGTTTTTGAAGACTTTGAAAAATCAAAAAGGGTTTCATCTCCAAGATTTGGAAGTGGATCCTGTGGATTCTTCATTCTTAGCTTGTTTGAGACTTAAATCTTCATACCTATTTGAATGCAAGCTCATTTTGGTATAAATTTCTATCTATTTTACATGTCTAGCTAAAACTCCAATTCTTGGGGTGTGATTTTGTGAATATGGGTTAAATTAGTTAATGGGTCTTGCTTGTTGATGGTTTAATCGTAGTTTAAATGTGATTTCGTTTAGTAGTTGTGTTGGAATTTAATGGGATTGTAGTTGCAAATACAATTTCACCTATGTGTTTTTGACTTGCTCGAGAGAGAGGTCGTAAACTAAGACTACTAAATTGATGGCCGGTGGAATTGGATCGACGTGAGGTTTAGCCCGAGAGGGTGAGCCCTAGTCTCATTCCCCCACACTCAGCTCGAGAGAGTGAGTAGGTTAAGGCGTAGGCTGTGCTTCATGCGGCAAGTGGGTGTCCGAGAGGAACCCATTTGAAACGGGGTAAGTTGCTCAAGAGAGAGCTTATCCCCCTTAAAGTGTATTCTAGTCACAATTACTCTATGAACTCCCTATCAATAGCATGTACCCATTACATTAGTTTATCCTGTATTCCTATCACATCCCAAGAATCCTGTCTCCTTGATTAGTACTTTTTGTGTTTTTGCCATTTTTGCTTATTTGTTACAAACCCCCATAGTTAATTGACGCTTGTGTCACCCCTTAATTTGATTTGTTTTAATCGTTAATGTTTATAGCTATGGTTGATTAGAACTAAATTCTTACTTGCTATTATACTCTCAACTATTGAACCGCTCCCTTGGGACTCGACTCCAACCCTTGGTTGGATTATACTACTGCTTACGACCGTTGGACACTCGAATTAGAGGTAGTGTCTTGATAAGCGAGATCGTAAAAAGGACTTATCATCTTGCCGGTACTTAGGGCACTCTTTCATGAAGTGACCCTCTTGGCCACACTTGAAACAACATGTGGAGCCATCGCGATACTTACCTGGGTGAAAACTACGTACCACACTTTACAGGTTAGAGCATGCAAGTATTAGTAATGAGAGAACTTGTGTATTATTTTAGGTAGGGATCAATTATTTATTTTATTAGTTTTATTTATGAAATACTAAACTCCTAACCAATTATATCAAACATGTTATTATTTATGCAGAATGTATAACTCACTTCTAATTCAACTATCAAACAATCTTTAGCGCGCCGAAATCACACATGGAGACGTACCCAAAACGTGGAGATGGGAGTGAGTCCATGGGGCACCAAATATGTGGAAATAATAGTGTTAGGTGTGGGAGGGTTAAATTACAATTTTCAAGGTTTCTAAGTCCTAATTGGCCAACGACGATTTTGACTTTATTTCCAATTTCTCTGTCCATCATTTAATTGCCATATGATACAGCACCATAATCGATCCATATATTATATTGGAATGCGGATATTATTTATTCTTTTAAAAATAAAGAGGTGGTGTGCTAAACAGTTTCAGATCTCATCACATATATATTATATAAATATAATACCAATAAAGAATAGAAAAAGGAAAGATAAACATTACTAACGATAGTTGCGGAGCAAAGTGAGTGATGTGTGAGGGAGAGAATTTGTTTAATATCCATGTGTCAGTTTTGTCGATATGACTTTAATTTCAATTGAGTTTAGGCAATTTCGATAAGGCAGTGAAAATTATAGTGCTGAGTCTAGAAAAATCTCATACAGTGTGGGGTAAACCTCAACAAGGATGTTGAGTCCATAAAGGGGGTGTATATGACATCCTAACTTAAGATAAAAAGTCTCATAAAATATAAAAAATATATTGATATATAAGTAAACAAGTCTTACCAACAATCTAACAATATCACTAACGGACTGGACTACAATATATGTGTATAGGTCAAATCAGTATCGAAATATGTTTTAATACAAAATTTTGGTTTCAATTACGCCGCATTGACTTCAAGCGCATGTGATATGCATTTAAATATGTGTAAGAGCATCTTATCTAATCAATTTATAAAATCAATTTTGGTTCCCAAGATTCATAATAATATAGATATGGGTTCAACCAACAAGGTAAATGGTACCGCCTTATAATTTAAAAATCTAACACGTTTTAATTCCACTTAATTTTAATCAAATTTTAAGTGACTCTTTAATCAACTAAGAGTCACTTATTACAAGTTTTAATTAATTAATTTAATACCATTAATTAATTAGGTACAATGTACTAACTAGCTACGTAGTAATAAGGTGTCTAACACACACATATAAGGTTTTGATGAGTAATTATGTCTTTAAACATGCTAATGCATGCATTAAAATTATTTGAATTATTAAGGCTATGAATTTTTTCATGTATTATTTATAAGCATCAGTTATACACTGGTTAAAAATTGTACCAAACAAGGTACTAATAATACACAAAGCTAAGTGCATGCATTATTAGTTTTTCTAAAACGACCTCTTAAGTGCGCAAAAATAATAATTTTGAATTAAATCTATTAGTAATGTTTACATTAATAATGTTGGATTAGTTATGTTGCATTATTTCTTGTACATTGTTGGATATGATGTATTAGAAATAACAAGTCTTACATAACTTCTATAAAAAAAATAAAAAATTACAAAAATACCTTCGAAAATTTGAAAATATTTTGAGAAAGATTTGAGGGATAGTTATATCAGTAATCAATCTAAGCATTCGTAATACATCAAAATTCATGGTATTAGTAATGCATGCATTATTATTTTTAATAATATTACACAAAGTTAATGCATATATTATTTTTTCTAATACACCCTATCAAACGACTCCTTGTTGTGTTAGCCGGGCCCACACCAACTATAAATTCACTTTCCTTCAATTGGTCCCACTATCCACGTGTCAAAATTTAAACGGATTTTCATACAATTGTTATTGGTTATGTCAAACTCAAAATAAAATTTATCAACTTGTTTACGTGCCTATATATACCATGCTTTGTTATATGCTCAAAGCACCAACAAAATTTAAACAAATTAGTTTTTATTAATTATAATCTGCAAAATGGCAACTACTAAATCTTTTTTAATTTTAATTTTTATGTTATTAGCAACTACTAGTTCAACATTTGCTTCGTTGGAAGAAATGGTGACTGTTCTTAGTATTGATGGAGGTGCAATTAGGGGAATCATTCCGGGTGTCATTCTTGAATTTTTAGAAGGAGAACTTCAGGTATCGTAAAAATATTTTGTTATGTATGTACGTAAGTGTGAATACTACTATAGTCATTCCGGGTACCATTCTTGATTTTCTTGAAGGACAACTTCATGTATATATCATAAAAATATTTTTGGGAAAAAGGACAAATATATCCCTGAACTATTGTAAATGGTATGTAAATATCCTTCGTCATACTTTTGGGACATTCGTGCTCTGCCGTCCAAAAACTAGAGCATATATACCCTTTATACTAACGGACATACACGTGTCATAATATTATCTGTCGATTAAATATCGAATCGATGGATAAGATTGCGTCACGTGTCCCGATTTAGTCTTCCGTTAAAGTGAAGGGCATATATGCTCTAGTTTTTAGACGGCAGGGGCATCAATGACTCAATAGTATGACGGAGGGTATCTGCATACCATTTACGATAGTTCGGAGGTATATTTATGCTTTTTCCCAATATTTTTTCGTGTATGTATGTAAGTGTGACATTACTATCGTTATTCTGTTAGGATTTATACGATTTACTTTTCTTTTCGAGTCAGAGAATAGACAATAATCCAGATGCAAGACTAGCAGATTACTTTGATGTAATTGGAGGAACAAGTACAGGAGGTTTATTGGTTGCTATGATAACTACTCCAAATGAAAACAATCGACCCTTTGCTGCTGCCAATGAAACTGTACCTTTTTACTTCGAACATGGCCCTAGGATTTTTTCTCGTAGGTACATATACATATTTATATTCTTCGATTTTAATTTATTTGTCTAATTTTAATTTGATACAGAGCGTAAAAAAAGATTTTTGAGTCTTCTGATAATATTTAATATTGTGGTCTTAAACATGTCTAGCTAATCTTAAACAATTACTTACTCTCTTTGTTCTAATTTATGTGACACTTTTTTCATTTTTCGAGAGTCAAACAGTGAATCATTTGCAATGTGTCGAACAATCAAGTAATGAAATATTCAGTATTTTTGTACGTAATTTTCCGAGATAGAATAGAATTAACCCCAACTATATGAGATTTTTGTTGTTTATACTTACATATATATATATATTTAATTTGGTTACATTATTATATTATGCAGGCCGCTCTTTCCAATTATTCCAGGCCCACAATATAATAGTACATATCTTATGCAAGTTATTAAAGAAAAAATGGGAGAAACTCGTTTGAATCAAACTTTGACAGAAGTTGTCATCTCAGCCTTTGACATCCAAACAAATAAGCCAGTAATATTCACCAAGTCAAATGTAAGTCAAAATAATTATTTCGAATTTCTTATTTATTTTCTAGTACGTTTGGTAAATACATACAATTTTTTTTAATTTTTATTTTAAATGCGCGCAGTTAGCAGAGTCGCCAGAATTGAATGCTAAGATGTATGACATATGTTATTCCACAGCAGCAGCTCCAACATTTTTTGCTCCACATTACTTTGTTACTACTATTAGTAATGGAGATCCCTATGAGTTCAATCTTGTTGATGGTGGTGTTGCTACTGTTGGTGATCCGGTAATTTTTTATCGATCATGCATATATATATATTTTTTATTTTTTATTTTTTTTTAGATATATATATCTGATCTATTATGTGTGGATGCATGATGTTAGGGTTTTGCCCTGATTTTCTTACCATAATTTAAAATTTATTTTTCTTTAAAGAAAAGACAAAATATCAGGAAAATATAATAATCTTTAATATTTGGTTTATTCTTTCCTTTTAGGAAAAGGTTAGTCCTTTTCTAGTAAGAAGAGGTTTTAGGACACTATAAATGTAGTCGTTTAGGGATTTTTGTTTATGGGGAAATTTATTATCTCCACAGTTTCAATGTTTTTCTTTCTATTAGTTTTAATATAATAATATTTTGATTTTTAGTATAAGTTTTTGTTATCTGATTTATCAACCATATGATTTGCAATTGTAAGCTTCCGCATGACGCCCTAATCTCCTTCATTACCCAACACATGCATGCAGGCGTTATTATCTGTTAGCGTTGCAATGAAACATGCAGAAAATGAGGATCCAGCATTTGCTTCAATTAAGTCAATGAATTACAAAAAAATGTTGTTGCTCTCATTAGGCACTGGCACTACTTCAGATTTTCGTGAAACATATACAGCAGCAGAGGCAGCTAGATGGAATCCTCCTAAATGGATGTCAGTTATACAAAATATGACTCAAGCAGGAAGTACTTACATGACTGATTATTACCTTTCTACTGCTTTTAAAGCTCTTGGTTCACAAGACAATTACCTCAGGGTTCAAGTATGTCCCATCATCATGTATTTGGTATCCTGAATGCATGTGAATCACATACAGATACATGTATCTAGTGCGATTTGCATGTATCTGAGATACATATAAATCTCACTCATTACTTACATATATATCTATACACTAGTCTGCAATATTACCTATTTTATCAGATCACTAATGCATGTCGCTTGCCACTCTCCCATCATGTATTAATTGGTATCCCGAATGCATGCGAATTATCACACTAGAGAGTGAGATTTGCATGGGATACATACGAATCTCACTCGCCTTTCTCTCTATTTTTGTGTATCTGGTAGCAAAAATATGTGTATCTAAGTATATTTTTCTTAATATATACTCCCTCCATCGCATTTTAGTCTGACTCGGCACGGAGTTTAAGAAAGAGAGAAATTACTTTGAAAACTTGTGATCCAAAATGAATGATATAAATTTGTGTGACTATAAATCATTTCATTAAGGGTAAAATAGACATTTTATAGTTAAATTGTTACTTAATATAGAAATGTGTCATTCTTTTTGGGACGGACTAAAGAAGAAAGTAGGTCACATAAATTGGGACAGATAGAGTAATAGCAAACTCTTAATAAGTGGTAAGATACATAATATTTTATTAAAAGTATATATGATAGTAAAGTATGTAGTTTTTTTCATTATATTATTTTATAATTATAATATGCATGATGTCATATTTTAATTTCTTTGCTAACGATATGAGTATATTTAATTCCAGGAAAATGCATTAACAGGCACAACTGTTACATGGGACAATGCTAGTCCGGAAAATATGGAATTATTAAAACAAGTTGGTAAAGATCTATTGAACAAACAAGTTTCCAAAGACAATCCTGATGAAACCTATGCGGACGCTCTACTAGGGTAAACCTCTTAGACGCATTCGATTCTGTCGGTGCTTGAAATAATTTTTTTCTATTTTTTCATATTATTATATCTCGTCAGTCAATATTATTCATATTAAATTTCTAATAAATCTAATTTGTTGCTAATTAAAATAATTTATTTCGTTGTAGGTTTGCAACAAAGCTCTCTGATAGAAAGAAACTCCGAGCAAACAAAGCGTCTTATTAATTCAAGGTCTCGGGTTGTAGTAGTAGTAACCTTACTATGCTAAATAATAAGCGCTTGCAATATTTATGATTGCGCGCATTTAAGTATTTCAATAGAAATATGTCTCTCTATGTAATGTAATGTGTGTTTGGATTATGTAACCTTTTGGTTGAGTTTAATGTTTTCATAAATTATGGTGATTTTGTGTTATGACATCCGAATTTTCTTTTCTAACCAAAAAGAAAAAGTATTTACATTTATCTTAGAAAATTAAAAAAAAGGTTGTTGACACTCAACTTTGACCCTCCACGATAGAAATTAATCATAATAATAATAATAATAATTAAGAAACTCTCTAGCCAAATCCCCTAAATTAACTCAAATCGGCTAACTTGTTAATTTCCTTTGTAATTGCTATGAATACAAATGTTTGGCTCTTTAAAATAATTTGTTAAGAACCGTATCTCTTTATTTCTGTACTGTTAAAGTATGATATATGAGTCGTACATTTTCTTTAATCCACTGTTGGTTTGTTTGATAAAATACAATAGTATTACATGTTCTACAAAGAGTGTACGAAATTAATCTTCTAGTGTCTTGCGTTGTTCTGTTTCATTATATTTTTAGAACATAGTTTTCTCAAGTCTTAATGTAAGTGTATGAGCAGTTATCTATTTGTGCCTAAGTGTGTGTTTGTTTAATTTGATTGATAATTACATTTAAATCAATTTTTCTTCAGTCAATTTTTCCCGTGCATTTCACTTGAGCCAAGGAGGCTCAATCTTATTCTTTTCGAGTCAAAATCAAAGTACAGGGCTGGAAAATAGAAAATGCCAGTGTTCGAAGCGAAATTAAAGGCTGTATACACTCAGTATACAACAGTATATGCGAAATATGCAGAATATACAGCAGGGATATACTGTATACAGTCATGAAAATGGGTCAAAAGCCCTCCCGAAAATCCAGTTTTGTGTTGTATTACAATTGGGCAAAAGGCCAATTTATATTTTACAGAAAAGGGTCAAAATTGCCCCTAAACTATGCGAAATAGACCACTTATACCCTCCATTACATTTTGGGATCAAAAATATCCCCGCAGTTATCCCAGGAGACCACAAATACCCTCAAGAGTTAACACCCCAATTTTTTAGTGACGTGGCACGCCACATGGGACTAATCCCTCCACCTAAGCATTGCCAACTAAGATTCACTATAAAAGAACTTGACTTTTAGTGGCGACAAAGTCGCCACAAAATCCCAAAATATTGCCACTAAAGGTTATGAGTGATTTTTAGTGGCGACTAAGCCTCCAACAACCATTCGCTAGTAAAACCTATTTTTTCAACAAAAAAATATGATAATTAATTTTCGATTGCGACCTAATTTTCTAAAAAAATAACTTGCAATATCCATATTAAAAACATCCAATATTATTACGAAAAATAATCAAAATTACTTCTCGATTCAAATCTCCTACTATATATATATAATGCATCATTATACATTTTATACATTTACATATGACATAAAAATAAAACATATAGTGTCTTCAAACTCCTACTGAATCGATATCATATTTGGTTTTTTAAAAACAATGAAGAAAAAAACACAAAATTAGAATTTAATGTTAAAAACTTTTAGTGACGATTTTCTGGCTTTTGTGGCGAATGTTGTTGCCGCTAAAGGTCTAGTTCTTTTGTAGTGAATCCTAGTTGGCAACGCTTAGGTGGAAGGATTAGTCCCACGTGGCTTGCCACGTCAACAAAAATTTGGGGTGTTAACTCTTGAGGGTATTTGTGGTCTCTTAGGATAACATAAGGGACATTTTTTATCCCAAAATGTAACGAAGGGTATAAATGGTCTATTTCATGTAGTTCGGGGGCAATTTTGACCCTTTTCCGTATTTTTTATATTATTTGAAAGTTTTAGGGCAGGTGAAAATTAGGTTAAAAGCCCAAAGAAAGGTCAGCTTTCCATGTTAGTTTAGGATAGGTACAAAAGGGAAAGAATTGGGTCAGATATAAATGGGCCAAAAGCCAAAGTTGAATTTAAGCCCAAGTATCGATCCAGGCGGACAGAAACTGGACTTGGGCCCAAGTCTTCTCTTCCTTATAATTTATTGAGATTGTCGGTACATGTTTATTTGTGTTATTTGATTTTGAGGTCTTCCCAATTCGATTCCCCAAAGAAATCATTTTGAGTTAATACTTATATTTTTCTAAAATTAAATAAGATTATCTACTTTCTACTTAACAATCTTTAGAGTATTTTCAAGGTATTTACTTAAGTAATATCTCTCCAATATTTCCCCTCCCCTGAAAAAATAATTTTGAGTTTTAAACTGTTTATTTTTGCAACTTAATTAAGCATGCTTTTCTTAAAGTTTAGCCAAATATTTTAATTGTCGGATAACCGTAAGTTAGCGGATGTTTTAGGTGCTTTCAAACACTTCCTAAAACATTAATATGAACTCCGAACCCCTTTTAATATATTTCATTAGATTTTCTGTTTTTAATCTTTTGAAAAAAATAGTTCTCTTAATTTTATTTTAAAAATTAAGTGGCGACTCTTAAAACTCGTTTCTTCTTTTTTTTTAAAATAAAATAAAACAATCATTTTTAGTTTTAAATTTTATTTTTACTATTAATTATATAATTTTTTTCAAATTAGTGAATTTATTAGATTCAAAAAGTGATATAATAATTTATTGATCGTTAAAAAATGTGTCAAGTTAATACTTTACAAATAAAAATAGTCAGAGGGTGTATCAATTTAGAAGTGCCAAGTTAATACTATACAAATAACTATTATAAATATAAGATATTCTTGAACTTAGATATCCTAGATGAATGAGAGAAAAAAATAGTACCATTTATTTTGATGCAAGTAATTTGATCCATCAATTAATATTTGATCAAACTTTTGAAAGTATTTTTAAGTGTGTTTTTCTTTAAAGTGTTTCTTGGAAAAACTTATACTTTTTTAGCATTGAAAAACAACTTCAACTACTATGTACTACGGAAAAACACTTATTCTCTCCCAAAAATCTATCCAGACACGTCATTTTTAAAAATAAGTTTGGTCAACACTTTGACTTGCTAATACTCTAAGTCAAATATCTTTTAAAAGTCAATTTGACGAACTTATAAAATTAGAATTTGCTTGGATGAGATTATGATTTTGACTAATTATAGGTCAAAAATAATAAGTTAGGAATTCTAATTATAGTTTTTGACTTATTTTTTGTCTGTTTGACTTAAAAGTCATAGTTAAGAATTCTAACTTATGACTTTTGATAATTTTTTGTCTTTTTGAGTTTAAAACAAATGTTTAAAAATATTTTTATATTTTATTCAAACACTACAAAAAATACTTTAAAGTTATTTTAGCATTTAAAATAAATCTATTCAAATAAGCTCTAAGTCAAACGTTTACCCACTAAAATAGAAGGGAAAAAAAACAAGAGTAAAAAAATAAAGAAAATCAATTCATAGACAAAAAGTAATAAGGTATAACCTTAAAATTGACCAAATGTGCACACATTTGTAATAATATATATGGTAACACAAAACAAAAAATTAAGTAAAAAAATATCTAAGATCTAGTATTGCATAGGCGTTTCGAACATCATATCACAATAATTTTTTGAACCAACTAAATCATCACACCATAGGATCACATTAGTTCATTTGACATGATATGATTAATTTTAATTTATCAAATTTAACCTGTAAAAGATTCCGATCAAGTGGATTCATCTGAACCTCTTTGATCCTACATGAATCTGACTCGGCTTACAAATATAATAATTGTGAGATTATTCTGCTAACAAATCTGATTACAAAGAGTAAATGATCAGGACTTGAACCAAAGACATTTCATGTGATTATATAAACCCCTCACTTGTTAGTGAATGCTTTTGTACTAAAAAAAGATTAGTCTAACAATGGCAACTAGAACATCATTTTTCATTATAATTTTTTTGGTAGTAACATCTCATGTGTTGGGAGAAATGGTGACAATTCTTAGCGTTGATAGAGGAGGGATAAGAGGAATTATTCCGGGTACTATTCTTGCTTTTCTCGAGAGGAAAGGCTCAAAATAGTCCATCATCTTTGGGTTAAGGCTCAAAGTCATCCTTGAGTTTTCACATGGAACACTAATAGTCCCTCATGTTTGTAATATTGGTGCACTTTTGGTCCTCCTCCAAAATTTTACCTATTTTTTAACATTGATTTTATCCATAACTTATGTATGGGATGTTCAATCGTCATTTTATATATTTAGTAGAAATAATAACTCCAACTGAGAGAATGTGAGAAGAAAAACATATTGTTTTGTTTAGTAGAAATCGTATTGCAGGTTAAGTCGAGAGGTTCATGACGATAATTTCACGTGCAATAGTACAAATTTTTTCTTTTCTTCCAACGTCATATGTTAAGAAGTTCTTAGTTTAGCTGCAGTAATATTTCTACTGAACAGAACAATGTGTTCTTCTTATCATCTTCTCTCACATAGAGTTATTATTTCTACTAAATAGATAAAAAGACGATTGGACATTCCTTACATAAAATTGTGGACAAAATTAATGTTAAAAAATAGGCAAAAGTTTAGGGGAGGACCAAAAGTGCACCAATATTGCAAACATGAGGGACTATTAGTGCTCCATGTTAAAACTCAAGAATGACTTTGAGTCTTAATCCAAAGATGAAGGACTAGTTTGAGTCTTTCTTCTTTTCTCGAAGATCAACTTCAGGTATCGACGTATCGTAACTGTGTTTTTTTTTCCACATGTGTGGATGTGGCATTACTATATATTTTTTATAATTGAATTGTATTATTTTGATGATTATCATGTTGGGATCAAAATAACAGAATGACAAATCAAAACTAATAATTGAAAATCTTTATATGACGATAAATCTATTATAAGGATCTCATATGTCCACAACCCGATCTATATATGAAAAATTGTTTGAGTGGAAGGCTATCTCACAATCTTTCATGAAAATTATCTTTAAAGTCTATATCATGTTGTTTACGAAACAGTATTAATTGTTTTTCATGTTAGATTTATTGTTAGACTTTGTTACGTGTTATAAAAGACGTTAGAGCGATCATCCTGAAAAAGATTATTTTTGAGTCAGGAATTGGATGGTAAAGATGCAAGAGTTGTAGATTACTTTGATGTGATTGCTGGAACAAGTACAAGTGGAATATTAGCCACTATGATCACTGCTCCAAATGAGAATAATCTTCCATTTTGTGCTGCCAAAGATATTGTATCCTTTTACTTTGAGCATGGCCCAAGGATTTTCCCACCTAGGTACATAATTGTTTTTACATATATATTATTTGACAATTTTATTCTAAACTTTAACTTTTATATATATATATTAAAACACATCTCGATTATATAACATCTTAGCTTAAGATAAGAAGTTTCACATTGGTAAAACATAGGTAAGATATTTGGTATATGATTAAGCAAGTCTTACAAACTAGTAATGTGTTTTAAAGTCGTCCGGACCTAAGTTCAGAGCGAATAATATCACTAGCGGGTTGGACCGTCACAAATGATATCAGAGTCAATCATGTGTCAGTTTTGTCGATGTGGCCCTGACTTCAACTGAGTTTACGCATATTCCGATAAGGTGGGGAAAACCGTAGTGCTGAGTCTAGAAAAATCTAATGTGGTGGGGTAAACCTTAGCAATGACGTTGAGTCCATAGAGGAGGTGTATGTAAGAAACCCTCAGCAAATAAGAAAAACTCAACACGGACATTGAGTCCATAGAGGGGATGTATGTGACACCCCAACTTCAGATAAAAAGTTTCACATCGACAAAATACAAAAAAGACATTGATATATAAGTAAACAGATCTTACCAACAAGCTAACAATATCGCTAATGGACTGGGCTGTCACCTATTATTTCCATTCTACAACATATGTGTATAGGTCAAGTATGTATCGAAATATGTTTTAATACAAAATTTTGGTTTCAATTACAGTGCATTGCCTCCAATTTTTGCTCCAAAATATGATGGAAAATATCTTCACAAAGTTTTGCAAGATAAGTTGGGAGAGACTCGTTTGCATCAAGCTTTAACAAATGTTGTCATTCCAACCTTTGACATCAAGAAAAATCAACCAATAATATTCACTAAGTCCAAGGTAAATAATCTTTCAATATATTATATTAACTTATTAATCGATTTAAAATTTACTCGAATTAAAATGAGTTAAGTTATAATTAATTAAAATGTATTTTCTAAAAATATTTTAACAAGATTGGGTCAATTTTTCTATATCAGTTCAATTTTTCAATAGGACGAGTTCATAAATGAACGGATTAATGATTTGTCTAAATTTGAACAAACCGAGCAAATTATATTTTTATGAGCTAATTTTAAAAATAATTATCTAATAAGACAAACTTATACACAGTTAGCCAATTCTCCTGAGTTGGATGCAAAGATGTGTGACATATGCTACAGCACTGCCGCAGCTCCAACATATTTTCCACCACATTATTTTGTCACTAATGATGCTAAAGGAAATCAAGTTGAGTTTAATCTTATTGATGGTAGTGTTGTGGCTGCCAATCTGGTACGTAATTAGACATACTTCACTATCATATATATATTGTTATTATCTGTACTTTTCAAAATATTACGTATATTATTACTAATTAAGAGTTTCATACGTATCTTACACTTAGATACATGTACTTTTGCTAGTTGCTACCAGATGCATAAAAATAGGGAGAGAGGCGAGCGAGATTAGGTAGGGAGGGAGGCGAGCGAGATTAGGTAGGGAGGGAGGCGAACGAGATTCGTATGTATCTCAGTTATATGTGATTCACACTAGATACATGTATATTTATGTTATATCTGGAGTGATTCACATGTATCTGGATAACCAGATACATGGGGAATGGCGAGCGAGATAAGAGAGAGGCGAGGGAGTGTGCGAGGTTTGCTATATATGTATCTCTGATACATGTGAATCCACTTAGATACAATGTATCTAAAACAAATTACACCGAAATTTGATCCTATGCATTTGAAATACATGTATCTAGAGTAGAGGCGGACCCACATGGTTTGGTAATTCGGAAAAAATCAGGTCTATATATGTATATCTATCTTTGAGAAACTGGTATATTAACCATACATCCATGAAAAACATATGAGTTTCTTTGTGCTGTTTGTACAAGCTTAGGAATTCACCCGCAAGACCAAAGTTCAAATCCAACTAGTTTCCTAAACTAGTGAGAGTAAATATATCCTCATTAAAAACATGGTCTCTAGCTATCTATTTTTTTGTTATATTATTAATGATGCAAATATGTTCTTACCAAGAATGAGTGCTATAGAGAGATCTGATATGACAGTAAATATACATACAGGCCTTAGTTGCACTTAGCGTGGCAACCAACCATTCGACGCAAACGGATCCAGAATTGTCATCAAGTAAATCAATGAACTACAATGAAATGTTGCTACTCTCATTAGGCACAGGCAATGCTGCAGATTTTTATACAACATATACAGCACAAGAAGCAGCTAAATGGGGTGCTATTGAGTGGCTAATTCATAATAAACATTCAAGTCCTTTTCTACTAGTTCTTACATGAATGATTATTACATTGCTACTGTCTTTCAAAATGCTCAAAAAAATTACCTAAGGATTCAAGTAAGACCATCTCACTTAATTATTTACTTTATCGATCACTAAATTACTCGTAGTTAAGTCTGAAATAACTATATATGAGGGTGCAAGGGGGGTATACATTTAATTAAATTCCTTACGTTAAAAAAATTATTATGTATATATAAGGTCAATACAATTTTTGTATGTATAAATCCCTGTCAAAAGTTATAGTTCTATATACCCTCGTAGCCAATAAAATTTTGTGATAATTCATCGCTAAATAGGATGGATATCTAAAGTGTATACAAGGAATATAATAAGTGTAGAACCAATTTATATACATGGTATAAATATTGAGTATATTTTATATATGTTCTTAAATAATTAATTGTTCTTTATTATATATGATTAAAAAAAATAACAGGAAAATGCACTAACAGGTTCAACTACTGCAATGGATAATGCTACAGAGGCTAATATGAAATTATTGGTACAAGTTGGTGAAAATTTGTTGAAGAAACAAAACTCCAAAGAGGATCCTGAAACTAATGAGGAAGCTCTAAAGAGGTAATATACATATATATGCTCGGTGTAATTAGTCTTTAGAGTATGTTATACGCGTTTTTATTTTAAAAAATATTTCTTATATTATCTTTGTTTTCTGTCAAATTAAGACGCATATATGAAATGAAGGGAGTAGATGTAGACTTTTGCTTGTATAAGCTACATATAATTATTTTTTTTTGTAGGTTTGCAAAATTGCTCTCCGAGAGAAAGAAACTTCAAGCAAATAAAACGTCTCATTAAATTATGGTTATAACATTTAATTTATATTAATAATTTGCTATTAGATACAATTTTTCTTTTTATGTATTCTTTTAAAAATAAGGCGGTGGTGTGCTAAACAATTTCAGATCTCATCACACATATATATATTATATAATACTAATAAAGAATAGAAAAAGGAAAGGTAAACATTACTAACGACTCTTGCGGAGCAAAGTGATTGAGGTGTGAGGGAGAGAATTTGTTTAATATTCATGTGTCAGTTTTGTCGATATGATCCTGACTTTAATTGAGTTTAGGTAATTCCGATAAGGTGGGGAAAATTATAGTGTTGAGTCTAGAAAAATCTCATGCAGTGTGGGATAAACCTCAGCAAGGACATTGAGTCCATAGAGAGGGGTGTATGTGACACCCTAACTTAAGATAAAAAGTCTCATAAAATACAGAAATGATATTGGTATATAAATAAACATGTCTTACCAATAAGCCAACAATATTACTAACGGGCTGGACTGTCACATATTATTTTCATTCTACAACATATGTATATAGATCAAGTCAGTATCGAAATATGTTTTAATACAAAATTTTGGTATTAATTACAGTGCATTTCCTCCAAGCGCATGTGATATGCATTTAAATATGTGTAAGAGATCTTATCTAATCAATTTATAAAATCAACTTTGATTCCCAAGACTCATAATAATATAGATATGGGTTCAACCTGTAATATCTCGCACCTAGAAACGACTAGAAAGAGTTTAAAATCTGAAAATAATGAATTTTGCAAAATAAGGAAATCTGGAAAATTCTGTCTAAGTTAAGAAAGTGAGTTTTGACCATTTTCAAACAGCCATAACTCCTAGATCAAGATGAGTTAGGAGCAGTTATTGATATGGTTGGAAAGCCCTTGGAGAGATTTTTCCAACACCGCTGAGTTTGCAAAATTCTGACATTGTATGAGTAAGATATGCCTTCCGGAATTGGGCTGTTGGATCGAGGAAAGTCTCAATCCGAATTTAGAGAAGGGCGAATTAGTCTTTTCTCTAATTAATTTCCTAATTCGTTTTTAGGGATTTATTGGGATAAAAACAGAACTTAATTCAGTTTTGAAAAGTTAGAATACGCTTAGGGCTTGGAGAAGAGAGAAAGAAAGAAAGAACGGGAGAAGAAGGCAAGAATTTGTCAAGATCATTCAAGCTTGCGAGTGGAATTCGTCGGGGGTGATCCCTATTAAGGTATGTGAGATCTTTTCGTGTTGTTCACCCACACACCAACTTGTTTCAATTCAGCAATTTGGAGTTGTTTACATGTTAAGAAGTGAAGTTCTTGAAGAACAATTGTCAAAATTCTTGTTGGTTGAGTTGTTGATGCTTGGGGGTTGATTTGATTCATGTTTTCGGGCTGTTTTCGAGTTAGATTGGTTGTGTATTGAGGGTACATTTGATACTAAGTGTTTGGGGAAAGAACTAGGGAAGATTAGAGGGTTTAGGGATGAAAAACGGAGAAGAAAAATTGAGAAAACCTGGGCAACAGGGCTGGGGCGCCGCGCCAGCCAGCGCGCCCCAAAGCAGCCTTTGAAGTTTGGCCTCTGGCATGTCGCGCCAGCCAGACTTCTCTGAAGTTTGAGGGCTGGCGCCCTGCGCCTCTCAGAGCGCCAGGGACGCCAATTCTCCACATTCGCTCCCCATCTTTTCGTACTCATTTCTAAGCGATGTACCTACGTTTTTTAGTCGATTCCAACACTCTAAGGTACATCTAAACATCATGAAATCATCCATAAACATGAGATCATGAGCCTTGAATCCATAATCCAATTCAAGGAAAGTTAAGATCAAAGTAAAAGAAGTTAAGAGTCAAGTCTAGAAGTTAAGAAGCAAGTCAAAGCAAAGTTTCTTAAAGTTTTCAGGAGTCTTTATTAAACGTTTTAACTTCGTTTTAAGGCTCAAGTTTCAAGTAAAGCAAAGAGTAAGAGTGGAGTTCATTTCTCAAAAGTTATTAGGGAACTATGTATTTCCAAAGAAGTTTATAAATGTTTTCACATTTGAGCAAAGAAAAGGGAACATCGATTCCAAAAGAGCCTTTGGCTAAGCTTTGAGCAATTATCTCAAACTAAAGAAAGAGGTGTTTAAAACACATATGAGCTAAAGTATATTCTGGGAGTAGTATTGAGCACCGAGTTGGGGATTCAAGTTCATATTAACGCAAATCTCCATAAGAACCATGTTGCCAACATGGGATCTAACGGGTTATACTTTTTAGATGATCACGTAAGTTAAGCTAGTGAATTCACTAAGTTAAGTAAGGTCCTATATCAAGGCAAGGTATAGGATGGTCCTTGGGCAACGTGAGGTAAAATGTTGTATCATCACTAGGGCTCATAGTGGTGGTTGTCGGTTAAAGAATCTCCCACAAAAGTTATATTACTTTTATATTTAAGTAAAGTTGCCTTATCTTTAACCAACTAATTAAGTTGTTTACATTGTTTTACAAGCTTTATATATATTGCATGTGTCTTATTGCTTTATATTGAGTTCAGTTATCTATGAGTTAAACAGAGCCAAGGTAAGTGTTCCTTTGTACTCCTTTCAAGCTTAAGTTGTTGTTTAGCATTCCAACTCACATACTCGTACATTCAATGTACTGATGCAAGTTGGCCTGCATGGTCTCCGCTGAGTTAAGTAAGCCAGGCCAAGGGTGCGCTTGGGGCCAGCGATGGTCTCCGAGTGCCAGCCACGTCCTTGGTGTAGGCTCCGGGCATGACACAACCAACAAGGTAAATGGTACCACCTTATAATTTAAAAATCTAACACGTTTTAATTCCACTTAATTTTAATCAAATTTTAAGTGACTCTTTAATCAAATAAGAGTCACCTATTACAAGTTTTAATTAATTAATTAATTTTTTTTTGAAATACCATTAATTAATTAGGTACAATGTACTAACTAGCTACGTAGTAATAAGGTGTCTAACACACATATATAAGGTTTTGAATTAAAATCCTTTGAATTATTAATGCTATGAATTTTTGCATGTATTATTTATAAGCATTAGTTAGACACTAGTTAAAAAATGTACCAAACAAGGTACTAATAATACACAAAGCTAAGTGTATGAATTATTTTTTTTTAATGCACTCTATCAAATGATCTCTTAAGTACGCATAACAATAACGTTGAATAAAATGTATTAGTAATGTTTACATTAATAATGCTAGATTAGTTATGTTGCATTATTTCTTGCACATTGTTGGATATGATGTATTAGAAATAACAAGTCTTACATAACTACTATACAAAAAAATTACAAAATACCTTCTACACTCTTTAGCATTGAAAAATGGAAAATATTTTGAGAAAGATTTGAGGGATAGTTATATCAGTAATCAATCTAAGCATTCCTAATACATCGAAATTCATGATATTAGTAATGAAAAAGAAGAGAAAGAGGAAGAATGCACGAAAAATCCTATCCTAATAGGGCTCGCCTCTCGTTGTTCTCTTCGGTTGTAAAGTGCTGCTCAAGCTGAGCTAACTACAGGTCCGAATAAACTGGGACACCAGACCATCTATGGTAGGGCTAACGAGATATCTTTTGCTTAAGTCTAGGCGTATAGATTGGTTTCTGGATCTTGAGATTAGTTTCATTTCTCTGGCTAGGAATAATAAAAAAATTTAGGAATAGCTGATTCTAGATCTATATATATATATAAAGCAGGTTCTAGGGCAAGTAAATTTGAAAGCAGTCTCTTTAAAGAGAGCTAGAAACATGCATTATTTTTTCTAATAATATTACACAAAGTTAATGCATATATTATTTTTTCTAATACACTCTATCAAACGACTCCTTAGTTGTGTTAATCGGTCCCACACCAACTATAAACTCACTTTACTTCAATTGGGCCCACTATCCACGTGTCAAAATTTAAACAGATTTTCATACAACTTTTATTGGTTATGTCAAACTCAAAATAAAATTTCTCAACTTGTTTACGTGCCTATATATACCATGCTTGTTATATGCTCAAATCACCAACAAAATTTTAAAAAACTTTTAACATTTTAGTTTTTATCAATTATAATCTGCAAAATGGCAACTACTAAATCTTTTTTAATTTTAATTTTTATGTTATTAGCAACTACTAGTTCAACATTTGCTTCATTGGAAGAGATGGTGACTATTCTTAGTATTGATGGAGGTGCAATCAAGGGAATTATTCCAGGTGTCATTCTTGAATTTCTTGAAGGAGAACTTCAGGTATCGTAAAAATATTTTATAATGTATGTACATAAGTGTGAATACTACTATAGTCATTCCGTATACCATTTTTGAAGGACAACTTTAGGTATCATAAAAATATTTTTGGGAAAAAGGATAAATATACTCCTGAACTATCGTAAATGGTATGTAAATACCCTTCGTCATACTTTTGGGGCATTGTTGCCCCTGCCGCCTTCCAAAAACTAGAGCATATATACCCTTTAAACTAACGGACATACACGTGTCATAATATTATCCGCCGATTGAATATCGAATCGACGGATATGATTGTGTCACGTGTCCCGATTTAGTCTTCTGTTAAAGTGAAGGGCATATATGCTCTAGTTTTTAGACGACAGGGACATCAATGTCCCAATAGTATGACGGAGGGTATCTGCATACCATTTACGATAATTCGGGAATATATTTGTCCTTTTCCCCAATATTTTTTCGTGTATATGTATGTAAGTGTGACATTACTATCGTTGTTTCTGAATCATTCTATTTGAATTTATACGATTTACTTTTCTTTTCGAGTCAGAGAATAGACAATAATCCAAATGCAAGACTAGCAGATTACTTTAATATAATTGGAGGAACAAGTACAAGAGGTTTATTGGCTGCTATGATAACTACTCCAAATGAAAACAATAGACCCTTTGCTGCTGCCAATGAAACTGTACCTTTTTACTTCGAACATGTATAGACACGTAATTTTTTATTGAACCTAAAATTTTACACCAATTTTAGAGCGTAAATATTATATAAATCTAAATTAAATATTTTTGACCTTTATCTTATTTTATTAAGTTTATTTTAAAAGTTTTGGAAACAACAAAAATAGAATCACATAGTAAGGTAAGTTTTATTTTCAATTGTTTACAAAGAATATATATATGTCCTTTTAATTTAGATTTAATAAATAAGCTAGGGTTTATTAATTATAGTTTTAGATTAACTATTCAGCTTTTCTTATATTCTATTAATTTAAAATAATTAATTTAATTTATTTTTGTATATATTTAATGTTTTTTAAAAAAAAATAAAAAATAAAACTACCTATTCCCATACCCACCTGCACGTTACCCTCACCCCCAATTTTCCTCCCATTCACTCTCACCCCACAACCCCACTACCCCAACGTCTACACACACTACTACAGCACAGCATACAATACTTCATACCCCTATAAAACAATACACAGGATACACACAAAACGGACACTTAAAAGAGACAAAAAAAAAAAAAAGGCAACAAAGGAAAAACACGCTGCACACACATAAACATTCACGCAGGAAAAGAAAAAAGAGGAATTTATTTTAGTTTTAGTCTACTCTTCTTTCAAAAATTCATCAAGACATTCACATATTTTCTTTCTTTTTCATTACTATTTTATTTAAATACAACACATATACCATCACAAATCACCTACAAAATTTGGTGGGTGTTCTAATCGAGGTTCGATCAAGATTTTGCGATATTCAATTTTTCCTTATCTCTTTAATTTATTTATGGAATTTGATGTAATTTTATGACAAGTCTTCTTATATTATGTTTCATTCATGAATTTGATTGAAATGATTAACTTGGTAGTTGTTATATCTCTATTTCATGAATAAAGGTAGCTTTAATCGATGATTATTTTATTTATTTATTTATTTTTATTTGTTAGTTGTGATCTCTTAAAAATGAACGGGTTGTAACATTGTTCTTGTCTTAATTTAGATAATAATGATAAAGTAGGTATAGTTAGGCTAAAAATAAATAAATAAACAAATTATTGTTGTTTTATTTTATGAAACAAAAAATGAGATTTATTTTTTTACAATTCGTTATTGTTTTGTTTGATTAGAAAATATATACTTAATTTTGATGTTAATTTTAAGAGTAATAAAAATATAAAATAAAAAGATATGAATATGATCCAAAATTTTATCCTAGAATTTTAGTATTTTATTTTATTTGAGTTTTCTTTATAAAGACTAAGTATTTTCTTTTAACATTAGACAAACTTTTAGGTACGTTAATTTGTTTCGATTAAGAATATGGTTGCGCATCTTTTTTGAAACATACAAAAAAATCAAGGATGCAGTGATACACCTTGTCCAATAATATAATTAAATTTTATTAATTTAAAGTAGAGACTTATAGAAAAAAATAGATTATTAGGTGTGATGCAAAGAAGACAGTTATGTTTCTAAATGTCAAGATCAAGAATGCGGTTACACATCTAGGTTGAGACTCAATAGAGTTCAACAATTAAAACATGCGAGCAAACCATGGCCTGAAATAATATATCCAAGAATATTTTAAAGTAGGTCACTACAACACAATCTATTTTTAGCTACAAAATTTAAGCTACAAATTCGAAAATCGTGGCTATTATTTAGTAATAGCTACAAAAATTTTAGTTTTATAGCTATTTAAAAATTAGTAAATTTTCTTAGCCACAAAAATTAATTTGGCGAAGTTAAATCCTCATTTTTGTTACAATTGCTAATATTTGTGGCAATAATTATATGAATAGCTACAACTTTATTGCTACAATTCAATTTTATAGCTGGTTAAAAAATTTTACCACACAATAAAAGTTATTGTAGCAATAGCAACTTTTTAGCCACAAAAAATTATTTGAAACAAAATGATGTAGCTAAATAAATATTTTTGCTTCAAGGTATAAAAATTTGTGGCAATAGTTAATTGATATAGCCACAAGTATTTTGCTATAGTAAAATTTTGTAGCTAATGATTAATTTTTGCCATGAGTTGAAATTTACCATAGCAATAATAACCTTTTAGCCACAATAAATTATTTAAAATAAATTATTATAGCTAAATAAATATTTTTGCTTCAAGTTGTTAAAAAATGTGGCTAAAGTTAATGATATAGCTATAGATTTACTGCTTTAATAAAATTTCGTAGCTAATTTTTTTGGGTCACATGTTGAATTGTTTTGGTATCAATGATAATTATTTTATCCATAAAAGTTTAATTAAAACAAAATATTATGGCAAAGTAAATATTTGTTTTGCGTACTAAAAATCATGACAATGGTTGGTTGAATAGCTATAATTATTTGTCATGACGAGATGATATAGCCACAAATATATCATTGTGTTAAAATTTTGTAGCTTATAATTATTTTTTATCACGGGTTAAAATTGTTGCAACAATAATAATCTTTAGCAACGTCAAAATATACCTTTCTTGCATCTAAATATAACTGGAGTTATTAATCATTCAATTCAATTTTACACAGTCTTATTTGTAAGTTTCAAATATAGTTCAAATAAATAGTTAATTATATTTTAATTGATTTTAATTAATTATTCATATCAAATTTAAACAAAATTTCTCTAAGTCTCGCCTTAAACTTCATCCTGATCAAGTGCTTCCATAATTATTATTTGTCTCAAATGTGTTTCATTGAAGTAATACATTTATCGATCTATTGTAATTAGTTGTGTCAATCATTCAATACAATTTAATTTTATATATGATTTAATTTGAATAAATAAGTGATTATATTAACTTTGATTAACTAATTATAGAATATTTAAACAAAACTTTAACAAGTCTACTCAAGCTTCATCCTGATCAAGTGATTCTAGAATTGTTATTTGACTCAAACATGTTTCATGAGAACATTATCCATCAATCTAGTGTAAATAAAGGTATTAATAATTCGATTTGATTTTATGGGCATAATTTTAATAAATAGGTAATGATATCTAACAATTTTATTAATTAATTTATCAAACTTAAGAAAAGGTACTTCACTAAGTCTCGCTAAAGCTCCATCTTGATCAAGTGCCTCAAAAATTACTATTTTTTTGAGAATTTTTCTTTGTAATTAGTTTTGTTAATCATATTATTCGATTCAATTCAATTTTACAATGGCTTAATTGTAAGTTTCAAATATAAATTAAATAAATATATGATTATATTTACTTTAATTAATTAATTATATCAAATTTAAGCAAAACTTCAATAAGTCACACTTAAGTTTCATCCTGGTCGAGTGTTCTGAGAATTATGATTTGACTCGCGTATAATATTCTGAAATAATACATTTATCGTTCTAATTTAATTATAGTTGATCATCATTCATTTCAATTCAATTTTAAAGAATCTTACTTGTGAGTTTCAATTATAATTTAAATAAATAGGTTATTATATTCGATTATAAGTATTTTGATAATTTTAAGTTTACTCAAACTTAATCTATATTTATGATACCTTTGTGATATACTATTAGTTTAAATTAATTAATAATTTTTATAAATATAATTATAACTAGTTGACCTATGAATTTAATAATTGAATAGAGTTAATACTTTAGTGTATGTATACCATTATTTATATCTAATACAAATTAGTTTTAAATAATACTCCATTTGTTCACTTTTACTTATCACTTATTTCTAAAATAGATTTTAACTTTTACTTGTCACCTTTGGCATATCATAAAAGGGAATAAATATATTATTATTTTTTCATATTTTACCCTCAATATTAAATAATTATTTTCTAAATTATTTTTCAAGACATCATTTAATAGGGGATAGTTTGGTAAAATACATATATCACTAATTATTTTCTTAATATATTGTCAAGTCAAACTATGACAAGTAAAAGTGAACAGAGGGAGTCATATATAATAATTTAATAAGTTATAAATAAAATGAGTAAATGTGATTGTATATCGAATATAATAGTAATATAATAGTTTTACGGTTTTACCTAAAGAAAATTAAAACCAAAGCTTCTTTTTTATGAAATAATGAGGAGGGAAAACAAATTTAAAAGAATTCATGAAAAATATCCCTCCAAATCGTTTCCCTCTATTTTTGGGGCCTAATTACAGCCTTCTTTTCCTATTAGAGAGCAAAAATAAAAATGACAAAAAGAATTGGAAAGCCAAAACCCTAAATTCTCTAAACAGATCCAAAATCCATTCATGAAGAGAGGAGCATCAGATTCCTTTATCTCAAATTCAGAAAACAAAGGTACTGAATTTGTATTGTTTCTTTAACTTATATTTAAAACGCTATGAGTATAATGCGTATTATACATTTCAGTTTTAATATCACTATGAATATTCTATTAGCAATAGTTTCTTGTAGTACTTGCAATGAAAATTCAGTATGTAGTATGGGTTAGAAGCTTTTGATTATCTAATAAAAGTAAAACTTGGATGTGAATGTGAAGGATATTTAGGCGTGAAGATTGAAGGGTGTTAGGTTTGTATCTAATGGGCAAATTAGTTCAAACATATGTTTATATATTACATCTGATGTCCAATTTATATGGTGTAGTTTGAGTACTTGATTTGATGTTTAAGAAACAAAAATTGAAATTTGTGGTCTAATATTTTTATAGGCTACAATTGTAGTGATATAGAAGTATTGCATTACAAAAGTAAAGTAAAATTAGAAAGCTAATGATGAATTCTGTAATGAACTCTGTAGATTTATTTTATAAGGGAAAAAGGGTGTAACTTTTGATATCAACGATGCCAATTTCTAAATTGTTGTTGCTAAATGGTTTATTATTTTCTTTATATCTCTTAACAGATTTTGAACTATATGATACTTGAGAAATATCTTTTAGTTTTACCATTGTTGTCAAACAAGAAAAATATGCAAATTAGCCAAGTCAAAAATCCTCAAAAATTGGTCATAGAAGATGTTAAAAGAAATTTTAGTAAAAATAATGTTTTTAGGTAAAATATATGATTATATGTACTCCTTAAATTCTATATATAATGTAATTATTTTTGCCTTTTGATACTATTAATTTACTTTATCGAAATTTTGCAGGTAAATTTGTAGAATTATTAGAACAACTTGGAGATAATGGCATGAGAAAAAGGAGAAGACGATGCCACTTAGAGCCTTAAGCAAGATACTACTATCGTAATAGCTCTTATAAAAGAATTATGTATTGTAAATGTTCTAAAATTGAAATATGTAATTATGTGAAACTTGAAATCTATTTTGGAATTTAAATTTTGTAATTTTGATCCTATAGTCGAAATTTTTGTGATTAATAATTCTTATGGCGATATCCTTCATTTGTAGCAATGGAATTTTATAGTTGTGGCTATATATAAAAAAAATTATAGCTATGCATTTTCATCTTTTAACTTTTATAGAAAAATAAACAAAAATAGCTAGATAATTATGTATTTTGTCAAAAAAGTTGAATTCTTAGCCATGTATAAAAAAGTTGTGGCAAATACTTTAATTCATAGCTATAAGTTTTCTAACTCGTAGCTAAATACAAATATTATTGCCACGAGACTAAAATATAATATAGCCACGAAGTAAGATTATTCATAGCAAACAAATCAAGTGTTTTGCCACAACAAAATATATTGTGGCTACCATATAAAAGATGCTACATAATTTATTCGTCGTGGCAAAAAATTTAAATGATTTGCTATAGGTATATATTTTGTAGCAAATTTTCTATATCATTACAGCTACAACATCATTATTTTTGTAGCTATAAGTGTTAGTCCTTAGCCACAGATCATGTAAAGTCTGTAGCTAACTATTAGCCACGCTACATCTTGCTACGAATGCTACGGAAACAAAAGTTATGGCTAAAGTGTTTAGCCACGGACTTTTTGATATTTAGCTACGATGTATTTTATAGCTATATATGCATTTTCTTGTAGTGGGTAGAAGTCAATAAAAGCGACCGTGCTAGAACCACGGGACTTGAGGTGTCACACCCCAAATCCGGATGTGATGGCACGTGTCCATTTCCCACCGGACACGTCAGCCTAACCCAACCACAACGATAGAGAAGTAGAAATACGAGAATAAAAGATAATAAATAAGCGGAAGACTTTAATTAAGACTCAACACTACCCAGAATTTGGTTGTCACCTGTACAAACCTCTAAATACAGAATTCGAATAAAAATATACAAGTCTCAGAGTATAGTTCTCGAATAGAACAAAACTGAAAGTAAAGATAACTCAAGGGCACGTCTGGAATGAACCGCTACCTCTCGAGTATGTCCCGAAGCTCAATCTGCTAAAGAAAATACTAAGCCGAATCTGAGAGAGAGCTGTCAACCTACACAATTGTGTAGAAGCAAGGGTGAGTACCGAAAACCACAGGTACTCGCAAGTAACTCTAAACTAAGCAAAACTAGCAGCTACAAACAACTTCTTTCAATCCCAACCGAACCACCGAAACTTCAATCTAGCAGCAAACCAACCAACCTATACTAAATAGATCATATTCAACGGCCAGAACCAACAATATATCCTCATCAACCTCAAATCAACAAATAAGAGCAAGTAGATCAAATTCCACATAAGAAGGGTAAACCGATACAATCCACACATAACAGACAAAGATAAGGCAAATGCGATGCAAAATGCAATAATGATGTCATGTAGTCGTGATGCATGTCTGTCCTACGATACACATCTGTTGACGTAATCAGTCCGCACTGAATACTCAAATCAGAACCCATGGGGGCCACACATGGACCATGTATCACCGCCGGAACCAGATCCCATCGGCATCCAAATCGCTAGCCGGAGCTAGTCCATCTCATATATCTCTAGCCGGAGCTAGTCTCAACTGTGTCTCATATCCATCCATCCTCATATCAGTGTCTCAGAACTCATGCAACATATAGTTCACACATGGGATGAATAATGAATATGCACATGGCATCAATCACAATCATATCACGATCACATCATAGTATTACACATCATCTGTCTCAATCACAACCATATCACGACCACATCATAGTATTACACATCACCTGTCTCAATCACAATCATATCACGACCACATCATAGTATTACACATCACATGTCTCAATCACAACCATATCACGGCCACATCATAGTACTACACATCACATGTCTCAATCACAACCATATCACGACCACATCATAGTATTACACATCATCTGTCTCAACATCAATGTCTGTATCAATCATAACCTACTCATGCTCTTCTATCCCCTCAATATCAGTTATCACATGACGTATTCAACAAATTCAAGTCACATATAACACATTTAGCTCGTTTTATTCCCCATCTTTCATTTACAACAATTTCAATCAACAAATAAAACCCATCCTCAATCCCCATTACTCCCCAACACAATTAGGAAAGTAGTCATGCGTAGTCTAAGAGTTTTACAAAGATTGGAAGCCACTTGCCTTAAAACGAACTCCAAAAGTTACTTGACTTGAGCCCTTTCCTTTCCGAGTATAATCCGGATCACGATAATCTATTCAAACAATTATTCACAATCACAATTCGAGTCCAATGACACCAAAATCAAGAAATTTAGGGGAAAAGGGCAAAACGGTCCAAAAGTCTCATACCAGAAAACGATACCCAAATCTGGAAATTTTTGATGTAAAATGATCCTTAAAGTATTTGGAAGCTAATGGTGAAAACCAATTTGAAAACGGAGTTGAAATCAATTCACAAACTCAATTTGAAGGAAAATCCACGTTCGTGAAGAAGCCTAAAATATTCGGATCCGAAACCCCGACTCGAAAATGAAATATCTCTTGAAAAACATCTTACCCATGCTTAGATAAGTTCAAATATGAAATTTCATCAAAAACGGAGTTAAGATCGACCTTGAAATTCTCAATTTATCAAACTTTAACTTTACCGGGAAAGTCCAAATTGTACGCGGTTAATATGATGAAAATAATCGATGAATCAATAATTTTATGTTAAAATCAGTTTACCCATAACATAAGGATCGTAAATATACCTTTTTCATCAAAAAGGGAGTCCAAATCGATAAAACCCCAATTTTTCCCAAGAGATTTACGGATAGGAAAAAAAAACAGATAAAGAAATTATGAGAAAATGTCGAATTGAAGATTGAATACTAACCCTCATATTAATTCAAGAAGAAATCCGTAAGAATCACTCCATTCCGATCTCTAGAACTCCCGATATGCTCAAAATACCAAATGAACACAGTCTGAGATTTTTATAATAGTACATGACTATTATGCACCAGAAAAACAGCAGTTAATCTTTCCCTAAAAAGGCCTTAATTTCCTCATACGATAGTGAAATGATCCGATTCTTTTTTGTAAATGTCTTAAATAATGATATGGACCTGCTCGTTCAATCAAAGCTCAATTTCATGCTCGTTTGCCCAGTCAAATATCATTTCTACTCGGTAAACAATTATTTCTTATTTGCGATAAAAGTCCAATCTCGGGTTAGCAAAAATGCACCAAAATTTGCAGATAAGTCCTATAATTCATGCTCAAAATTTCAGAACCTTCGGAATAATTTTTCGACCTTTAAAACTAATAATGAACCCTTTAGTTGCCACAATTTGCTGAAATAGTGTCAAAGCATCCAAGAAACTTAAAAGCTCACCCAAAACTCATTTGGCACTTCCCGAACACAAACCAAATATGCTAC
Source organism: Solanum verrucosum (assembly GCF_900185275.1). Taxonomy (NCBI): domain Eukaryota; kingdom Viridiplantae; phylum Streptophyta; class Magnoliopsida; order Solanales; family Solanaceae; genus Solanum; species Solanum verrucosum. The sequence goes on from NW_026019957.1 coordinate 4,050,295, forward strand.
TAGCTTGAAAATGACATTTCGGACTCAATGAAATCGTCGGAATTTGAATTCGAGGTCTCCTTGACCCGGTATCCGATAAGGCGTCAAAAAACTAACTTTAGGCTCGAAAACTCGAAACGCACTCGGGGCCTCTAAAATTCAACCAAGACTCATTCTAGACTTAGAATCACCCCCTGAATCCAACGGTGCCCTCGGAATTCCATTTCGAGCACCAGAACCTCGTTTGTTGACCAAAGTCAACTCTTGATCAAAATTCACAATTTCTGCAACTTAGGACCTCAAATCTTCGTTTTAACTCCAAATTTGACTCCGTAAATTCTCATAGACACGTTTCGACATTCTAAAACTGCTGGAATCGACGGAAATCCGATTCGAGTCTCGAAACTCCAAATGACTCGAAATAGCACTTTTAACCAAACTTTAACTCTTAAAAACTCAACTTTTCATCAATTTTCCTTCAAACCAACTTCGAAAATACAACAATTAGGATTCGGGGCAACTATCGGGAGGGGTAAAACGGTCATTTTATGAAAATTTCCAAAAATGACCTTTAGGGTCATTACATGAGGGATGCCTAATACCTTCCCCTTGGTCGACATAATTCCTTACCCGAATTTCTAGTACGCAGACCATAATAAAGAGTCATTTCCTTTTGGTTAGGGATTAAAAAGAAAAGGTGACTTGGAACACCATAACTCAATTTCAAGTGGCGACTCTGAAAATTAAAAAATAATCCCCTAAATCAATAACGTCACTTAAATTGGAAAAACCCATTCACCGTAGATGCGCAAAAAGGGGTGTGACAACATGGCCCTAGGATTTTTACTTCTAGGTACATATACATATTTATATTCCTCTATTTTAATTTATTTGTCTAATTTTAACTTGATACAGAGCGTGAAAAAAGATTTTTAGAGTCTTCTGATAATATTTAATATTGTGGTCTTAAACATGTCTAGTTGAAAGTTGAAATCTATAAAATAAAAACAATTACTTACTCTCTTTGATCCAATTTATGTGACACTTTTCGTTTTTCGATAGTCAAAGAGTGCATCATTTGCAATGTGTCGAACAATCAAGGAATGAAATATTCAGTATTTTTGTACGTAATTTTCTGAGATAAAATATAATTAACCTCAAATATATGAGATTTTTGTTGTTTATACTTATATATATTTAATTTGGTTACATTATTATATTATGCAGGCCCTTTCCTTATTTTTGCCCAAAATATAATAGTACATATCTTATGCAAGTTATTAAAGAAAAAATGGGAGAAACTCGTTTGAATCAAACTTTGACAGAAGCAGCTCCAACATATTTTGCTCCACATTATTTTGTTACTACTACTAGTAATGGAGATCAATATGAGTTCAATCTTGTTGATGGTGGTGTTGCTACTGTTGGTGATCCGGTAATTTTTTATCGATCATGCATATATATATATATGTTTTTTCGAGATATATATATTTGATCTATTATGTGTGGATGCATGATGTTAGGGTTTTGCCCTGATTTTCTTACCATAATTTAAAATTTATTTTTCTTTAAAGAAAAGACAAAATATCAGGAAAATATAATAATCTTTCATATTTGGTTTATTCTTTCCTTTTAGGAAAAGGTTAGTCCTTTTCTAGTAAGAAGAGGTTTTAGGACACTATAAATGTAGTCGTTTAGAGACTTTTGTTTATGGGGAAATTTATTATCTCCACAGTTTCAATGTTTTTCTTTCTATTAGTTTTAATATAATAATATTTTGATTTTTAGTATAAGTTTTTGTTATCTGATTTATCAACTATATGATTTGCAATTGTAAGCTTCTGCATGACGCTCTAATCTCCTTCATTACCCAACACATGCATGCAGGCGTTATTATCTGTTAGCGTTGCAATGAAACATGCAGAAAATGAGGATCCAGCATTTGCTTCAATTAAGTCAATGAATTACAAAAAAAAATAAATTGCTCTCATTAGGCACTGGCACTACTTCAGATTTTCGTGAAACATATACAGCAGCAGAGGCAGCTAGATGGGGTCTTCTTAAATGGATGGATGTTATACAAAATATGACTAATACAGGAAGTACTTACATGACTGATTATTACCTTTCTACTGCTTTTAAAGCTCTTGGTTCACAAGACAATTACCTCAGGGTTCAAGTAAGGCCCATCATCATGTATTTGGTATCCTGAATGCATGTGAATCACATACAGATAGTGCAATTTGCATGTCTTTGGGATACCTATAAATCTCACTCATTACTTATATATATATATATATACTAGTCTGCAATATTACCTATTTTATTAGATCACTAATGCATCTCGCTTGCCACTCTCCCATCATGTATTAATTGGTATCCCAAATGCATGCGAATTATCACACTAGATAGTGCGATTTGCATGGGATACATACGAATCTCACTCGCCTTTCTCTCTATTTTTGTGTATTTGGTAGCAAAAATATGTGTATCTAAGAATATTTTTCTTAATATATACTCCCTCCATCCCATTTTAGTCTGACTCGCCATGGAGTTTAAGAAAGAGAGGAAGACTTTTAAAACTTGTGGTCCAAAATGAATTATAGAAATTTGTGTGATTGTAAATCATTTCACTAAAGGTAAAATAGACATTTTATAGTTAAATTGTTACTTAATATGCTCTAGTTTTGAGACGGCAGGGGCACCGATGTTCCAAAAGTATGACGGAGTGTATGTGCATACCATTTATGATAGTTTGGGGGTATATTTGTCCCTTTTCCCTTTATTAAAAGTATATATGATAGAGTAGTAAAGTATGTAGTTTTTTTCATTATTATTATTTTATAATTATAATATGCATGATGTCATATTTTAATTTCTTTGCTAACGATATGATTATATTTAATTCCAGGAAAATGCACTAACAGGTTCAACTACTACATGGGATAATACTACTCTGGCTAATATGCAATTATTAAAACAAGTTGGTGAAATCTTATTGAACAAACAAGTTTCCAAAGACAATCCTGATGAAACCTATGCGGACGCTCTAATAGGGTAAAACTCTTAGACGCGTTCGATTCTATCGGTACTTGAAAGAATTCTTTTCTTTTTTTTCATATTACTATATCTCATCAGTCAATATTATTCATATTAAATTTCTAATAAATCTATTTTATTGCTAATTAAAATAATTTATTTCGTTGTAGGTTTGCAACAAAGCTCTCTGATAGGAAGAAACTCCGAGCAAACAAAGCGTCTTATTAATTCAAGGTCTCGGGTGTAGCTAGTAGTAACCTTACTATGCTAAATAACAAGCGCTTGCAATATTTATGATTGCGCGCATTTAAGTATTTCAACCTCAAAATAAAAGAGGAGTTTGAGGGATAAATTTCAATAGAAATGTCTCTCTATGTAATGTAATGTGTTTTTGGATTATGTAACCTTTTGGTTGAGTTTAATGTTTTGATAAATTATCGTGATTTTGTGTTATGACATTCGAATCTTCTTTTCTAAGCAAAAAGAAAAAATAAATATTTAAATTTATTTTAGAAAATTAAAAAAGAAGGTTGTTGACATCTAATTTTGACCCTCCACGATAGAAATTAATCATAATAATAATAATTAAGAAACTCTCTAGCCAAATCCGCTAAATTAACTCAAATCGGCTAACTTGTTAATTTCCTTTGTAATTGCTATGAATACAAATGTTTGGCTCTTTAAAATAATTTGTTAAGAACTGTATCTCTTTATTTCTGTACTGTTAAAGTATGGTATATGAGTCGTACATTTTCTTTAATCCACTGTTGGTTTGTTTGATAAAATACAATTGTATTACATGTTCTACAAAGAGTGTATGAAATTAATCTTCTAGTGTCTTGCGTTGTTCTGTTTCATTGGTGTGTTTCATTATATTTTTGTAACATAGTTTTCTCGAGTCTTAATGTAAGTGTATGAGCAGTTATCTATTTGTGCCTAAGAGTGTGTTTGTTTAATTTGATTGATAATTACATTTAATCAGTTTTCCTTCAGTCATTTTTTCCCGTGCATTTCACCCCTTGAGCCAAAAAGGCTCAATCTTATTCTTTTTGAGTCAAAACCGAAGTGTAGGGTTGGAAAATAGAAAATGCCAGTGTTCGGATCGAAATTAAAGGTTGTATACACTCCGTATACAATAACATATGCAGAATATACAGTTATATACAACAGAGATATACACTGTATACAATCACGAAAATGGGTCAGAAGCCCTCCCAACATCCCAGTTTTGTGTTGTATTATAATTGGGCCAAAGGTCTAATTATTTTTATATTATTTGTTAGTTTTATGGCAGGTGAAAATTGGGTTAAAAGCCCAAAGAAAGGTCAGCTTTCCATGTTAGTTTAGGATAGATACAAAAGGGAAAGAATTGGGTCAGATATAAATGGACCAAAGCCCAAAGTTTGAATTTAGGCCCACGTATCGGTCCATGCAGACAGAAACTGGACTTGGGCCCAAGCCTTCTCTTCCTTATTATTTAATGGGATAATTGTACAGAATGACAAACTAATAATCTAAAATAAATGGGGTAGCTACTGTTTGATTTAATTGCACTCCATAGCAAATGTTTGTTAGTTGCCTCTCTCCCTCCAGATTCTCGCTCGCTACTCTCCCTCTCTCGCTTGCTCCCTCTGTGCTCTCCTCACTCGCTTTATACAACAGAACTGTATAAATTGCGTTTCTGTTTGTATAAAACGAAAGAAAATTGTATATACACATGCAAATACATATATATATTCGTCCTCTACACTTATAATTATACAATACAAATATTCCCCTGCCCAGTTCTCTTTTGCCTTTCTCTCTTTCTCGTTTTATACAAACACAGATTATACAAATATAATGTATAATTTATGTTTGTATAAAGCGAAAGAAAATTGTATATACACATGCAAATACATATATATTCGTCCTATACACTTATAATTATACAATACAAATATTTCCCTGCCCAGTTCTCTTTTGCCTTTCTCTCTTTCTCGTTTTATATAAACACAGATTATACAAATATAATGTATAATTTATGTTTGTATAAAGCGAAAGAGAGAGCAATTTTTGATATACAAATATTTTTGTCAATGATTTATACAAACGAGAGGCTTACAACAATTTATACAAATGGCCTGCCAGCGAAATTATACAAATCTGAAGAGGAGCCAGTAAATTATACAATTGCTTCTTTTGTATATATGTATAGCGAAATAGGCATAACTCTCAATTGTAAATGTATAGCGAATTATACATAAATATGTTTACTATGAAGCGCAATTATGCAAACTTTGCTATAACATATAAATATGATTTTTTTGTTTGTTATATGTCAAAGTTGCTCTTATTTAATTGTCGGTAATTGATTATTTGTTTTATTTGATTTTGAGGTCTTCCCAATTTGATTCCCCAAAGAAGTCATTTTGAGTTAATACTTATATTTTTCTAAAATTAAATAAGATTATCTATTTTCTACTTAACCCTTTTTAGAGTATTTGCCAGGTATTTACTTAAGTAATATCTCTCCAATATTTCCCCTTCCCTTAGAAAATAATTTTAAGTTTTAAAACTGTTTATTTTTGCAACTTAATTAAGCATGCTTTTCTTAAAGTAATTAGCCAAATATTTTAATTGTCGGATAACTGCAAGTTAGCGGATGTCTTAGGTGCTTTCAAACACTTCCTAAAACATTAATATGAACCCCGAACCCCTTTTAATATATTTCATTAGATTTTCTGTTTTTAATCTTTTGAAAAAAAAATAGTTTTCTTAGTTTTACTTTAAAAAATAAGTGGCGACTTTTAAAAACTCGTTTCTTTTTCTTTTTTATTTTAGATATAACAATCATTTTTAGTTTTACTTTTTTTTTACTATTAATTATATTCATTTCTCAAAGCATTGAATTTATTAGATTCAAAAGTGATATAGTAATTTATTGATCGTTAAAAAATGTGTCAAGTTAATACTTTACAAATAAAAATAGTCAGAGGGTGTATCAATTTAGAAGTGCCAAGTTAATACTATACAAATAACTATTATAAATATAAGAGATTCTTGATCTTAGATATCCTAGATGAATGATAGAAAAAAAAATCGTACTATTTATTTTGATGCTAGTAATTTGATCCATCACATAAGGATATCAAGGTGAATTAAGTACATAATATAAGTGAAGTTAAATACACAAATAATATAACTTTTTTTTATCATTTGCACAAAATATTAAGAAGGTATGTTGACAATTAATCAGACGTCCTCAATATGTTTGGCCATTTTCTAAAATCAACTTATGGTGAAAAGTCTTTTTTCAAAAAAATATTTGTTGGTGAAAAATAATTTGTTTTTAATCAATAAATAAAAATGAACTTTTTTTCAGCAATTAATATTTAGTCAAACTTTTTGAAAGTATTTTTAAAGTGTATTTTTCTATAAAGTGTTTCTTGGAAAAACTTATACTTTTTTAGCTTCGAAAACAACTTCAACTACTATATACTATGAAAAAACACTTATTCCCTTCCAAAAATCTAGCCAAACACATCATTTTTAAAAATAAGCTTGGTCAACACTTTGACCAGCTAATACGCTAAGTCAAATATCTTTTAAAAGTCAATTTGACAAACTTATATGATTAGAATTTGTTTGCACGAGATTATGATTTATGACTTAGAGGTCAACAGTAATAAGTTAGAAATACTATTTATAGCTTTTGACTTATTTTTTGTCTGTTTGACTTAAAAGTCATAATTAAGAATTCTAACTTATGACTTTTGATAATTTTTTGTCTTTATGACTTTAAAACAAATGTCTAATAATACTTTTATATTTTATTCGAACACTACTAAAATATTTTAAAGTTATTTTAGCATTTAAAATAAATCAATCCAAATAAGCTTTTAGTCAAACGCCCTTAAAAATAGAAAAAAAAAAACAAGAGTAAGAAATAGAGAAAATTAATTCATAGAGAGAAAGTAATAAGGTATAACCTTAAAATTGACCAAATGTGCACACATTTGTAATATATATATGGTAACACAAAACAAAAAATTAATTAGTAAAAAAATATCTAAGATTTAATATTGCATAGGCGTTTCAAACATCATATCACAATAATTTTTTGAACCTATTAGATCATCACACCATAGGATCACATTGGTTCATTTGACACGATATGAGTAATTTTAATTTATCAAATTTAACCTATAAAATATTTCGATCAAGTGGATTCATTTGAACCTCTTTGACCCTACATAGGTCTGACTCGGCATACAAATATCATAATTGTGAGATTACTTTGCTAACAAATCTGATTACAAAAAGTAAATGATCATTCTGGACTTGAACCAAATACTTTTCATCTGATTATATAAACTCTCGCTTGTTAGTTGATGCTTTTGTACTCCAAAAAAGATGGTCTAACAATGGCAACTAGAACATTATTTTTCATTATACTTTTTTTAGTAGTAACATCTCATGTGATGGGAGAAATGGTGACAATTCTTAGTGTTGATGGAGGAGGCATAAGAGGAATTATTCCGGCTACTATTCTTGCTTTTCTTGAAGACCAACTTCAGGTATCGACGTATCGTAACTATGTTTTTTTTTTTCCACGTATGTGTGGATGTGGCATTACTATATATTTTTTATATTTGAATTGTATTATTTTAATGATTAGCATGTTGGGATCGAAATAACAAGATGACAAATCAATACTAATAATTGAAAATCTTTTATGACGATAAATCCATTATAAGGATCTCGTATGTCCACAACCTGATCTTTTGAGTGAAAGGTTATCTCACAATCCTTCATGAAAATCCTCTTTAAAGTCTATATAATGTTGTTTAATTAACAGTATTAATTGTCTTCCATGTTAGATTATCATTAGACTTTGTTACGTGTTGAAAAAGATGTTATAGCTATCATCCTGAAAAAGATTATTTTTGAGTCAAGAATTGGATGGTAAAGATGCAAGAGTTGTAGATTACTTTGATGTTATTGCTGGGACAAGTACAGGTGGAATACTAGCCACTATGATCACTGCTCCAAATGAGAATAATCTTCCCTTTTGTGCTGCCAAAGATATTGTATCCTTTTACTTTTTCCCACCTAGGTACATATAATTACTTTTACATACTATTTGACAATTTTATTCTAACTTTAACTTTTATACATACATATATGTATTAAAACACATCCGATTATATGACATCTTAGCTTAAGATAAGAAGTTTCACATTGGTAAAACATAGGTAAGATATTTGGTATATGATTAAGCAAGTCTTACATACTAGTAATGTGTTTTAAAGTCGTCCGGACCTAAGTCAAAGCGGATAATATCACTAGTAGATTGGGCCATCACAAATGATATCAGACTCAATCATGTATCAGTTTTGTCGATGTGGCCCTGACTTCAACTGAGTTTAGGCAAATTTCAATAAGGCGTGGAAAACCGTAGTGCTGAGTCTAGAAAAATTTCATGCGGTGGGGTAAACCTTAGCAAGGACGTTGAGTCCATAAAAGGGGGTGTATGTTTCACCCCAACTTAAGATAAGAAAAGCTCAGCAAATAAGAAAAACTCAACAAGGACAATGAGTCCATAGAGGGGATGTATGTCACACCCAATTTAAGATAAAAAGTCTCGCATCGACAAAATACAGAAAAGATATTGGTATATAAGTAAACATGTCTTACCAACAAAGTAACAATATCACTAACGGGCTGGGCCGTCACATATTATTTCCATTTTACAACATATGTGTATAGGTCAAGTGAGTATCGAAATATGTCAGGAGCACAAGATTTGTCTAAAACTTCATTGGCGATCATGGATGCATCAGTGATTTGTCTGCCCTTCATGAATGCACTTTGTTCGTCTGAGATTGGCGAGGATACTACCCTTTTTAGCCTCTCAGCTAGGATCTTTGCCAAAAGTTTGTTAACACTGCCTATAAGGCTTATAGCCCTGAAGTCCTTTAGTTCCAGGCCCCCTTCTTCTTTGGGATGAGAGCAATGAAAATGGCATTGCAGGACCTCTCCATTTGACAATTCTGATGGAAGAAAGTGAGGGCTTCCATTATGTCAGAATTGATAAAGCTCCGTGATTTCTGGAAAAAGGCTATAGTAAAATCGGCCGAGCTTGGTGCTTTGTCAGGAGCACAAGATTTGAGGGCATCTAATACTTCTTGTTCATTGAAAGGTGCTTCTAGCTCCTCTTTTTTTTTTTTTGACAAGGTAACATTTTTGTGTATTAATCTTCAGCACTAAAGGCTGGGATCCTGAATTTACATCATGGAGCTACATACAGTTGCGTGTACTCAAAACAAAACTACACTAGATCCTACCTCATCTTACAAAGGACTTAGGATATCACAAAAACATATCTTGGTCCATGCAAGGGAAAATCACAGAAGCATTACACAGTTGGGAAGAAGTACGAGTTCACGCTAAAAACAGAAACAACTGGAGAATTGTACCTGCAGGCTGCAGCTATATGGTGGACAATATGGAAGGAGAGGAACCTTAGAGTCTTTGAGAATATGGAGAATACTATAGAACAAGTCAAAACGAATTGCATTTTGACTTTATGTTTTTGGTGTAACTAGATATACTCTAATGATATTGTCTCTATCATTGATGTCTTAGACTCATTATAAGGATAGGATAGTAGATTTTGAGTTCTTTTGTAAATATGGTTTCAGTAACCCATGTACTGTGTTACAGAAATAGAAACAGTTACCTATGTCAATAAAAAGAAGAGGATATCTATAATAGCTATAGGGTCATTTACATACTCAGAACTACACCAATAGCAAAACGTGATAATGCAATTAATTTTAATCCTGTGCAGAGGACTACTAATGCTCTCAAAACATCTCATATTTCTCTCCTTCCATATGGTCCACCAAATCACTGTTGGGACAATTCTCCATCTGCTTTGGTCTGTACTGCTACTGCCTTAATTGTTCCAGCTCTCTATAGCTTGACTTGCCCTTTGTGGCATGGTCCAGTTTGTGCCCCTGAAGCTGGTAAATAAGTGCCACAATTGTCTAACCACCTTGCAATGAAGAAACAAATGGTTGATTGTCTCTGCCTGTTGCTCACAAAAAAAAAAACATCTAGGACATATGTATTCCCCTCTTCATTAGATTCTCCTGTGTTAATACCGCCTCTCTAACTACCAGCCAAGTAAAGACTGTCAGCTTATATGGAATTTTGACTTTCCAGATAGAATGCTAGGATTCCTCTCTTTATCAGCTCTTTATTCTCAATTAAATCATCCCCAATCTTTGATCTATCAATGCAGTTGCTCCTTCTATGAGAGTTGATCATTCTCTGGAAAAAATTCTTATTCTTATCGCCTTCTTTTAGCCATAAACATCTTGACTTTTGTCTCCATGAGATCTCTTCAGCAATGGCGATCTGTTGAATCTCAAGTTTCAGGCTTAGTGACTTCACATTTTCCTCGGGGGTGTGAGTTCTTTGTTCAACAATTTGGTCCAACCTTCCTAGTTCCATCAGTGCTTTGTGTCGTTGAGATTCAATCTGGCCAAAGACCTCTCTGTTCCATTTGGTGATATCCTCTTTAGGTATCTCAGCTTCTGGACCAAAATAAATCAGGAGTGCCTGAAACATTGTAAGAATTCCACCAATCGCTCACCATGTCAAGGAATCCATCTGATTGTAACGAGATATTCTCGAATTTGAAATAAGAAGGTGAAGCTTCCCAATCCCCACTTTCCAGAACAATAGGTTTGTGATCAGAGAACACTCTAGGCAAGGGGTATTATTTAATGGCATTGAACATTTCACTCCATTCAGGTGATATAAGAAACTTGTGAATTCTTGAGGCTTGGAAATGAGCCTCCCCTCTTGACCAGGTGAATTGAGCTCCTTGAAGAGGCGGGTCAATCAATTCTAAGTCTTGAATGTCATTAGAAAATCCCATCATAGCCCTAGATCTTCTAGTACAGTTCAATTTTTCCTCTTCAAATCTGCATACATTAAAATCACCACCAATTACCCACAAGTCAGACCACAGACCCCTGATAGCTGCTAGTAAACAAATGATGTCTGCTCCTCATTTATTATTAATATAAGAGATTTCAAGGTGCATCTCTTATTTTTGTTGTTCAACCCCTGTACATTCCAAATGAGTGTTTTGACTCTCATCTAGAATGACCCTTGTCTTTCTTACCACTGCCCTCTTGAAGTCCCCAATCCAACTTTTTCAGTTCAGTGTCTGCTTTGTTTTTTCCTTTCCTAGAGTCCTTTACTTTCTTCTGTTCTTGAATCTGATGTTTTTTTCTCTTTTCCTCCATTCTGAGAATGATATCGAGGATTTCATGTTCAAAACCTGATTCATTCATTCACCCCCAAAGCCTTGCAAGCTTTCATCATTGTCAATTTGGACCATTTCCACTACCACAGGGGTATCAACAGACTGCAAAAGTTCACCACCAACCATGCCATGGAAGAGGAAGGAAACAATTAAGAGATTGGGAAGAGATATCTGAGTCCAGCCCCTCATGATAAGAATCACAGAAATGAGACGAATTGGTGCTGCAAGGGCAAATTGATATGGTTAACTTTGTCATTTGCCTCTAATTGTGAAAGTGCATCATCAGAGGTTCCAAATCCCTCAGTTTGGAAGCTTGAATTTCCAATTCCACTGGATTGAATGAGTCTGTTTCGTGTGAGGAAGAAGGAGGTTTGGAGATGCATGGGTCAACTTTGGATGCAGTTGTTTTCCATTGTTGCGTCACTTTTGCATGCTGAGAGTTTTTGTTTCTGACTGGGCCTTTAGAATAGAAGCTGGTGTTTAAATAACTGAGAGTACTTCTTTTAATGGCCGTCCCCTTGTCACTTGATATGCAAATAACACCAAGCAAAGTACCATCATCATCATAAAAAGGGGTATCGATAGCAACAACTAGGAATCTATCCCCTTGCTTATTCTTAACTGGAAACTGTCGAGTCCAACTTTCACCCCTTATCACTCTGTGTACTATGTTATTAGCAGCATCATGATCCCGAGCATCTGTTAGGAGTTCAATGAGGTCACTTCCAAGAGCTTCTGCAGCTGAATAACCATATAGTTATTCAACAGTTCGATTCCTGTGCAACAACGAATAAACACCAATTGAAGTCAAACTAAGGCCAAATAAAATTTTCTTACCTGCACAATGTTACTTAAAAAATATATCATATGTTGATTACAATTACTTTTTACAGTTCAGAGACTTGATGTCTTGGGGCAGCTGATGTTGCATCCACCAAAAGAACACTTGGTTGAAAAGGCAAGTGGCGTTTTGTTCTCAAATATCTTTCTGTCAATGATTCTGCTCCTTCTAATTCTGCCTAGGGTGTAGTTGAAGTGACGAATTAGCCTGGTATTTAAGTGGAGAATAGAGAGACGGGCCCATTATCCCTGACTTTTGATGTGATTGGTAAGGTTTGCCTCAAATGAACTTTTCAGTCATAAGAAAATAGCATTTTACTTCTAATTCTATTGTTCATGGCAAATGTTTCCTTCAGATAAACCCTTTTCGATTTCCAGCCTTCACTGAATAGTTTTGAAGTGTTTGGTTCTGAATACAGAGTCACCTATGAAGCATTCATTTCAGAAATCATAATGGTCTTTTGCCTTCAACAATTCTCTAAGCAGCAAGTATAATCTTTCCTTTCTAGTAGAAGGTGGATGCATTTGGCTAAAAAATATAAAAGCAACGCTTGAACTGCATTACAGCAAAAGGTGAAGGCAATCATATTAGTTATATTTTGCTTTACCATTTTAATAAAAAATAATGGCTTGATGGGAAGATGTATATTAGTCAAGACTAAATTACTTTTTGTCATATTGTCTATCAATTTGGCCTGTTCTTTTGTTTTTACTACCTTTAGTTTCTAGTTTTCAACTTCATGGCATACAGACCTCAAGAGTTCAGACTGGACCATGTATGCACCTTTCTTTTGATTACCAAATAATCAGTAACACAAGCAAACTGGACAACTCCCAGTTTTGTAGCAACTTTTAATCTCTGCTATTACTACCAGATCCTTACTACCAGATCACCAATCTAGCTACGCATATTGCACCTACACAGGATAAAAATTCAGAGTTTGTAATACATAGCTTAGTCTTGGTTTTGTTTTTCCTCTTATATGCACCTCTTGAACAACCTGTTTTGCCAGCATTGCAGGGGTTCTTGTTAGCTTCTGGAAAATTCGTTGGTTCCTTTCCTGCCAAATAAGATAAGACACTTGCAGTGAATGCCATCCTATATATCTCACCTTGTGCTTGCTTGCCTTTGCGGTGCGAATTTGCCCAAATTGTTTCCTCTTCCCATCCTTTAGCCTACCTATTGATACTTTGCCAATAGAGTATCTTCTGCAGTACCTCCTGAGTCAGACAAGCCCTCCCTCTTATCTACCAACCATACAAAACTTTTGATCTTGGTTGGTGCTTGGCTTGTCCATACATATTTCCATCTAGCCAATCTGAGGTCTTGTTGAGTTCCCATTTCCTTCTTATAGAGCTTGTTAACTATGAATCTTCCATCCTCAGAGTGTATCCACGAGACTCTGTCTGATCTTGCAGCAAAACCATTAAACTCATTGATTACATGTAACAATTGTGCCACCCTATCTATTTCCCAGTCATTGAAATGTCTCCTGAAAGATATATCCCAACCAAACAGCCCCTAATGGTGAATTCCAGGGGACCGAGTGGGATTAAGCGAGATATTGCAACCTATTCCTCTTTTTTGGGCAACATGTGTAGAGAGACCCCAAAGTTCTTTGTAGATCTCCTGTCGTCCAGCTTCTAATACCTTAATTTTGCTATTGATAGATGTTATTTCTCTTGAACTTGTTAAAGAAACATATGTAAGAAAGTTGCTTGAATTTGATTTTTTTTTAAGTTAATACTCAAATGGAAGTTCAAGCCACATAGTGCTGCTCCATGATGTTTATAGGTTCAAAAATAGGAAGAAGTTATTGAAGTATCTGCGAAGGACAGATTGGGACTCTTACTGCCTCGTTCTTTCTAAGCTTGGCCTCCGAGACAACCCAGATTACAAGTTCTAGACCAGCACGTATGACATACTACTTGAATGCAGTTTTTCTTTGGCAGATTGCCGGAAGCTTTTTCCATACTAAAACTTTTCCTCTCGTTTTGGGGGGGAGAGGCGATGAGGGGGATGGACTTTTGTTGTTTGGTTCACTGCCTCCCAAGGTAAGCTCATAACTGGTCTTTGAAAGGAGAGCCAAATGTAAGATACCATGTTTTTAATTTCTTTTTTCTTTTCTTTTTATAACGACGGTGTCTAGAATAACTTGCACGAACCACGACATGTATGTATTTCTCTGTACCGGGGGCTCATGACATTTTTACCTTGTGATAGTTTAAGGAGTGAAATTAACAGTAATTGGTCTTCAAGAACCACAATATCTTTTCCTTGTTTGAATTGTACTTGGATGGTAGCAACCTATGTTGCTTAGACTCTTCAAAAATGTCAACGGGTGTGTGTCGAATTCTCCAAAAGTAATATATTTTTAGAGAATCCGACATGGGTGTGGCATTGAAAGTGAAGAGTCCGCACAACTTAGGTGGCAACTGACAAGGTGTTGATTGATTATTCCTTCAATAATTTCCAGGGATGAATTGTTCCTAATAAGCTTTGCCTTTTTACTCTTCATAATATATTCTTGTGTTGTTTTCTCCTCTTGATTTTGATGGTTCGTCGAGAGGACATATGTTTGTTCCGTCAGGTAATTTTCCTATTTTTGTTTTGAATTAAGGTAACGATACGATAACACAATATGTTCGTGTGAATTCACGCTTTTTCTGCAGGAATGGTAATCACGCGGACCTTAAAATATACAGATAACAACATACTTGTCAAACTAATAGGCAGGTGTATTTAAGATTTGAAATTTATAAATTTCTTCAATAACTTCAAATTGATATATGATAATATGACTGAATTCATAGTCAAATATTTAATCATATATTTTGTATTACCAACAAGTTCCTTTTTTTAAAAATAAAAATAAATCCATATAACTCTTGTCATTTGCAAATTTATTTATTAAATGCTAAAGAAGGATAGTTCTT
Organism: Solanum verrucosum; assembly: GCF_900185275.1. Lineage (NCBI taxonomy): Eukaryota > Viridiplantae > Streptophyta > Magnoliopsida > Solanales > Solanaceae > Solanum > Solanum verrucosum. Next base: position 4,065,416 of record NW_026019957.1, read on the forward strand.
AGCATATATAATTACATAAAAGGATATTTCATTGAGTTGTGGTGAAATGATTGGGATTTCTTAAAAAAAAAATTAGAGCGTTACTCCAAAAATAGGCTATGTAATACATGACTCAAATATAGTTGGATTTCAATAGAAAATATTTCTATTGAAATTTATCCCTCTCCTCTTTATTTTGGTGATTAATAAACAATATATAAAACTTGATGGGCAAACCTAACCCTTATACTTTAATTTGGCATGTTATTTAATTATTAAGTAGTAATAAAACCCAAGACCTTGTTAGCTTGAATTAGAGGAATTTGAATGCTTGGGCTTTCTTCCTTTTTGAGAGCAATTTTGCAAACCTACATATATACAAAGGAAATTATTAGTATATTATAATATTGTTCTCACTCGATAATAGGCATGTGTAGATTAACTTAACATTGAGGTGTGTTTTAATACAAAAACGTGATAGTTTAGATAGGTAAATATATGATGGATAAGAACAATTTTGAGACCAAATTTCAAACGGAGGCCAAAGTTGTTACATTCCAATAGTTGAGGGGTAAATTTGAATCAATTCACCAATAATAAATGCATATTTAAAATCAAATTAAAAGGGAAGGCAAAATTGTTCATTTTCCATAATTTAGAGGAGTTTTCTCTTATTTTTAGTCGTTCATTAGTTTTTAAAAACATTTTTGGGCGAAACAAAAATGGTGAGGGCAGTTTTTTACTTAAGAAATGGACGGAGGGTATTTTTATACTAAATTCAATTAAATTTGGATTCCTGTAGAAAAGTGACGCATTGGGAGGTAAACGCTCCCTAATAAAAGCGATTTTATACTCAAGGTGACTCGAACCCAAGACTTTTGATTAAGAATGAATGAATACTTATCATTCCACCACAACCTCGTTGGTAGGTTTTGGAGCTTCTGTTTTGGCAGTTGGGTGGATTGTATAAATGTAAAATGAATGTGTGTACTAGGTGAACAGTTTGTTTTGATATTAATTCTTGGTTGTTCTGAGAATTAAAATTCTCGAAGTTAGCAGATCTGTTTGGCCATAAAAATTAAGAATTCGTACCACAGAATCCACAGAGCATTATATTTCACCTTTTTTTTTTCAATTCGGTGTTCCGTATTTATATTGGAGCTCGACTAAATTCAGATTCACGACGGAAAGTCCAACATTGGGAGATAAAGTCCTCCCTTACAAAGGCGACTCCATACCCAAATGGGCTCGAACCTGAGACCTCTTGATTAAGAATGAAGGAGTACTTACCACTCTACCACAACTTTTGTTGGTGTATTATATTGCACCTACCTAGAGCCGTCAAAATGGGCTTAGCCCATAGGGCTGGCTCAACTCAACTCGTTATTGAGGTAGGGTCGGGATAGGATTTTTCAAGCCCATTTAAAACTAGGGCTTATAAGCCCAACCCATATAAGCCCTTGGCCCTTGAGGCTTGATCGGGCCTTGAATCCATACTTCAATTCAAGGAAAGTTAAGAGTCAAGTCAAGAGGTTAAGAGTTAAGTCAAGAGAAGTTTATAGAGTTTTCCAAAAGTCTTTTACAAATGTTTTAACTTTATTTTAAGACTTAAACTTTGAGTTGAGTAAAGAGTAAGAGTAAACTTTATTTCTTCAAAGATAATACAGAAACTAATTATTCCCAAGAGTTAAAATGTTTTCACATTTGAGTAAGAAAGGAAACATCGATTTCCAAGAGAGCATTTAAGCTAAGTTTTGAGTAATTATCTCAAACCAAAGAAAGAGTTTTGTTTTAAAAACATATGAGCTGAGTATATTTTGGGAGTAGTATTGAGCACCGATATGGGGATGCAAGTTCATAATAACTCAAGTCTCCATAAACCATGTCGCCATCATGGGTAGAAAAATGATCATACTTTTTAGATGATTTCTTAGTGCTTTTTAAGCATAGACAAGTGGATCCACTTAGTTAAGGCGTTCTATATGACGGCAAAGTATAGGAAAGTTCTGGCAACATGGGGAAGACGTTGTATCATCACTTAGACTCATAGTGGTGGTTGTCGGTTAGAGAAACTCCCACAGTATTTACTTTACATGTAAACTGGGTTGTTGTGTTGCATTTCTTTAACAAATTGAGTTGCTACCTACTGTTTTAAATGCTTTGTATAAACTGCACATTTATTATTGTTTTTACTTTGCATTTGAGTTGAGTTATTCATAAGTTGAGTAAAGCCAAGGTAAGTGTTCCTTTCAGATTCCTTTCAAACTTATGTTATGTTTAGTTTTCCCCTCGCATACTCGTACATTCAATGTACTGGTGCCTTTTGGACTGCATCGTTTTATGATGCAGACACAGGTAACCAGGATTAGCATCCAGCGCCTCGTTGATCCAGTTGAGCACTCAGAGTCAGTTGGTGAGCCTCCTTGCTTTCCGAAGGACTCCTTTTACTTTGCTTTCCAGTATTTTAGTTGTTAGAATGATCGGGGGTCTTGTCCCGACTTCCCTCATTGTTTAGAGGCTTCATAGACGAGTAGTCATAGTTCTTTAGTCTTATTCATTTCATATGTTGTTTAAAGACTTGAGTTTGCCTTATTGACTAGTTGAATGTTTTCTCATTAACATTCTTGAGTTATATGGGTTTATTTCTGTTAAGTTAAGTCTTACGCTATAAGTTAAGTCAGATCAAGAGTTCGCTTGGGGCCAACAATGGTTTTCGAGTGCCAGTTCTGCCCAGGGTGTAGGCTCGGAACATGACAAATAGTGTACATAAAATTGGAGAAAATGGCACTTTAGATGTTTTGTGTTTCTAGCCAGTATTCTCATTTTCTTTAATCTAGCTTCTTTTAAACCTATTTTCACTTGATTTCTATTCCTATCACTTGCAAATTATTTAAATCTGTTAAATAAAAGTAAACCACATTAGCTACACTATTTTTCCAATTAAACATCGCAAAAATTTAAGATTATATTTTGTTAGATTATATATAAATATTTTTGAAATAATATTTTTTACATACTTATCAAACACTAAACTAAAAAATAAGTAAGAAACTTGCAAGCGTTTTAAGAAAACATTTTCTACTAACATTATAGTTTTAAGGAAAAAAGGGCCCGATATATCCTTCAACTTGTCAAATAAATTTGATATGCCTTGTTATAAAAGTATCTCACATATATCCCTACCATTATAAAAGTGGCTCACATATACCCTTTTCATTTAACGAGAGCGATAAAAATTATTTTTGATTTTTTTAAAAATTTTTTAACAAAAATTGTGTTGAAATATATATATATATATATATATATATATATATATGATCCTTGAACAAAGTTTAGAGGTATATTCGATCTTTCGCATGGATGAATTATTTTTTGACTTCTTTAATTATCATTATTTAAAAAAAATTATTCTTATTTTAGTTTCTCTCTCTCTCTCTCTCTCTCTCTATATATATATATATATATATATATATATATATATATATATATATGATCCTTGAACAAAGTTCAGAGGTATATTCGATCTTTCGCATGGATGAATTATTTTTTGACTTCTTTAATTATCACTTTTTGAGTTTTTTTATTCTTATTTTAGTTTTTCTTTCATTCTTTAATATAAAAATAAGAGAGTACAAAAAATGTGAAAGAAACAAAGAAAAGAAAATTTAAAACTATTTTTTGTAGCGATATTGTAATTTAAAACTATTTTTTACAGCCATATTATAGTATAACTTTGTATCTAAAAATAGGGCATATATATTAAATTTTATAAAATAATTAGTGAAAAAAAAAGTTGACCATCAAAATAATATATTTGATTTAGCCATTGAAGCAAAGAAGTTTTAAAAAATACGCCCCTACATGAATTATTGATTTTAATAAAAAATAATAATTAAAATAACGTTTTTACTTTTGTTATAGGAAAAAAAGATATATATGAGTCACTTTCATGATAAAAGATATATCAGCACTAAATGACAAAATTGAGGAGTATATCAAATTTTTTCCCTACTTTTAATTTGGTGACCACAACAATCAAAGAGAAAGAAAGATATAACGACATTTTTCACATCTTAGCTATTTATGATATTTTCTTCGTTTTAAAGGCTCTGGTCAGCGATGTAGACAAAGATGCTTAATAATTTATGTCATGGACCGCAATATAAAATATGGTCCACAAGTTTATATTTTATACGTATAATGATATAAATGATATTGATAAGTTTATTTTTTGTAAAAGAGATTCATGCTTGATGTGAAGAAATTATTCATAGCATGTGAAATTTTTTATCAAAAAATAGTAAGTTACTACTATTGGTGATATATATATATATATATCAGTGAATCTTTGTAAAATTATGTGTAATAAAAAATTTATAATAACATGTAACCACATATATTTATTTATAAATAAAACATGGATATGTCTGATTTATTAGTTAATTCAACGTCTTAGGATATTCTGATTATGGGTGAACAAAATTGAATCGAAAATCAAAATAAACTACAAGTCAAGTTAAATAAATAAAAAATTTGACTAGTGATTTGATTTGACTTGGTCTGACATTAAAAATAATCCAAGTATACTTGGATTAGTTTGGCTTAAACTAAAAAAACTCAAACCCGACATTGTAATATAATTTTTAAAATTTAATTTATACATAAAAGTATTTACTTTGATATAATTTACAAATATTTCTTATACTTTTCAAAGTTTATCTTATAACATATTATTTCAAGTTTGAGACTAAGAATATTGAATGATCCGATATTAAGGGTTATAGTCTATTTTTGAATTGTCCAAAAAGGTTGCCTTATGTGTTTTTGTATTCATATATTGCCATTTGTATTTGTTGCCTTGTGTATATTTGTATTTGTTGTCATGTGTATTTGTATTTTGTATTACTGAAAAAAATTATATAATTGACAATTATCATTATCATTTGTATCACATTTGTATTTGTATCGTTGATTGTTAACATTTGCATCATTGGCTATTACTCTATTGAGAGAGAAAGGAGGTGGCAAGAGAGGGGAGGGGGCAAAGAGAATAGAGGTAACAGAGAGGGGGGGGGGGGGACTAAGAGTGCAGAGAGAGAGAGAGAGAGAGAGAGAGTGCAAATAGAGGAGCGATGTAAGGGAGACAAGAGAGAGGAGAGAGAGGAGAGATAAATTGTTATAATTTAAAAATAGCTATGAATTGTAATTCTTTCAAACAATTATTTTCTATAGTAAATATATATTACGTATTTGCCTTAATACATAATTTTTTCCTATAATTTAATTTTTGGAGTTTTGTACAATATTGTATACCATATTTTTGAACATTAGTGCAAGAAAATAATAGGTAATCCAATTGAAAACTTAAAATTTTGAATAGGTAGGGGTAGAATTGTCAAAAAGGGTTGGTCTTGCCCCACCTGGCTCAAGCCTTTCGGGCCAAGGAATTTAAAGGGTGGGCCAACTCTTCATTTGGAAGGGACTGAAAATGTTCAACTCAACCCAACCCTAGAAGAGTCGAAGGTTGGGGCAGGCTAGCCCTTTTTTTTTTTTTCTTTTCAAACTTAAAATTCTATAACATCAAGAAAATGAGAAGATTTTCAAATCAAATATGGCAAACAATGGTGTTGTTTCAATAACACTAGCAAAAAATCGAGTGTAATTAGCATGTATCTAGGATACTAGATATGCGAGATACATGTATCTGGTGTGATGCATCCCAGATATGCGAGTGAGATAAGAGAGTGATAAGCGAGAGGGGAGGGAGATGAGGGTGCAGATTCGTCTATGTATCATAGATACATGCGAATCCACTTGGGTAGAGTGTATCTAAAACAAATTAACCTAATTTTGAGTCCATGTATCCTGAGATACATGTATCTAGACGTACTAAATTATGGTAAGATTTATAATATTACAACATAATGTGCATTTAAGTAATTAGCTCATATGCTAGCGAGATTGTTGTAAGTTACCCTTAAATAAATAGTTTTGGCCAATAAGCTGACCCCAGCCCGGCCCCGATCAAGCCTCAAGGGCCAAGGGCTTATATGGGTTGGACTTATAAGCCCTAGTTTTAAATGGGCTTGAAAAATTATATCCCAACCCTACCTCAATAACGGGTTGAGTTGAGCCAGCCCTATGGGCTAAGCCCATTTTGACGGCTCTAGGTAGATGCAATATAATACACCAACAAAAGTTGTGGTGGAGTGGTAAGTACTCCTTCATTCCTAATCAAGAGGTCTCAGGTTCGAGCCCCTTTGGGTACGGAGTCGCCTTTGTAAGGGAGGACTTTACCTCCCAATGTTGAACTTTCCGTCGCGAATCTAAATTTAGTCGGGCTCCAATATAAATACGGAACACCGAATTGGAAAAAAAAGGTGCAATATAATGCTCTGTGGATTCTGTGGTACCATTCTTAATTTTTATGGCCAAACAGATCTGCTAACTTTGAGAATTTTAATTCTCAGAACAACCAAGAATTAATATCAAAACAAACTGTGCACCTAGTACACACATTCATTTTACATTTATTCAATCCACCCAACTGCCAAAACAAAAGCTCCAAAACCTACCAACGAGGTTGTGGTGGAATGATAAGTATTCATTCATTCTTAATCAAATGTTTTGAGTTCGAGTCCCCTTAACTTGAGTATAAAATCACTTTTATTAGGGAGCGTTTACCTCCCAATGTGTCACTTTTCTACACGAATCCAAATTTAATTGAATTTAGTATAAAAATACCCTCCATCCATTTCTTAAGTAAAAACTCCCCTCACCATTTTCGTTTCGCCCAAAAATGTTTTTTAAAAACTAATGAACGACTAAAAATAAGAGAAAACTCCTCTAAATTATGGAAAATGAACAATTTTGCCTTCCCTTTTAATTTGATTTTAAATATGCATTTATTATTGGTGAATTGATTCAAATTTTCCCCTCAACTATTGGAATGTAACAACTTTGACCTCCGTTTGAAATTTGGTCTCAAAATTGTTCTTATCTGACCACCATATACCTATCTAAACTATCACGTTTTTGTATTAAAACACACTTCAATGTTAAGTTAATCTACACATGCCTATTATCGAGTGAGAACAATATTATAATATACTAATAATTTCCTTTGTATATATGTAGGTTTGCAAAATTGCTCTCAAAAAGGAAGAAAGCCCAAGCATTCAAATTCCTCTAATTCAAGCTAACAAGTTCTTGGGTTTTATTACTACTTAATAATGAAATAACATGCCAAATTAAAGTATAAGGGTTAGGTTTGCCCATCAAGTTTTATATGTTGTTTATTAATCACAAAAATAAAGAGGAGAGGGATAAATTTCAATAGAAATATTTTCTATTGAAGTCCAACTATATTTGAGTCGTGTATTACAGAGCCTATTTTTGGAGTAACGCTCTAAAAAAAATTAAAAAAAATTCCAACCATTCCACCACAACTCAGTGAAATATCCTTTTATGTAATTATGCTAAGAACTATCCTTCTTTAGCATTTAATAAACAAATTTGCACCTGACAAGAGTTATACGGTTTATTTATTTATTTAAAAAAAGGAACTTGTTGGTAATACAAAATATATGATTAAATATTTGACTATGAATTCAGTCATATTATCATATATCAATTTGAAGTTAATTGGAGAAATTTATAAATTTCAAATCTTAAATACGCCTGCCTATTAGTTTGACAAGTATGTCGTTATCTGTATATTTTAAGGTCTGCGTGATCACCATACCTGCAGAAAAAGAGTGAATTCACACGGACATGTTGTGTTATCGTATCGTTACCTTAATTCAAAACAAAAAATAGGAAAATTACCTGACGGAGCAAACGTATGTCCTCTCGACGAACCATCAAAACCAAGAGGAGAAAATAACACAAGAATATATTATGAAGATTAAAAAGGCGAAGCTTATTAGGAACAATTCATCCCTGTAAATTATTGAAGCAAATAATAATCAATCAACACCTTGCCATTTGCCACCTAAGCTGTGCAGACTCTTCACTTTCGATGCCACACCCATGTCGGATTCTCTAAATATATACTACTTTTGGAGAATCCGACACACACCCGTTGACATTTTTGAAGAGTCTAAGCAACATAGGTTGCTACCATCCAAGTACAATTCAAACAAGGAAAAGATATTGTGGTTCTTGAAGACCAATTACTGCTAATTTCACTCCTCAAACTATCACAAGGTAAAAATGTCATGAGCCCCCGGTACACAGAGATACATACACGTCGTGGTGTGTGCAAGTTATTCTAGACACCATTGTTATAAAAGAAAAGAAAAAATAAATTAAAAGCATGGTATCTTACATTTGGCTCTCCTTTCAAAGACCAGTTATGAGCTTTCCTTGGGAGGCAGTGAGCCAAACAACAAAAGTTCATCGCCTCTCCCCCCAAACGAGAGGAGAAGTTTTAGTATGGAAAAAGCTTCCGGCAATCTGCTATAAATGGAATTTTCGTGATATGCGTATTCCTGCTAAAGATGCTCTCAATTGGGTACAATTCAACAGAAAACTCACCTTTTTGTGAAGAAGTGAAGATAGGTGCTTTATTTTTGTTGTAAGCTGAGCCACTGAAAACAAAAAAAAAGGCTAACATTAATATACATAAAAGGAATTCACCATTAGGGGCTGTTTGGTTGGGATATATCTTTCAGGAGACATTTCAATGACTGGGAAATAGATAGGGTGGCACAATTGTTACATGTAATCGATTAGTTTAATGGTTTTGCTGCAAGGTCAGACAGAGTCTCGTGGGTACACTCTGAGGATGGAAGATTCACAGTTAACAAGCTATATAAGAAGGAAATGGGAACTCAACAAGGCCTCAGATTGGCTAGATGGAAATATGTATGGACAAGCCAAGCACCAACCAAGATAAAATGTTTTGTATGGTTGGTAGATAAGAGGGCTTGTCTGACTCAGGAGGTACTGCAGAACATACTCCTAAGAACATCTTCAAAAGGAACATAAATTGAAAGAAGGATGATCAACCTAGGAAAACACTTTCAAAAGGAACAAGTTGGACCTTGGGATGATTAAGATCACATGAGTGTCCCTCAATGGCTAATGAACATTGCGCATTCTGCCCTCTAATCTTGAATTTTATGCTCAATTTTGTACATTAAGTTGTATGTCTCTATACCACTTTTAATGTCAAGTCACTCATGCACTATAATATTGTATTTGCATCTGTCATAGGAGAGAAACTTAGTAAAATTGGAGCAAAACTCAACATTATCCAGCGATCTAAGGTATGTATACTACAATTGTTCATGACTAATATAGAATCAATGCACTTGAACCTGTTCCTTCCACTTGTCCCAAAATATATATTCATGTCCTATGCTTAATTTTTGGTGTTCTCTAAAAGGAATCTAATCACGATCTCTTGTGATAAATATAACCAGGTCTCTACCCAAGATAAAACTCTTCATCTCAAAGGACTCTCAATACCACTATTAAAAGCCTATTTAAAGCCTTATCTTAGCGTGTCTCTACAACTCACACCCTTCTCTTTCATATACTTTTTAATCAAGAAATCCTCTTTTTCTAAAATTATGGAATAAAGTGTTCTTCAAGAAACATGTTCATGCTTGATTAATTACAATTTATGGTTCTTAATGACATTCTTGGAGATCCTAATTGTCACGCCCCGAGCTACCCCCAAGACGCGGACACGGGACCTAGGACCACAAGTGATCCCAAGCTAACCCTGCTGGCATGATCATGAGCATACTAAAGATAATAAACTGATGCGGAAGCTAATTCATAAATAAATCTGAAAAGATAGGGAATACCCATATACTATAACTGAATATATCAATTATGAGAGTTTAATACAAAAGAAATATCAAACTCAAATACTAAGCTGAATCTAACTATGTCTGACATAAGCCTCTAAACTGACTAGAAATGTTGGGACATGCCCCAACTAGATCTAGCAAAACTGAAACTAAAGACTAAAAGCGATACAGATAAACATATCACTAGTCCTCGAAGAATGAGGACTCACCACTGATGCTGCTGAACTGAAGATCGAGAACCGATCTAAGCGTGATCTGGATACTGAGAACCTGAACCTACATCATGAGAAGATGTAGCGCATGTATGCGTCAGTACTTGAAAGGTACTGAGCAGGCAGGATAGAGTAAAGCTGAAAGAACACATAACTGAACAAAGCAATAAAGCAATGAAATAATCTGAACATGATATAGATACTGAATACTGAGCTAACTGAATGCAATGACCAATTTATAACATGCTGACTGAATACTGAATAAACTGTAAATGTGGTCAATGCAATAGAATCTAACTGAACTGTGGGAGCTACTAATAACCGACATAAAACCACATCAGCTAAATGTGGAGTCCGATGTATACGCCCCATCGAGAGGACCCAATATACCCTGCCAGAGGTATAAAGACATGCTGGCGTGATCACTAAACTGATGTTGCCCACAGAGGGGACTTACACCTACGTGGCTCGCAGTTCTGGGACTATATGGGTACGCTAAAACCCTAGTCCAACTCGGTATTATGCTACTCCCAATGAATTAAGTAGTTAACTGGTTATAACTGAATTTCTGTAAATACTGGATAGCTCGAACTGAACATGCAAACTGAGAATGCAACAATTAATCTGATAATGATGCATTCATAAACTGAGGCATGTAAAACTGAATACTGAAATATCTGACCTAGCTAGCATGTGTAATTCAAGAACTAAAGAAATACATAGCTAGGGTTCTGAAATTCATGTGATAAACTGAGCAATAACATGATAATCTGATTTAGAACATTTAATAACTAATTCATGATGATCTGCTATAATTCTAGAAACCCTAGGTCTGTTCATAATCATGGAATCAAAAACTTGACTGAATTCTAGGGACCTAATAGGCGAAAAGAACCCACTAGTGAAATCCCACATACCTGGTGACGAATTCCATGGAGAAATCTTTTGATTTCGGGGCTGGAACTGAAGAAACCTCGCTGCGTTCTTGAACTAGGGTTCTTGACCTTTTTCTCCTCTCTTGCTTCTAATTTTCTAAGTTTGATTAATGATTTTGACTAAGGTAAGTTCTAGTTATGTTTCTAGGCTTAAACTGATTAAAACCTCATGATTTAGGGTCTAAACGACGTATCTTAGGGGTTAAATGAAATAGGAAAAGACCAAAAGACCCCTGAATTAACTGCTGTCAGAGTGACTGACGGAATGGACTGACGGTCCGTCAATCAATCGACGGTCCGTCGATCGGGTCCGTAGGTCGAGTCTGCCCGACAGGGCTTCACTAAAATGGTCATAACATTTTACTCGGAGGTCAGAATTTAGCAAACTCGGTGGAGTTGGAAAGATAATTCAATTATCTATCTAACCATAGGTCATGGGACACATAATTCATTTTGTGATAAAAGTTATGACCATCTGAAGTTGACCCATCAATAAATTTCAGCTAACTGGTTGCTGACCCTCATCTACGGACCGTGGATCGAATGACGGTCCCTGATGGTCGACCGTAGTTTGTGTCAGAGGCTGGGTAAGGGAAGTCTCGATCCACGAACCGTGGTCTGATCTACGGACCGTGGGTCTGTCCGTGAGTCAGGACTTAGCCAATTTTCTGAGCTGGCTGGGGAGGGGTTGCAGTGGTGAACCACGGTCCACCAGCACGGGCCGTGGTTTGACCTGCGGTCCGTGGATGGTAACCGTAAGTTGCACCTGCAACTTCTTAAAATCTGCATTTTTGTCTATTTTGAATACGGGGAGTTACATTATCTCCCCCTTGGGACCATTTGTCCTCGAATGAAGACTAAACTAGCTGAAATGGAGGGAGAGGGCTGCAATCCCTACCACTGAACACTGAGAACTGAATTTTTGACTGAACTGAGTTCCAAGGACATGCAAATACGCTGAAAATGCAAGTACAAACTGAAGGAACATGATTCTAAGACTGAATTTTCGCATGAATGACTGAAAAACTGAAGAGGAACTATTACCTCAAGCTGGAATGGAATCGGAAGGAAAGAGGTGAGGATACTTGGACTTCATGGCTGCTTCTGCTTCCCAAGTAGCTCCCTCTACTGACTGACTCCTCCACAAAACCTTGACTGAAGCGACTTCTTTATTTCTCAACCTTCTAACTTGACGATCGAGAATCTCAACTGGTACATCCTCATAAGAAAGGCTATATTTCACGGCCACACTCTCTAATGGCACTATGGATGCTGGATCACCCACACACTTCTTTAGAAGAGAAATGTGAAAGACTGGATGCACTGCTGCTAAGTCCGCTGGCAACTCTAACTCATAAGCCACTTTACCAATCATTTTCAAGATTCGGTAAGGGCCTACATATCTGGGACTGAGCTTTCCTTTCTTGCCAAATCTCATCACTCCCTTCATGGGTGACACTTTCAGGAAAACCCAATCATTAACTTGGAACTCTAGTTCCCTTCTTCTCACATCTGCATAAGACTTCTGGCGACTCTGAGCAGTCTTAAGTCTATCTCTAATGAGTTGCACTTTCTCCATAGCATCAAGGACTGAATCTGGTCCTATCAAGGCTGTTTCACCTACTTCAAACCAACCAACTGGAGATCTACATCTACGCCCATATAATGCCTCATAAGGGGCCATCTGAATGTTGGAATGGTAACTATTGTTGTAGGCGAACTCAATCAGAGGAAGGTGATCATCCCAACTACCCTTGAAGTCGATCACACAAGCTCTCAACATGTCCTCTAAGGTCTGAATGGTACGCTCTGCCTGACCATCCGTCTGCGGATGAAATGTTGTGCTAAGATTAACCTGAGTACCAAGACCTTTCTGAAATGACTTCCAGAAATGAGATGTAAACTGAGGACCTCTATCTGAGATGATAGACAAAGGAACTCCGTGCAACCTCACAATCTCATTAATGTAAAGCTTGGCGTAATCCTCCGCCGAATCTGTAGTCTTGACCACCAAAAAGCGAGAAGGCTTAGTAACCCTATCAACAATCACCCAAATGGAGTCATGTTGTCTGCGAGTACGAGGTAAACCTGTGATGAAGTCCATGTTGATCACTTCCCACTTCCAAGTAGGAATGTCAATCTCTTGAGTCATACCTCCTGGTTTCTGATGTTCTACCTTTACTTGCTGGCAATTGGGGCACTTAGCCACAAAGTCTGCTATATCTCTTTTCATACCATTCCACCAATAGACTTCCCGTAGATCACGGTACATCTTAGTAGTGCCTGGATGAATAGAATATTTGGAATTGTGGGCTTCTGCGAGAATATGTTGTCTCAATTCACCCACATCAGGAACACACAATCTACCTTGATAGCGAAGTACACCATCTCCCCCTTGGGAGAAAACCTCCACTCTCTGATTGTGGACTGCACCCTTAAGTTCAAGCAAGATTGGATCACTATCTTGCATTTCCTTAACCTCTACTACCAAAGAAGATTCTGCCCCATTCTGAACTGTTACACCACCATCTGATATGCTCATAAGACGAACTCCTAGGCGAGCAAGTCTGTGAACATCCTTTGCTAGCTCTTTTCTTTCTTCCTCAACATGTGATACACTACCCATGGATAATCTGCTAAGAGCATCTGCTACTACATTCGCCTTACCCGGATGGTAATGCACACTCATATCATAATCTTTGAGGAACTCAAGCCACCTTCTCTGGCGAAGATTCAACTCTCTCTGGGTGAATACATATTGAAGGCTCTTATGGTCTGTGAACATATCTACATGAACACCATACAAGTAATGTCTCCAAATCTTAAGTGCAAACACCACTGCTGCTAGCTCGAGGTCATGAGTTGGATAATTCTTCTCATGTACCTTAAGTTGTCTAGAAGCATAAGCTATAACCTTACCTCACTGCATCAACACACAACCTAGGCCGACTCTGGATGCATCACAATAGATCACATAACCATCTGAACCCTCTGGTAGAGTCAAGACAGGAGCTGTAGTCAACCTAGTTTTCAGTTCTGCAAAGCTTTTCTCACAATCATCTGACCATTGGAACTTAACCTTTTTCTGAGTTAACTTAGTCAATGGAGAGGCTATGGATGAAAATCCTTCCACAAACCGTCTGTAATAGCCCGCTAGACCCAAGAAACTTTTGATATCTGTAGCGGAGGTAGGTTTGGGCCATTGTTTCACTGCTTCTATCTTCTGGGAATCTACTCAAATTCCTTCACTAGACACAATATGCCCAAGGAAGGCAACTGATTGTAACCAAAACTCGCACTTGTTAATTTTGCATATAACTAGCGATCTTTGAGAGTTTGGAGAACAACTCTCAAATGACTTGCATGTTCTTCCTCATTCCTAGAGTAAATGAGGATATCATCAATAAAGACGATAACGAACAAGTCCAAGTACTGCTTGAACACTCTGTTCATCAAATCCATGAAAGCTGCAGGAGCATTGGTTAGTCCAAATGACATAACTACAAATTCGTAATGACCATACCGAGTTCTGAAGGTTGTCTTCGGAATGTCACTATCTCTGACTCTAAGCTGATGATAACCTGATCTGAGGTCTATCTTTGAGAAATGACTAGCACCCTGAAGTTGGTCAAACAAGTCATCAATCCTGGGGATAGGATATTTATTCTTGATTGTGACTTTGTTCAACTGCTTATAGTCAATACACATTCTGAGAGAACCATCTTTCTTCTTCACGAACAACACTGGTGCACCCCATGGCGAAATACTAGGTCTGATGAAACCCTTATCTAAAAGGTCTTTCAACTGCTCTTTCAATTCCTTAAGCTCAGCTGAAGCCATTCTGTAAGGAGGGATAGAGTTAGGCTGGGTATCTGGAAGGAGATCAATTCCAAAGTCTATTTCCCTTTCGGGAGGAACTCCAGGAAGATCTTCTGGGAACACTTCTGGAAACTCACTGACTACAGGAACTGACTCAAGAGTTGGGGATTCGGAACTAGAATCCTTAACCCAAACTAGATGATAGAGATAACCCTTAGAGATCATCTTTCTGGCCTTAAGGTAAGAAATGAATCGACCCATAGGCGCTAAGCTACTACCTTTCCATTCTAGAATTGGTTCGTCTGGAAACTGAAAACGAACAATCCTAGTTCTACAATCGACTGAGGCATAACATGAATGTAACCAATCCATGCCTAGAATGACATCAAAGTCTACCATTTCTAACTCTACAAGATCTGCTGAGGTGACTTTCTGAGAGACTGTGACAGGGCAATTTCTGTATACCCGTCTTGCTATAACTGGGTCACCGACTGGAGTAGAGACTGAGAAAGGTTCTGAAAGAGTTTCTGGACTAACACTGAATTGGACTGCTATGTAAGGAGTTATAAAAGACAAAGTAGCCCCTGGATCTAACAATGTATAAACATCAAGATCAAAGACTCGTAACGTACCAGTGACTACATCAGGAGAATCTTCCTGATCTTGACGAGCCTGAAGAGCATAAAGCATGTTTTGGCGCTGTCTGCCACCAGTACCAGAAGAGTTACCCTGCTGAGTCGGGCGACCTGATGGTGCTGCTGAAGTTGTAGACTGAGCTCTACCATTATTTCCTCTTTGACCTTGTCTTGAAGGACAATCCTTCAATCTATGACCAAACTGACCACACCCAAAGCATCCTTCCTTACCTGCAAGGCACTCACCCGGATGGTTCTTACTACACTTCGGGCAAGTTGGGTAGGTTTTGGTGCCTGAAACACTACCTTGAGACTTAGAGCCTGACACCCTACCTTTCTGATCGTTACGGAACCTGGGGGATGGAACACTAGCTGATGAAGGTGCTGGAGTCATAGACTTCTGCTGAAAATGCGAGCGGTTTCCACCACCCGATTTCTGGTGGGAATACTCGTAGTTACTTGTTCTTGCTTTCTTAGTCTCTTTAGCCTGTTCCCTAAGCTTATCACCCTCAACCTGCTGAGCATGAGTCATGAGCCTCGAGATGTTCATGTCTCCCAACAACATAGCGTTCCTGCACTCTGTTTTCACTAAGTCTGACACTCCATAGAGAAACTTATTCATCTGAGCCCTGGAATCAGCAACCATGTGAGGAGCATACCTGGAGAGTTGGTTAAACTTGAGCCCATAATCTTGGACAGTCATGTTACCCTGCCTTAAGTTCATAAATTCCTGGGCCCTTGTTTCTCTTAACTCTATGGGGAAAAACCTGTCTAGAAAGGTTTCCCTGAGTATACCAGATATGAGCTACATCCTTAAGTTGGTAAGATAGCACTCAACCCGATCATTCCCAGTGACCTGCATTACCTCAAAGATCTTCTTGGTCTCATCCAAGAAATTCTGGGGATCTTCACTAGTCTACGATCCTAAGAACTCTGGAGGATTCATCCTAACAAAGTCACGGACCCTTGCTGCTGCTGATCCACCATTTGCATTCACAGGAGCTTGAACCCGCTGATTGTTCTGGTTAGCGACACTCTGAGCCAACATCTGAATGGCATTCCTGAATTCAGCATTCGACACTTCTTGATCTGAAACTGGAGGAGCTGTGTTTGTGTTCCTGGCATTCGCATTCCTGACATAAGCTCTACGATGAGGCATGATCACTGAAACGTAGCACATCTAGTTAGAATGGAATTAGATCATACCTTACGCACAATAAGAGTAACAAGAAAATGAAGATTTTTCCTAAGACACTTTGTAGCCTCCCTTTCATTAGATGTGGTGCGCACTACACACCCATGAAAAGGACTCTACCTAGTGCGGCTTTTCAGACATCCTAGGACACTTAAACCTAATGCTCTGATACCAAGTTTGTCATGCCCTGAGCTACCCCCAAGACGCGGACACGGGACCTAGGACCACAAGTGATCCCAAGCTAACCCTGCTGGCATGATCATGAACATACTAAAGATAATAAACTGATGCGGAAGCTAATTCATAAATAAATCTGAAAAGATGGGGAATACCCATATACTATAACTGAATATATCAAATATGAGAGTTTAATACAAAAGAAATATCAAACTCAAATACTAAGCTGAATCTAACTATGTCTGACATAAGCCTCTAAACTGACTAGAAATGTTGGGACATGCCCCAACTAGATCTAGCAAAACTGAAACTAAAGACTAAAAGCGATACAGATAAGCATATCACTAGTCCTCGAAGAATGAGGACTCACCACTGATGCTGCTGAACTGAAGATCGAGAATCGATTTATGCGTGATCTGGATACTGAGAACCTGAACCTACATCATGAGAAGATGTAGCGCACGTATGCGTCAGTACTTGAAAGGTACTGAGCAGGCAGGATAGAGTAAAGCTGAAAGAACATATAACTGAACAAAGCAATAAAGCAATGAAATAATCTGAACATGATATAGATACTGAATACTGAGCTAACTGAATGCAATGACTAATTTATAACATGTTGACTGAATACTGAATAAACTTTAAATGTGGTCAATGCAATAGAGTCTGACTGAACTATGGGAGCTACTAATAACCGACATAAAACCACATCAGCTAAATGTGGAGTCCGATGTATACGACCCATCAAGAGGACCCAATATACCCTGCCAGAGGTATAAAGACATGCTGGCGTGATCACTAAACTGATGTTGCCCACAGAGGAGACTTACACTTACGTGGCTCGTAGTTCTGGGACTATATGGGTACGCTAAACCCTAGTCCAACTCGGTATTATGCTACTCCCAATGAATTAAGTAGTTAACTGGTTATAACTGAATTTCTGTAAATACTGGATAGCTCGAACTGAACATGCAAACTGAGAATGCAACAATTAATCTGATAATGATGCATTCATAAACTGAGGCATGTAAAACTGAATACTGAAATATCTGACCTAGCATGTGTAATTCAAGAACTAAAGAAATATATAGCTAGGGTTCTGAAATTCATGCGATAAACTGAGCAATAACATGATAATATGATTTGGAACATTTAAATAACTAATTCATGATGATCTGCTATAATTCTAGAAACCCTAGGTCTGTTCATAATCATGGAATCAAGAATCTGACTGAATTCTAGGGACCTAATGGGCGAAAGGAACCCACTAGTGAAATCCCACATACCTGGTGACGAATTCCACGGAGAAATCTTTTGATTTCGGGGCTGGAACTGAAGAAACCTCGATGCGTTCTTGAACTAGGGTTCTTGACCTTTTTCTCCTCTCTTGCTTCTAATTTTCTAAGTTTGATTAATGATTTTGACTAAGGTAAGTTCTAGTTATGTTTCTAGACTTAAACTAATTAAAACCTCATGATTTAGGGTCTAAATGACGTATCTTAGGGGTTAAATGAAATAGGAAAAGACTAAAAGACCCCTGAATTAACTGTTGTCGGAGTGACTGACGGAATGGACTGACGGTCCGTCAATCAATCGACGGTCCCTCAATCAATCGACGGTCCGTCGATCGGGTTCGTAGGTCGAGTCTGCCCGACAGGGCTTCACTAAAATGGTCATAACATTTTACTCAGAGGTCGGAATTTAGCAAACTCAGTGGCGTTGGAAAGATAATTCAATTATCTATCTAACCATAGGTCATGGGACACATAATTAATTTTTTGTTAAAAGTTATGACCATCTGAAGTTGACCCATCAATAAATTTCAGCTAACTGGTTGGTGACCCTCATCTACGGTCAGACCTACGGACCGTGGATCGAATGATGGTCCGTGCTGGTCGACCGTAGTTTGTGTCAGAGGCTGGGTAAGGGAAGTCTCGATCCACGGACACAGACCACGGACCGTGGTCTGATCTACGGACCGTGGGTCTGTCTGTGAGTCGGGACTTAGCCAATTTTCTGAGCTGGCTGGGGAGGGGTTGCAGTGGTGAACTACGGTCCACCAGCACAGGCCGTGGTTTGACCTACGGTCCGTGGATGGTGACCATAAGTTGCACCTGCAACTTCTCAAAATCTACATTTTTGTCTATTTTGAATACGGGGTGTTACACTAAGTGTGATGGTCTATCTAATGTTATGGTTGAGATGACTTCGGTGTATGACACCTCTAATTTGGTGCCTTATAAAATAGAGGTTGTGGTGTAGAAAGTAGGTAGTGTTGGTTCTTAGGGGGAATCTATATATTGTGTGTCTAAAATTACTAAAGAAGTTTTGAAGTATGTACCATGTGAGGGGGAATATTCTGGGGACCCTATAGTTGAATAAAGTTCACTTTTTAGGGTCAACTTGGGTGCATCTAGTGAGGGGGAATAAATGGGAGACCCCTATGTCGAACTTAGTTCTTCTATTGAAGATCCATATAAACTGGAATTTAGGATGATGTAAAAAATTATTATAGTTGGTGTTGCACCTGATAGTACCACGTCTAAGGAATAGAATGGGAGAACATGTTCCTTTACAAATGATGCTGAAGAAAATTTGTTCCTCTTACTGACTCTATTGAAATTAAAGATGACTCTATTGAAATTAGAGTTTTGAACTGTGGGAAACGGACCAGTGCTCTTAGCAAGGTGATTACTGATTTTGGGGGCTAGAGATGAGTGAATTGTTGTTTCTCCGGAGATTGAACCAGTTCCTTAAAGGTGAAAAAAAATAAGTTGAACTTGAAGTCATATATGACACTTACCAGAATGTCATGGACCAGCTGCATATGAACCATGATCTTGAACATGTAGGCCTGCTAAAGAAAAATGAAACACAAATGCTTAAGGCTGAGCTTGCATAGACCAAGACTACCTTTGAAATTGAGAAGACTACTAATTTTGTTAATACAAAAGATGCTTTTTGAGGTTCTTAAAGGGGACTTTTATTTACCCTGGCATGCCTGATCTTTTGCTATTGCCTAGCCACTCTTGCCTTTAACTTTCCATTTTTTTCTCATCACAAGTGCTTGATTCTATCTTTAATTTTGATTACATTTGTGGTGTATATGCTTTTTGATTAATGCTAATGTTGGGTTTGAGTTTCAGGTTCATGTCTATCTCCTATGTTTGTGCAAATGCTTTGCTATAGCTAACTAAGTTCTTGCTTTTTAAGGGTTTATATAAGTGATAGCCCCAGTGTCCATGAACATCGAATTTGCTTCTCTTAGTGGGGTATATGCCTTCACAGTGTTTTATGATGTCAAAAGGGGGAAGTGCATACTTGTGTAATATTTATAACCCAATTGGTCCAACTTGATCCTCTAATGTGTTTGGCTTTGTGTATTGAGTTTTAAGAAACTGACATAAGACAGATTATTCTATTCACACAAGAAGCAATGGTTTTTCATCATCAAAAAGGGGGAATTTGTTATATCGAGAAAGATTTTGATAGTTGACAAATAGAGGAACAAATGAAAGGAACCGGTTGCATCGACATGTTCCTTTCAGATCGAATTCGACTGGGATACGGAGGATGTCAACCACGCGAATTAGAAGTTATAAAGCGGTGGAAGGGTTGCTTATTTGACAAGAAAGCAGTGCAAAAAGGTTTTCTTAAAGAAATTCTAAGCGAAGTAGGAAGCATAAACGTAGGAAACATAAGCAAAGAAGGAAGTAGTGTGAATAAAGATTCAAGAAGGAAATAAATCAAAGCCCAATCAAATAGGAAAACTACACGAAGTAGGAAAAAAGAACAATCCACGTGAGCTTCCAAGTTCTACGCAGAAGAGGAAGTCGAGTATGAGTAGGAGTCCAAGTTGAAATAGGTTTTGGATTCAAGTCCAAATCTATAAATAGGGCAATATTTTCTTTTGAGAAACTTGCGCACTAAAACAGAGAGTTACAAGCAGAATATAATCAAATAGAGGGAGTTCATATTTGAGTGATTTCTGATTCCGAAGTGTAGCCAACGCAAGAAAACAAGAATTGAAGAACTGATTCATAGGCTTATTTTTTGTAGTTCTTAAGTCAAGTTTGCTTGTATTGAGTTTTTATCGAGTTGTATCTTTAATTCTTTCTAGATCCAGTGAAGTATAAACTGGGAATAGGAATAGAGTTTTCAAGTTGGGGCGACTTAAAGACTTGGGAACATAAACCTTGGGGGCGGGGGGGGGGGGGGGTTTGTGTTGGAGTTTAGGAATTAGAGTTAGTTCCTAGGATTGCAAGAGTTGTAATCTGAATTCATAACTTGAAGTGGGTCGACGATCTAGTTGGTTGTTGGCGTCTAGGAATTAGAGTTTATAATTCCTTAGGTTACATAGGCTTGTAATCTTTTGTTGAAGCTCAGAGTTTAATGAAGTAAAGTTAAATCCTACAGAGGTGTAGGTCGTGGTTTTTACCCTTTATGAGCTGGGTTTTCCGCGATAAAATATTGTGTCATTACTCTATTTGCTTTACATAACGTAACTGTTATAATCTGCTAAGGAACAGATAGAATATACATGTTCCTTAGGAAAATCTGGGGGTCAATATTACAACGAAGATATTTTCACTATACTCTAAAAAAAAGCATTTTCTGCTTACAAAGAAGCACCAAATATAAATCTAGGTGCCGTATCAAAGAACAGAAGTATTGATATTAACCTTCGATGAACACTGCACTTATAGCTAATGAATAAGAAAACCAAGTGTGTTACTAGCAAAATGGCCACTGGCCCACTAATCAAACGTACAAAGATTGGAAAAAACCATTGATATCAGTGGGAAGGCTTTGAACATTTTCAACAATAATGTTACATTTTATAAGTAACATTGTGCAGGTAAGAACATTTTATTTGGCCTTAGTTTGACTTCAATTGGTGTTTATTCGTTGTTGCACAGGAATCGAACTGTTGAATAACTATATGGTTATTCAGCTGCAGAAGCTCTTGGAAGTGACCTCCTTGAACTCCTAACAGATTCTCGGGATCATGATACTGCTAATAACATAGTACACAGAGTGATAAGGGTGAAAGTTGGACTGGACAGTTTCCAGTTAAGAATAAGCAAGGGGATAGATTCCTAGTTGTTGCTATCGATACCCCTTTTTATGATGATGATGGTACTTTGCTTGGTGTTATTTGTATATCAAGTGACAAGTGGACGGCCATTAAAAGAAGTACTCTCAGTTATTTAAACACCAGCTTCTATTCTAAAGGCCCAGTCAGAAACAAAAACTCTCAGCATGCAAAAGTGACACAACAATGGAAAACAACTGCATCCAAAGTTAACCCATGCATCTCCAAACCTCCTTCTTCTTCCTCACACGAAACATACTCATTCAATCCAGTGGAATTGGAACCTCTGATGATTAGCATGTATCTAGGATACTAGATATGCGAGATACATTTGGTGTGATGCATCTCAGATACACGAGTGAGATAAGAGAGTGATAAGCGAGATGAGAGGGAGACGAGGTGCGGATTCGTCTATGTATCATAGATACATGCGAATTCACTTGGGTAGAGTGTATCTAGAACAAACTAACCTAATTTTGAGTCCATGTATCCTGAGATACATGTATCTAGACGTACTAAAATCTGGTAAGATTTATAATATTACAACATAATGTGCATTTAAGTAATTAGCTCATATGCTAGCGAGATTGTTGTAAGTTACCCTTAAATAAATAGTTTTGGCCAATAAGCCGACCCCAGCCCGGCCCCGTTTTCTCTTCTTTCAAAGCCCTAACTTAGTTTTTCAAAAGCGTAAACTGACCAACTTCAGTTTAGACCCCAATTAATTACCAAAAAATGAAATCAAGTCATTGGGCATGGAAAAGACCAAAATACCCTTCCAAAATTCGGATTGGACTTTCCTTATCCAAACAGCCCAACTTCCAATGGGCATATCTCACTCATACAAACTCGGAATTGCGCAAAATCGGCGGTGTTGAAAAGATAATCCCAAGATCTTTCCTACAGTATCTGGAAGCACACCTAACTCATCCTGAGCTAGGAGTTATGGTCGTTTGAAGTTGACCAAAAACTCAAACTTAACTTAACCAATTTTTCTAGATTTTTCATTCTTTCCTAAAATGACTCTTTCCATTTCTAAATCTTTCTAGTTCTTTCAAATAGCGAGAAGTTGCACTATTTATAATATTTGTGATGTGCACGGGATCAATAACATTAACTTTTATAGTAATTCATTATATTTTTATAATATATGTGGAATGATATCATTATTTGAATGTACTACTATTTTAAAAGTGAGTTAGAAAATAAAATATAAGTTGTTTTTAATATTTGACACATAACTATAAATTATACTTTGAATTTTCACGACCAAACACTGATTTTCAAATTAAGTAAAATTTCTTTTGAAAAAAATGTGAATCGTAGTTTCTCTAGTCAAACTGATAACTTAGAAGTGAAAGGAAATGAACGACCGTACAAGCACTTTTTTTTTTCATATGAATTTTTTAAAAAAAACATTCAATTGGTACAATAAATTTACCTTTGTCCTTAACTTTTTGGATAAATCTTACCATTTAAAAATAGTAAAGGGCTGACAAATACTTTCTTTCACTATATTACAAATATTTGTTTAGTTTTCATTGTTAGCATATTAAGATTTTTAAAAATATTTTATCCTAATTATTAGTAATTACTTATTTTAAATTATTTTTCAAGACATAAACTTATATATCAATTGATACGAATATTATGATAAAATACTCATATTAATCATTAATTTAAGTGACATACAAAATTTAAAATAAATAAATAAAAATAAACGAATTGTGTGAATAATATAGATATAGTAGAGCGCATAAAACATTTTTAAGGCCCCAACTTGTGAATAATCAGAAATATTGAGGAATCACTCACATTTATTAGTAAGTGGAAAAAAAATGTCAATATTTCTTCTTATTTTTTTAATCAAAGAATAAATGTCAATATTTCATTTCATTGTACACTAATTTATTAGGAAGTTCTTAAGAATTGGGCAGTAGTAACAATGATTTATGTTTAAAACATTATATTAAAAGTTGATTAATTATGGTTAATAAAATTAGTCAAATTATAATTGACAAAAGAAAAGGTCAAAAAAGGAGACAAAATAAAAATGAAATTGATATATAGATTGATTTATGTTATTTTATTACATAATAAATTACCACCAAAATTAATACTTTCTTTGTTTTTATTTACTTATCAAATATTTCCTAACTTAATTTCTTTTTTTAATTATCATTTTTGATAAATCAAAGACGGACAATATTTTTTCCCGTTATACTCTTAATTTATTAGTATTGAGTTAATGTCTTTGAAAAATGTAGTGAGTAAATATGTTCGAAACTCTATCAATTAATAGGGATAAAATGATAAAACTCACCATAACAATAATTGTTTTCTTAAGTATACCAAATCAAAATTTAACAAGTAAATAAAAACTAAGGGAGTAACAATAACTTTTGAACTTTTTATAATTATTTAAACTGAATAGAAATGAATAACTAAGAAAATATAATTAAGAACTTAAACTTTCTCATATATCACATAAAGAAGATTTTTTTTTAAAAAAAAAGGTGAAGATGAATGTCAATTTTACAAGTGTCAGCTTTAATTTTGGTTGTTGGGTTGGGTGAATAGTTAGAAAATGTGTTAAGTATGTGTATTAAGTGAACAATATATTGGGTCTCTCTATTAATTGTCAAAGAAATGATGACAGAATATTCCTAGGAATTTAAAAGATTTATAAAATTCAAATTTTAGCAATTATTTTAAACTTCTCACAAGAATATTATTGTGTTTTGTAATGAGTAAAAAGAGAAAAGGAGAATTAATTTGTACTTTAGCAATTTATACTTAATAAATAATTTTTTTACTATTAAAATGTCATGTTCCAACAGATTTTAGACAAACCAAAGAAAATAAAAGAAACTTCAATTATGAGACTGGGTTCTTTGGATTGTACTCCTTTTTTTTTTTTATTGGTAATAAGGAAAATATATTATAACTCAATATGCATCAATACAAGTATGTTACCACATTTGGTATATGAAGATGGTTTTTTTAAGCCTAATAAAAGGAGTTCCTGACTTGTCTGCCTCTATTTATTTAGATACAAACGAAGGGGAGACTGTACAAAATACGAAGGAGTTGGCTCAAACATGAATTGCTTCTTGCTTTTGCTTCTTCTTTTTTCTCCACTCGATGTTTGATATCCACTTTAAAGTCTGATTAATTTGAATTCACATTGGGTAGGACCCCATTTGGGGGGATAATGCTTCCTATCAAAGATTGTTTCATATTCAAAGCTCGAATCTAAGCCATCTAATTAAGAAAGAAACAGTCTCATCCATTATAACACATCATTTGATGATCTTGCTTTTTCTCTCTCAATACTTTCAATGTATGTATCTATTATGCAAAGAAAGAGAACTCATATAATAATATAATGTATTTTTTCAACATATAGTTAAGAAATAAACATGGAAAGAGTAAAACAAAAATAGAGAAAAGACAAGTATAAAAAAACCTTTTTTTAACCCCAGGATAATCCGCAACCGCTATAATTTATGCCATAGCATTTACCCTTCGGGTGAGCACTCTATGGTGAACGCTTTGTGTGCACTGGTTAAAGTCCACGTATAAATAGTAAATTTAAAACTACAAGATTATATTATAATTTATCTTGATTATGGGAACGGTAACAAAACATTTTGATGTTGAGATCAGACGTGTTTATATAGGAGTTTTAACGGTGACAGTGATTCAGTGAAGTAGCCAGAATATCGACTAATTAGGTGTGTGTCAAAATATTAAGAAGTAAAATCATATAGAAGCCAAGAAGTGTCAATATGTAATATACTTTCGACTAATTTTTTATTTTAAAAAAAATGCAGTTAGCAAAGTCTCCAGAATTGGATGCTAAATGTATGACATATGTTATTCCACAGCAGCAGCTCCAATATATTTTCCTCCACATTATTTTGTTACTAATACTAGTAAATAGTAGTAATGGAGATAAATATGACTTCGATTCAATCAGACATATTTTCGAAATATCAAATCAATACTATCATGT
Organism: Solanum verrucosum; assembly: GCF_900185275.1. Classification (NCBI taxonomy): domain Eukaryota; kingdom Viridiplantae; phylum Streptophyta; class Magnoliopsida; order Solanales; family Solanaceae; genus Solanum; species Solanum verrucosum. Next base: position 4,091,305 of record NW_026019957.1, read on the forward strand.
GTTGTACGTGCATGCATGCAGTCGTTATTATCCATTTGCTTCAATTAAGTCATTGAATTACCAACAAATGTTGTTGCTCTCATTAGGCACTGGCACTAATTCAGAGTTTTATGAAACATATACAGCAGAAGAGGCAGCTAAATGGGCTATTTTCCGATGGATGTCAGTTATACAGAAAATGACTAATGCTGCAAGCTCTTACATGACTGATTATTACCTTTCTACTACTTTTCAAGCTCTTGATTCACAAAACAATTACCTCAGGGTTCAAGTAAGTCCCGACTTAATTATTATTATCGGCAACTTACATAAATCTCACTTATCTAGTTTGCATAAGTACCCCCAGCCTATATAATTTTCACTACAACAAATCTAATGTTTAGCCACGAAAAGTTTAGCTACGATAAAAAATTCGTCTCCAATTATACATTTTTTTGTGACAAAACTTACATTTCGTCCTCAAATGCATGATTCACATATTTTTAGTGACAAAAAATAAAGTTCGTAGCAAATGTTTTGTCTACAAATCTTTCCACCAAAAAAATTAAAATGGCGCCAATTATTAGGTAAATTTAGCCACAAAGTTACGGATATTAGTGACAATTATTAGGTAAATTTAGCCACTATTTTGTGGGCCCAGCGCGTGTTGACAATTTTTTCAAGGATAGTGCCACGTAGGCCGAAAAGGGGTAGAAAATTAATTAAAAATAAGTTCGGGGGGGGGGGGTAATAGGTAAAGGTTAGGTGTGTCTCAGGGATTTTGAGCATAGGCTGGGGTACTTAATTTTCCCTATTATTAATGATACAAATATGTTCTTACCAGGAATGACTGTTATATGTTCTTACCAAGAATGAATGTTATATAGAGGTCTGGCAGTAAATATATATATATACAGACCTTAATTGCACTTAGCGTGGCAAGCAACCATTCGACGCAAGCGGAACCAGCATTGTCATCAACTAAACCAATGAACTACAATGAAATTTTGCTACTCTCATTAGGCACTGGGAATGCTGCAGATTTTTATACAACATATACAGCACAAGAAGCAGCTAAATGGGGTGCTATTGAGTGGCTAATTCAATTCATAATAAACATTCAAGTCCTTTTCTACAAATTATGTCTTCAGCAAATTCTTACATGAGTGATTATTACATTGCTACTGTCTTTAAAGCTCTTAATGATCAAAAAAATTACCTCAGGATTCAAGTAAGACCATCTCACTTAATTATTTACTTTATCGATCACTAAATTGTTCGTAGCTAAGTGTACTAGAACTATATATGAGGGTGCAAGGGGGTACGTTTAATTAAATTCCTTCCGTTAGAAAAATTATTCTGTATATTGTATGCATAAATTTTAATGGGAAACTTACATAAATATACTTTAATAAAAAATATTTACCATTTATAGCAATAACACTTTTAATACAATTTTAATACATATTACCAAGAACAATTTATTATTCACATATAATACAAGTTTTATTGATGGATAATACATTTATTACACATTTTAATACACTTATAATACAATGTGTCAATTTCTTATAAAAAAAGCATAATATATTTATAAAAACAATTACTTTTAATACATATATTGCATACATAATTCACTTTTAATAC
>NW_026019957.1:4093030-4187620 GCF_900185275.1 Solanum verrucosum
GGTATAGGATGCGCTGGCAGCGTGAGGTAGATCGCTGTATCATCACTATAGCTCTTATGTGATGGTTGTCGGTTAGAGAAACTCCCACAGAAGTTATTGTATTTTTATATACATCAGTTTATTGTATTTTTATATACATTTCAGAGTTATGTTGTATCCTTGCATACACACAGATTTGACAGCATGTTTTTAAACAGTTTGTTTCTTTATATTGCACTTGTTTTAAATTGCTTTATATTGAAATGAGTTCAGTCATATTTAGTTGAGTATTCAAAGTTGAGTATCCAGTTGAGTATCCAGAGTCGAATATCATATCTTTGAGTCGAATATCATATCCTTGAGTTGAGTATCTAATCTCGGAGTTGAGTATCTTATCCTTGAGTACTTCTGAGTTGAGTAAGTTTGAGTAGTTTGGAGTATTCCTTGAGTTGAGTAAGTTTGAAAGAGGTAAGTATGTTTCATTTCTATCAAGTTTCAAGCTTATGTTTATGTTTTAGAATTCCTTACATGCTCGTACATTCCACGTACTGAGCCATTTGGCCTGCATCTTCTCATGATGCAGACACAGGTATTCAGGATCATCAACAGGAGCTTCGTTGATACATCCGAGAGTTCGAGTTAGCTATGGTGAGCCTCCTTGCTTTCGGAGGATTTCATTTACCTTTCAGTTATATCAGTTGTTAGGATGTCGTGGGTCTTGTCCCGACTTCCATCTTTATCAGTTAGAGGCTTCATAGATAGTCAGTATAGTTGAGAAGTCTGTATCATTTATTTTATTAAATGTTTTAAAGACTAAAGTTGCCTTTTTATGGCGAGTTGTATATATTTTATTATACAGAGTTTTCTTTGGACTTAAAGTTTGTATTTAAGTTTTATGAACTTTTATTTCAGTTTTTAAGCTTTGTATGCTTGAATCAGTTTTCCGCTTGTAGTCAGCCAGGATGAGGTTCGCTTGGGGACCAGTAATGGTCTTCGAGTGCCGGCCACGTCCAGGTGTAGGCTCGGGTCGTGACATAATGTGGTGTGTTGTTAGTTTCAAAATCTTATTGTGGTAATTTGTTTGGATAGATTGTATTGATTTGGAGCCCAACGAAAGGGAAAGGCTCAAGTCCCGGAGTGATTGTTCGACTATTTAAGGCAAGTGGATTCCTAAACCCTTGTTAAGTGTATGGAATTCGTGTATTTCCTTGTGATATGTGTTTGGGGGTAATGAGACTTGGTGATGTGTTGACTTGTACACATTGATTATTTTCTACTGATGAAAAAAGGGTAATAAAAGGCAATGTGTTAATTGTTGATGTGTGATGTTTGAGACTGGGTTGAAAGGCTTGTTGAATCATTGTTGATGTTGTATCACAGTTGTATTGTTATGAAAATGGTCATCTCCTTATTATTTGTGTGAACATGTCATTTGCATTGGTTCTGAGACATGGTTGTGATAAGTGTTATGTGATAAGAGAATGTACCATTTCGAGGGACGTATCGCGCGCCGCGATGGATACTATATTTCGAGGGACATGTCGCGCTCCGCGACGGATATATTTTTCAAGGGACGTATCGCTCGCACGCGATGGATTGCATGGACAGAGTTCATCTCCCACTATTGTCCCATGGGTCCCAGACTGAGGAGACAACAAATGTGTTCAACTAGGTCAGACATGCCAATCACTATACTTGACATTTGCATTCCATTGCATTGCACAATTTATCTATAAGGAACTTGATATTGTGTTCTCTAATCTTGGTGAGTGCCTTTCTCTGGAACTTTGATTGGTGAATATTGAGCTTGTTGTTGAGGATATGTAATTGTTAGAGTGTTGTTGTAGAGTTGTGCCCTATGTGAATTATGAACTGTTAGTTGGGCTGGCTTTATGCAGGTATGTAGTTGTGGAGGTCGGTTTGGTGTGTAAGGAGTATCCGTATTCTATCCCCTTAGCTTGTGTTTAGAGGTTTACTTGCTGAGTACCACATGGTTTGACACTCACCCCTTGCTACTACATTTTTTTGTAGGTCACTAGTCCGGACCTTTGTGATATATTCTCTTCTTTTCCGAGGTTTCTTGGAGATTTGTGAGGTAGTTGTTATTCAACTCAACAGACCTTCTTACTCCTGTTTATGATCTTGTTCTACTCTAGAAACAATGTCATATGAGACTTGTGTTTTTCTTTTGAATCAGTTGTAATACTTTAGAGGCTTGTACACGTGACAATCAAATTTTGGGGTATTTTGAGTTAATTATGAAATTTTCGCATTTTATTGTAAGGGTGAGTGTTAGGCTGACTTGTCTTGGTGGATAAGACGAGTGTCATCACATCCATTTTTGGGTCGTGACATTGGCTAACTTTTTGAGATATTTTTTATAGTACATAGTTCTAGAAGCCGTTTTCAGAAGCTAAAAAAGTGTAAATTTTTCCTAAAAACACTTTTCTTTGCAAAACACTTTAAAGAAAAATACTTTTAAAAAATTTGTTCAAATATAATTGTGCTAAAAAGTTCGTTTTTATTTATTTTTATAAACAAACTATTTCTCACCAACAAATACTTTTTAAAAAAAACACTTTAAAAAAAAAGACTTTTCACCATAAGTTTATTTTAGAAGTTAGCCATACATATTAAGGATGTCTGATTAATTGTTGGTACCACTTGCATATAAGTTCACATTAATATGAAGAAATTAAGCAAGTATTGAATAAAATTTCTTTTATAAAATAAATCAAAATGCTAGTCGTCAATTTTTATTCTTTTCTTCACTTATTCATTTTCATCATTCTCTTATTCTTTTCGTGTATTTAACTTCAATTACATTATATTGTTAATTTACCTTGATATCTGATGGATCAAATCACTTGCCTCAAAGTAGTACTATTTTTTTTTTCTCATTTAGGATATCTAAAGTTGAAGAATCTCTTATATCATATCATAATAATTTGTATAATATTAACTTGGCACTTCAAATAATTTTTTTTCTTTTTTGCTTTGAAAAGAAGATTCAAATACCATAGCATAAAATAACGATAATTTATTTAAATATTTACACAACCAAAAGGTTACATAATCCAAGCACACATTACATAGAGAGACATTTCTATTGAAATTTATCCCTCAAACTCCTTTTATTTTGAGGTTGAAATACTTAAATGCGTGCAATCATAAATATTGCAAGCATTTATTATTTAGCATAGTAAGGTTACTACTACAACCCGAGACCTTGAATTAATAAAAGCTTTGTTTGATCGGAGTTTCTTCCTATCAGAGAGCAATTTTGCAAACCTACAACGAAATAAACTATTTTAATTAGCAATAAAATACTAATATGAATAATATTGACTGACGAGATATAGTAATGTGAAAAAAAAAAAAAAAGAATTATTTCAAGCACCGATAGTTTTACCTCTTTAGAGCTTCCTCATAGGTTTCAGGACTGTCTTTGGAAACTGGTTTCTTCAATAATGTTTCACCAACTTGTACTAATAATTCCATATTAGCCTCAGACGCATCATCCATTTCAGTAGTTGTGCCTGTTAATGCATTTTCCTGGAATTAAATATACATAATTAGACATACTTCACTATCATATATGACATGCATATTATAAAATAATAATTATGAAGAAACTACATAATAAGACATACTTCACTATCATATGTACTTTTAAAATTTTACGTATCTTATCATTTATTAAGAGTTTTCTACCATATATTAAGAAAAAATTACTTAGATACATGTACCAGATACACAAATATAGGGAGAAAGATTCGTATGTATCTGGTAAAATAGGTAATATTGCAAACTAGCTAGTGAGATTTATGTAAGTTTAATTTCCGATAATAATAAGAGGAATTAAGTTGGGACTTACTTGAACCCTGAGGTAATTGTTTTGTGAATGATGAGCTTGAAAAACAGTAGAAATGTAATAATCAGTCATGTAAGAACTTGCTGCATTAGTCATTTGCTGTATAGCTAACAGCCATCGTAGAGGACCCCATTTAGCTGCCTCTTCTGCTGTATATGTTTATCAAACTCTGAATTAGTGCCAGTGCCTAATGAGAGCAACAACATTTGCTTGTAATCCAATGACTTAATTGAAGCAAATTTTGGATCCTCTTGTGCAAGTCTCGTTGCAACGCTAAGGGATAATAACGCCTGCACGTCGTACGTACAACATTGATTAGATATTTCGAAAAAACTCAAAAATTGAATCGAGAGTAGTATTACTGTAGTATTAGTACCGGATCACCAACAGTAGCAACAGCACCATCAACAAGATTGAACTCATATATATCACCATTACTAGTATGAGTAATAAAGTAATGTGGAGGAAAATATATTGGAGCTGCTGCTGTGGAATAGCATATGTCATACATCTTAGCATCCAATTCTGGAAACTTTGCTAACTGCATGCATTTTAAAAATAATATAAAATTAGTCGAAATATACATTTTAAGATAATAATATTTTGTATCTATTTACCCAACGTCTTGTTTACAAATCATGACTATAATTATTTTTACTTACATTTGACTTAGTGAATATTACTGGCTTATTTGTTTTGATGTCAAAGCTTGAGATGGCAACTTCTGTCAAAGCTTGATGCACACGAGTTTCTCCAAGTTTTTCTTGAAGAACTTGCAGAAGATATTTTCCATCATACTTGCTAGAAATTGAACCACAGCATAATATATTAACCAAATTAAATATAAGTATAAAGAACAGATGATGCATTACTTAATGGGAGGGATGTATCTGAGAGGGGATAGAGATGTAACTGAGAAGAGATTTTTGTAATTTTTTTAATGGTAGGAAATTTTAGAGAATATAATATATTAAGTTTGTGTATTTATGTAATTTTTCCTAAATATAATTCATTACTCGAAACATATTCTCCTTCTTTCTTTTGAGTTGTTTGACCTATTTTTTTAGTCCATCTAAGAACAATGTACTCCATCTGTCCCATTTTATGTGACATTTTTTCGAATTTCGAGATTCAAATAAGTTTATCTTTGATCGTAATTTTTTTATAGATTTTTTAAAAATTCTGAATTATCAATTATTGTGACTTGTAGTACTTTTTACGTAATTTACAAGTTTATAAATTTCATTTCAAAAAATTTGCAGATTTCATGCGCAAATTGTAGGTCAAACTTAAACTGTTTGACTCTCGAAAAACAAAAAATGTCACATAAATTGGAACAAAGAGTGTAAGCAATTGTTTTTACTTTATAGTGACTCTTTGATTTCAACTTTCAACTAGACATGTTTAAGACCACAATATTAAATATTGATACGTTTGACATCTGAAGACTCAAAAATTCTTTTTCACACTCTTAAACTCCGTATCAAGTTAAAATTAGATAAATAAATTAAAACAGAGGAATATAAATATGTATATGTACCTAGAATTAAAAATATGAGGGCCATGTTCGAAGTAAAAAGGTACAAAATCTTTGGCAGCAGCAATGGGTCGATTGTTTTCATTTGGAGTAGTTATCATAGCAGTCAATAAACCTCCTGTACCTGTTCCTCCAATTACATCAAAGTAATCTGCAAGTCTTGCATCTTTATTATTGTCCACTTCCTGACTCGAAAAGAAAAGTAAGTCGTATAAATAATAACTCACTTATTAATCAGATAGTACATTTATATATTAAAAAAAATAATTAGTAAATAAGTTGTAACATAAGAAAACCATAATTTATTTGAATAATAATTAGCTTTATCACGACCCTATCGACAATAGAAGTACTATTACTAATCATTATCACAAATAAGCATCGAAAAAATACAATTCAAGCGTAAAAAACGATTGTAATGTCACACTTACATAAGTACACGAAAAAATGTTTTTACGATACTTGAAGTTGTCCTTCAAGAAAATCAAGAATGGTACCCGGAATGACTATAGTAGTAGTGTCACACTTACGCACATACATTAAAAAATATTTTTACGATACCTGAAGTTGTCCTTCAAGAAATTCGAGAATGATAGCCGGAATGATTCCCTTAATTCCACCTCCATCAATACTAAGAACAGTCACCATTTCTTCCAACTTAGCACATGTTGAACTAGTAGTTGCTAATATCATAAAAAATAAAATTAAAAAAGATTTAGTAGTTGCCATTTTGCAAATGTTCAAAGTGTTTTTAAATTTTGTTGGTGCTTTGAGCATATAACAAGCATGGTATATATAGGCACGTAAACAAGTTGAGAAATTTTATTTTGAGTTTGACATAACCAATAAAAGTTAGTGATGTCTATTACTGATGTTTATTATCTCACTCACTTTGCACCGCAACTGTCATTAGTGATGTTTACCTTTCCTTTTTCTATTCTTTATTAGTATTATATAATATATATGTGTGATGAGACTTGAAATTGTTTAGCACCGCAAATGTCCTTCTTGAGGGGAGGTTTTCTTTTGTTGAGGTTGGGGTGTCACATACACCCCCTCTATGGACTCAACGTTTTTGTTGAGATTTATCTCACACTGTATAAGATTTTTCTAGATTCAACACTGTGATTTTTCTCGCCTTATCAGAATTGCTTAAACTCAGTTGAAGTCAAAGTCATATCGATAAAACTGACACATGATCGACTCTGATATTAAACAGATTCTCTCCCTCGCACCTCACTCACTTTCCTTTTTCTATTCTTTATTAGTATTATATAATAGATCCGTTCCAACCGTTCTTTATTTTTGTGGCTGACCCCATAAGTGTGATGAGATTTGAAATTGTTTAGCTCAACACCTCTTTATTTTTAAAAGAATAAATAAAATCCTCATTCCGATATGAAAAACGATCTTTGAGCCTGATTTGACAAATTAAGTTAACTAAGAAATTTAAACTTTGTGGGTTTAAATTAAAGATATATTAAAATATTTTTTAATCTTATGATATTAAACACGTCAGAATTGATAAGAAGAGAGATTTTTTTTTTTTGATCAACTAACATGACAAATAAAACAAACAAAGGAGTAATGATCACTACAACAAATTAGATTATGAGGGACAAATAATTTCGTCATCTATAAATCATGTTTCGTCATTAAAAATTTTGTGAGACGAAAAAAATATCGTCAATCAGTTGTCACTAAACGTGTGTCACTCAAAGTATACAAAGACGATTTAGTGCTTCGTCGCTAAAACTAATAAGCATTAACTACAAAAAGAAAAATCGTCTCCAAATGCATAAACATTTGTGACGAATTTATTATTTGTCATAAAAAGTGTAACTTTTTTGTAGTTAATAGTATGTTTTGTCACTAAAAAGGTTATACTACCGACAAAACTATATCGTCGCTAATTATTTAGTTCAATCAGGGACAACATCAATTGTCTCTAAAGTTATATGTATTTCGTAGTTGAAAAGATATAATATCGTCACTAAAGACTATTTTTATTTACAAAAAAATATTTTGTCCTTAAATGTATAAATTAGGGACAAATTTATTATTATAAAAAAGGTTAATAATTTTGTGATTAAATTTATCATTTTGTCACTAAAAGTGTTGCTTTTACCGACGACATTATTGTCACTAAATATTATCATAAGTAGTGACAATTACAATTGTCACAAAATAAAAATAAAAAGTATTCATATTTAACAATAAAGGGTACTACGATAATACATTTTTTGTCACTGAAAGTAATCAAGTTGTGATGAATTAATTTATTTAATGACAAAAATATTTGTATCAAAATTCACCCATGATCATATAATAAAAATAACTTAAATTATACTAAAGAATAACATCTCATTACAAACTCCTTAAATAAAAGTAAAATATGTCCAATGACAAAAAAAATCTAAATAAAATATATCAATAATTACTCCTACACAAAGACATATAAGTAAAAATTCCTTCCAACGTATCAATAATGTGGTGACACATAGCTTGCAATCAATCTTGCTTCAATTCTCACCTTTTATACCTGTAAAAAGAAAGAGAAAATAAAACAAAGATTTAAATTGAGATATTCATATTGGAGTCAAAAGTAAAATATGTAACACAATTTGTCTTTCATATGTTGTAATGCCCAATTTTATAAGTAATTTTTGATTTACAATATAACTAAATTTTATCATTACAAATTTAACATAAGTGAAAGTTTATGAAGTATATCATCACAAACTACTCTATATGGCAACATAAACTTCATCATTCATGAAACTGCTAACTATTAAAACATAATGTAAAACTGCAATTCAGTAAAATTATAAGTGCAAAATGAACAAAAGAACATAAAAACCCCACATAAAACCATAAAAATAGTACCAAGTTTATATTTTTAACAATTGGTCTTCTAAATAAAGAAAAAATAAAAAAGAAGACTAAGTTGTGATTAGGCCTTATATGGTATAGTCTCCGGTCAATTACTGAACCACAGAGTGTGAAAAATGATAATAAAACAAAGCCAATAAAAGTAAGATCTACATATTCATTAAAGATCAAACCAGTGATTATGTGAATATAGGGTTAAAGAATATGAAATACAAAGAAAAGACCTTTCTTGTTGATTTCTTTTCAATTTTTGTTATCATTTCTCTCTATATATTTGTTTTAAAGTTGAACGTGGGAGGTGAGAAAGGAAAGGAAGATGAAGAAGATAAAGAAGAAAAAAAGGAAGATTTTTTTCTTTTTTTGTATCAGTGTGATTGAACCACCTGAAAAGAAAGTTTTTTTTATGTTTCCTATTTGATTCTTTTAATTTTTTCCTTTTTAAAATTAATTTATTGTCTTGGAAGATTAAAAAACAAAAGAGCAACTTTCACATATAGCAAACACAAAATTCATAGTTGTATGCTATAGCAAAGTTTGCATAATTGTGCTCCATAGCAAACATAAATATGTATATTTCGTCATACATATACAAAAGAAAGCAGTTGTATAATCTGCTTTGGTATACATATACAAAAAGATCAATTGTATAAAGTGAGAGAGGCGAGTGAGCGAGCGAGATCTGGGAGAGGGGAGAGAGGGGAACGAAAATATATGTATATATACAATTTTTACGCATTTTATACATTTGCGTTTTTATATAAAGTGAGAGAGGTGAGTGAGAGAGCGAGATCTAGGAGAGTGGCGAGCGAGATTTGAGAGAGGGGAGAGAGGAGAATGAAAATATATGTATATATACAATTTTCTCTCGCTTTATACAAACACAACGCATTTTATACAATTTGCGTTTTTTGTATAAAGTGAGAGAGGCGAGTGAGAGAGCGAGATCTGGGAGAGGGGAACGAAAATATACGTATATATACAATTTTCTCTCGCTTTATACAAACACAAATGCACTTTATACACTTGCGTTTGTATAAATAACAAGAGAGGCGAGGGAGAGAACGAGAGTGGCGAGCGAGATTCACTAGGAGAGGTGAAATATCAACAATTTGCTATGAGGTACAATTAAATCAAACTATATTTATAGCATTTAATTTGAATTAATAGTTTGCTATTATATACAATTTTCCCAAAAAAGAACCATCAAAATCGATGACTGAAAACCAGCATTGCGAATAGTCATGGGGTCCACCTTATAAGATACTAGAAAAAATAATATATAAAAACAATTAAACTTTCACTATTTATTGATAATTGATACTCTATTGTTAAAGTAAAATTAAGCAAGTGTAAAACCTATAATGTAGAAATACCTTTCATTTCAAATTGATAGTCTTGCTTTTAAAAAAATATTTCTTACTTTTTAGCAACCATTTAACTTTTTAAGGTCACAAAAATTAAAGATTTATCTATATATCTTATCGAAATAAGAATAAGATATACGTAATTTATGAAGCTTTAAATATGAAATAAGCGGGTCTTTTTTGGTGTTTTTTCATATAAAGAAAAAATATTTTCAAAAATTTTAAGTTAGGGCAAACTTTCTAACTCTAGGCATATTTTGTCAAAATACAGAATCATTGAAGAATGTGTGTAACTTTCTTTTAAAACTGAAATTGTTATGAGATTTTGAATTATAATAGATTTTCTATTTAGTTATTTTTTGATTATTTAAAATTTAATTTTATTCTATTAATATCAAAATAAGATAGTAGAGATATTGGTTTGGGTGGGGGTGGAGGAGGGTTTGGGCAAGGGCGTGTGTGGTTCCCCCCCCCCCCCCCCTTTTTTTTTTCTTTCTCTTCTTCTTTTGTTCTTTTTATTTTTTTAACAAAATTAATATAATGAAAAAATTATGTTTTGATTCAATAAGAACACAAAATAAAATTAATTACAATAATATTTCTTCCCATACAAATTTTACACATGTTACATTAGTATAAACATGTTAGGAATTATGGACACCTAAAATCTTTTATTTTTCTTTATTTTAGTTATTAAAATGAAAAGAAAAACCTACTAATTAAAATTAATAAATTACATAATAAATATTTGTTATTAATTTTTCTCATCATTTCAGTTTGTTAAGCCATAAATACATGTATCATCATAGGAGAATCAAAATAGAAAAGCAAGAATAAACGTAGACAATAGTTTTACTTCAACATAAAATAAATCATTGGTTGTTTAAACTTGAAATAAAATAAGGTTTGTTATAACAATTTCCCACTAAGTCTAATGATATAAAATATCTAAACATAAAGTTGATATGAAAGATTTGAACATTCTTCATATTATAACACCAACGAATATTAATGGTTTAAACACATATAAAATTTAACAATTTCAATATATTGCAACCAATGCTTGTATAATAATGACATTAAATTATATAAAAAGGATTAAGTGTTACCTCTTGTGAAAATTAATTTACAAAGAAAAGACCACAACTGGAACCACAAATTAAAAACCATGAATAAAAACCCCGAATTTAACTTTTCTTTTGTCGCTGAACGTTTTTTTTTTTTTTTTTGTTAGTATTGCTGGAAGGAAAGAGTGTTTCGTGTGTGTTTTGGAATTTGGGTGCGTGAGTTTCTGTATTTTTGTTGATTGTTTTCTCTTTTTTTTTTAATCTTTCTATAATTGTGTTTTATGCATGTGTCTGTGTATGAGTGTGAGGGGGTAATGGGAGAAGTGGGGTGAGATGTGGGTGAGTGGGGTAGTGTAGGATAGTATTAGCTTCTTTTTTTATTAATATAATATAATATAGAAAAAAAACATTTAGTATTAGTGGGTCCCATATGTTCTATTGTTGATGAACAATATTGTTGGTGTCGGGTTATGACGGTTCTACTGTAGAGGCGGCTTCACTGTTTATCTTTTTCTTTTAATTTGTGGAGGAAATTTTTTCGCTTTTTTCAAAGTATCTTCTGATATAGTCTGGACGATCCCTGGGATGATCTTCCCCTTGTATTATTACTTTTACCTCTGCCCTTGGTAATCCAAGGAGGGTCCATCCTGCACACATAACATTTTACTTTATTCGGATATATCGTAATAATCACAGTAATAATTATCACTATCGATATCCTTGGGGTCATATATAGAGAAATCTTCTCTAATAATATCATTAATAATTTTACATATTATAAATTCCTGCAATTGTCCACTGTGGCATATGGTCCTGTATATTTTAATACTCAACCTAATTTGCCATTATCTTTAACTGATGTTAATACTCGTGATGCTTTAACATTAAATGTTAAAACACATGGTTATAATTATGCACCTGAATCTGAATTAATATATTTATCATATAGAATTTATTTTAAATTACTATCTACGTGACTGTCCCCTTGCTCGGATAAAAGGATAGATCCTTCCATACAATCATAAAACTATATAAATTTATAAATTTGTATATATTTCTATTCGGATTTATAATATAATATATAATTATAAGAATATTATTTAAATATTTTTAAACTAACAATAATTAAGTATCTAATAATAAATTATAATTAAGAAATGCTAGTTTATTTATTAAAACTTAAATAAAAAGAAACATTTTTTTATAAATTTCTTTTCTTTAAAATTAATCTACATTAAAGTGTGACTCTATTTTTTTTGTCATTTTCAAATATTTTTATATAAGTTTACTAAAGTACGATACATCCATACATATTTAATTTAAATTTTAAAAAATATTTAAGTACTTAAAATGATATAAAACTTTAAATTCGATCAAAATTTACGTGTCTACATCTTTCACAAAAGATAAATGTAATATTATTTATAAATACCTATAAAAATAAATCAATAATCTATAATAATAATAATTAAAAAAAAATCAATCAAGAAATTATATATACCTTGACGATTTGGTAAAATCTCTTCATATATTTTGATTTTACATCGTACTTGTTTATTTTTCAAATATTTATTTTGCATTTATGAAATTATTTGTATACATCATCTCTTTAAAATTGCAAATTCATTATTTACATATGAAACAAAAATTAAATATAAAATTAATTGTGAATAACAAATAACAATAACAAAACAATAATAACAAATAATAATAATAAAAATAAAAAAAAACCTAGAAATAGCTGAACCAAATAATAATAAAAATAAAAAACTAAAATTAGTCGAACCAAATCAATATCAAATGGCATTATATTTATCACAAAAAAGTAAAACATCAAGATTTTCAAAGTTCTTAATATGCTTGGTAGAACCTTGCTAAAGCTTTTGTTTTAGTTCAAAACATTTGATTTTATCAGAAGACGTCTAAAATAATTTATTAAGAACAATTTATTTTCTACTTTTAAAAATAAAATAATTTATATTTGAAAAGATAGGATTTCAATATCACATTATTCAGTTCAATTATGAAATTAAAATTCTTTTTAGCACAATTATAAATTTATATAAAATTAAATTTTCGATTTTACTATAAGAAATCTAATACTTGGTTCGATTCGATGAGTATTATCAATGTTTTTTAAAAACATTGACACTCACAACTATAGTACTTTATCATAATATATTCAAAATCTTAGTTGGTTAATTTCTTTCATTTGTGCTTTCATTTTTTTTAGTTTATTTCAATTTTCACACGGATGAAAAAGGTTAATAGAATCCATGAAATATTTCACATCTTTGCAAAGTCTAAGTCGATAGTATCTCTATATAATTGCTCTACGTACGTGGAATCACTACTAATTATGTATGTATTTTTAGACAGAAGCAAATCAATCGACTCAGTCTGTATTGTTTACCCACCACAAAATCGATAGGCACGCACAAAAATAAGCATCAGGTTTGAGAAATTATTTTTTCTATACTCTTTATCGATGAAAGTGTATAAAATAAAAAATGAAATGTCTTAAGCCAACAAATATTTATGATGTAGTGGTAGAATACTACCCACTCACGGTACTTATAATTTAGATTGTGTTTTTCAAATGATGCATTTTATAATTGCGTAATTTAGAAAAATTGATGAATTGAATATTTTTATTTTTACAAAATCGACCGATAAATGTATTGTTAAGGTACTATTTTAGACCTACTTCAATAGTTCAGGGACCATTTATGAAGTTCTCTAATTATGAACAATCATATCCAAAGAAAATTTTGTATATAGCTATGAATTTTTTCGTAGCAAATAGTTGAATTATTCAACTACAAATTCTAAATCGTCGCTATTTAACACCTTACATATTTTGTGACATTTTTTTGTTGTCACTAAATCATAGGTTGATTAGAGACAATAAAATTATTGTCACCAATTGTTCATATTAGTAGTGACGAAAATAAATGTCACAATTAAATCTAATTTTTTATAGCTAAAACTTATAATATTTAACTACAAACTCTTATTTGTCGCTATTGTAAAAACATATTTTTTGAGACGAAATTATTTTGTGTCCAAAAGTAATTAGTTTTAAGAAAAAAATAATTTGTTACGAATTAGATACATCATTTGTGACGAAATAATGTGTCACTGGTAACTTTAAATTCGTGACTGACAATACTCAATAAATGGCGTCAATTCATTTTTTGGTGGGAAATTTTAGTGGACAAAACTTTGCCACAAACTTTTATGTTTCGTCGCTAAAAGTATATGCTCATATATTTAAGCACGAAAAGTAATTTTTGTCACTAAAAGTAATTAATTAGTGACGAATTTTATGTCGTAGCTAATAATTTCATAGTTATATATCATATTTGTTATAGTGGATGATAACAATAAAAGTGGCAATGACCCAGATATATATATGGATCGATTATCATATGACAATGAAATTATGGACAGAGATATGGAGAAATTGGAAATAAAGTCAAAATCGTCGTTGGCCAAGGACTTAGAAACCTTGTAAATTGTAATTTAACCCTCCCACACCTAACACTATTATTTCCACATATATATTTGGTGCCCCATGGAGTTACTCCCATCTCCACGTTTTGGGTACGTCTCCATCTCACTAGAGTGTGGTTTCGGCTTGTTGTGCATGCACTAAAGGTTGTTTGATAGTTGAATTAGAAGTGAGTTATACATGTATTATATTCTGCATAAATAATAACACGTTTGATAATTGGTTAGGAGTTTAGTTTTTCATAAATAAAACTAATAACATAAATAATTGATCCCTACCTAAAATAATACACAAGTTCTCTCATTACTAATACTTGCATACTCTAACCTGCAAAGTGTGGTAGGACTCACCCAGGTAATTAAGTGTCACGATGACTCCACAGGTTGTTTCATGTGTGGACAAGAGGGTCACTTCATGAAAGAGTGCCCTAAGAACAGGCAAGGTAATGGGAATCAGGGCAATAGGGCCCAATCTTCATCAGTTGCTCCACCAGACAGGGCTGCACCTAGAGGAGCTACTTTCGGTACTGGCGGAGGAGCAAACCGCCTTTATGCGATCACTAGTCGTCAAGAGCAAGAGAATTCTCCAGATGTTGTCACTGGTATGATCAAAGTCTTTACTCTTGATGTTTATGCTTTGCTAGACCCAGGAGCAAGTTTATCTTTTGTGACTTCTTATGTTGCAATGAATTTTGATGTCCTTCCTGAGAAACTTTGTGAACCCTTTTGTGTTTCTACATCGGTTGGGGAGTCTATTCTAGCTGAGCGAGTATATCGTGATTGTGTCATTTCCATCAATCACAAGAACACCATGGCTGATTTAGTTGAGTTAGACATGACTGATTTTGATGTCATTCTAGATATGGACTGACTTCATGCCTGTTATGCCTCCATTGATCGTAGAACTCGAGTTGTTAGGTTCCAAATTCCTAATGAGCCAGTTATAGAGTGGAGTAGTAGTTCAGCAGTGCCTAAGGGTCGTTTCATTTCGTACCTTAAGGCGAGAAAGTTAGTTTTCAAGGGGTGTATCTATCACTTAGTCCGAGTTAATGATTCTAGTGTTGAGACACCTCCTATTGAGTCAGTTTCAGTTGTGAATGAGTTTCCAGAAGTCTTTCTAGATGATCTACCCGGAGTCCCTCCTGAGAGAAAAATAGACTTCAGTATAGATATTATTCCCGATACTTGTCCTATATCTATTCTGCCATATAGAATAGCACCAGTAGAGTTGAAAGAGCTAAAAGAGCAGTTGAAAGATCTCCTAGATAAATGTTTCATTCGACCAAGTGTCTCACCATGGGGCGCTCCGATCTTATTTGTGAGGAAGAAGGATGGTTCCCTTATAATATGTATAGATTATCGCCAGTTCAACAAGGTTACGATCAAGAATAAGTATCCTCTTCCGAGAATTGATGATCTTTTCGATCAGCTTCAGGGTGCCACCTGTTTCTCTAAGATAGACCTCAGATCAGACTACCATCAGTTGAGGGTAAGGGAATGTGACATTCCAAAGACAACATTCAGGACTTGTTATGGTCATTATGAGTTTCTAGTTATGTCCTTTGGTTTGACCAGTGGCGGACCCAGGATTTTCGTTTAGGGGATTCGAAAAATAAAAGTATAAACGTGTAAATAAGCCAACAAAATAAAATTTCAAGGAAGTAGTAGTATATAGTTTATAGGTACAAAAAGTTAGTTTCGTTACAAGAAATCTGAAACTAACATGAGTGATTACAGTGAAACAAAAAGTTAGCCCTTTACAATATGTCAATCTAGAACTAGGATGCTAAGTAGAGCAAAAAATGGAGCTAACTAGAACAAAAAAATTTAGCATTCGTAATGTCTCACTCTAGGACTAGAGTGCTAACTACAAACTCCAAAAAGAGGTCAGTGCTAATACTTCTCAAGCACGTTTACAATACTATTCAACGAGGTTTCATTGCTTGAAAAGACAAAATAATATCATCCGTTGAAACATCCTTAAACACATCCTTCTCCATAAAAGGAACCATGCAACCGCTCAAGAAGTCATCATTCATTCGACTTCGCAACTCATTCTTAATAAATTTTATTCCCGAAAAAGCTCTTTCAACGGATGCAGTGGCAACTGGCAGAAACAAAATGAATTTCACCAAACCAAATATAAGAGGATAACATGAATGTTTTTTTGTCTGAACTAATCTTTTTGAAAGATCACAAAGCCCATGTAAATCAGAGAACCTTTTATCGATATCACGAACATCAATAATGTAATTTTCTAGTTGATTCTCAAGTGCATACATGCTAAGTTCAAAGTCGTCAGGATATAATTCAGCCATTCTCATTATTTTCTGGATATCAAAACTTGAAAATGAGTTTACCGGATTCAAACAAGCAACTCCATAAAGCAACTCGGTTGTTACCTCATCAAAATGATCATTGAGTTCTTGCAGTTGCCAATCAATTATTTTACAAAATACTTCAACACGATAATGATGAAAAACAGTATAATCAGTAGATTTACGTCGTGATCTTCCAGAATTAACATACGGCTCATCAAAATTAGGCACCACAATATTATACTTGATACAAAATGCAGAAACCTCGACAACAAATAAATCCCATCTTTCATTTTCCCTCAACTCTTGTAGCCTTCTCTTGGACACTTTAACAAGTAGCATGGCATTTGCAATGTCTTGCTCCGTTTTTTGTAAACATGTACTAAGATCATTAGTAATTCCTAAAACTTCTTTCATCAAATGCAACATGAATGCAACCTCATAAGTTTGAGCAATTCTGATATATCATGTTGCCCTGGATTTTTCATCCATAGAATGTGCAGTTTCAACAATACTATCAAGAATGTCCATAATTGTACCAAACTTGAGAATAAAACAATTAAAAGATTTGAAGTGAGATCCCCAACGAGTATCGCAAGCTCTAGAAATACCAACTTCTTGATGCAAGCCTCTACCCGTTTTAAGCTCACCCATATCAAAAGCTTCTTGATTTTTTTTTTTTGAGATTCTCGATAATCATCCATACGTTTATAAGAAGCCGCCAAAACATTAAAAATATTTGAAACCAAATGAACAAGTTCTCCAACTTGAAGATATCTTTTAGAAACACCAACAAGAGTTAATTGAAGTTGATGAGCAAAACAATGTATGGAATAAGACGATCTACTTTCTTTCTTAATCAACATCTTAAGACCATTGATATCACCTTGCATATTACTTGCTCCATCATAGCATTGTCCACGCACATAAGATAGACTCAAGGAATGTTGAGAAAGTAAATTGAAAATTACTTCTTTTAGAGATAAAGCACTAGTATTTTTAACATGAACAATTTCAAGAAGTCTCTCCATCACAAATCCTCTTCTATCAACATATCGTAAAACAACCGCCATTTGCTCCTTGCGTGAAACATCAAAAGATTCATCAACCAATAAGGAAAAATAATCACCATTTAGTTCCTTTATGATGCCCTTAATTGTTTCAATATTGCAAGCAATTACAATATCTTTTTGAATTTTTGGACAAGTCATTTGGTCATTTTGAGGAGCATTTTCCAATACAAACTTACGAACTTCATCACACTTTTGGGCATAAAATGAAAGAATCTCAAGAAAATTACCTCTGTTAAGTGATAATTTAGATTCATCATGACCTCGAAATGCCAAGCCTTGTTTCACAAGAAGTCTTACTACATCAATTGAAGCTACTAAGCGGATCTGATACCCGTGCTTATCTTGATTAAATTGTTTCTCAAATGAAGCATGTATGGATTGTTGTTGTCGCATTAGATCTTCACATTTTCTTTTTGACTGATTGTGAATGCTAGTATGCCCACCAACATGTGTTTGCAAACTAGCTTTTTTATGCCAACTTCTAAACCCCACACTCGAAAATATTTCACCTCCACCTTGAAGATTGTTATTTTGCTTGAATAAATAACAATACAAACAAAAGGCTGCATCTTTACTTATACTATACTCTAACCAATCAGGAAATTCATCAAACCATTTATGATTAAAACGACGCACATCTCCAAAAATGTTTGTTTGTGGAAACTCTCTTAATAGAGGTTGACAAGGTTTTTTTTGGAGATAAGCTCTTCTAATAGCGTCACGGTGATTTGGATGAAATTCCAAGATTTGAGTTCTTTCACCTGGATCAGCCTTTAAAGAACTTAAATCAAATTCTTGAGAAGAGTGTGATGGTACTTCCAAATGATTAGCATTTTCTTCCCGGTTAGGTTGATTCTGAGTAATAGAACTTGAATTTGATACTTTAAAAAAGGACTTCTCCATTGACTATGAATCTATACAAAATAGTTAATTGTTAAATGCATTAAAGATAACTTTTTACAAATTACATTAGATATTACCATCAAAATTCAAATGGTTCATCAATCTAGTTACGACTATCAAAGAAAGAATAGAAAAAAACAATCAAAAAAAATTCCAATTTAAAATGAAGATAGTCAATATTCAATCAAGAAAGATGAACTTTTCAAGAAAATTGAGAGAAAAGCTTACCTTGGAGAAAAGACAAACAATCAACCCTTTTAATTTTAGCTTTGAGCCTCCACTTCAGATAATCAGAGATACTACAAGTCTACAACCTTAAAAAATAAAGACCCATTTAATTTCTTGAAAATTGAAAGAAAAGAAGAAGAAGAGAAAAAGGCTTTTACCTTTTAAGCAATAAGCATGAATTTTGATTTTTCATTTCGAATTGAATGTGAGATTCAAGCATGAAGTGTCAAGTATGAAACAATCAACAATAGAATATTATGGGGGATGATTTTAATATTTGAGTTTTGAGTTGGGGAAGAACAAGAAAGTGACTTAGGGATTTGAAAAGTGAAAAAGTTATTAGCTTTTAGGAATGGGATTATGGGAGTATGGGAGTTGGGACCCTTGAATTTTTTTGGGTTTAACACCACATTTTAGCACGTTTTATTAAAAAAAAAAACATTAAAATCGGAACTGGGAAAAAAAAAAAACTGAAAGTAAAAACTAAAAAATAAAACGCTAACCCAGGGATTCGATCCCTGGACGTCAGGCTTAACTTTGAAGGGAGCTGCCACTAGGCTATCTCCTTCACCTTGTCATTAAGGGGGTTCAAAATATATATATCCACATAAATCCAGAAAATTCACCTTATATACAGTGTAATTTTTTTTGAGGGGGTTCGGGTGAACCCCTGGGCAACACGTGGGTCCGCCCCTGGGTTTGACCAATGCGCCTGCAACATTCATGAACCTTATGAACATAGTATTCAAGCCTAATTTAGATATGTTTGTTAGCGTGTTCATTGATGACATTCTAATCTATTAGAGGACTGAGGAAGATCATGCTAGCCATCTCAGAATAGTTCTCCAAACTCTACAGAATAAGGAGTTATATGCTAAGTTCTCTAAATGTGAGTTTTGGCTTAAGTCTGTGGCATTCTTAGGCCATATTGTTTCCGGTGATGGGATTAGAGTTGATGTCAAAGCTTGAGATGGCAACTTCGGTCAAAGCTCGATGCAAACGAGTTTCTCCAAATTTTTCTTGAAGAACTTGCATAAGATATTTTCCATCATCTATTGGGCCTGAATTTTGACCACTGCATAATATAATGTAACCAAATTAAATATAAGTATATAGAACAGAAGTATCATATATTTGGGGCTAGTTACATCCTACCTCAGAAGTTTACCCAATTATGTTCAAAAACACTAAATATTTCATTGCTCTCGGATATATTCCTTGGCTATCTGATACATTGCAAATGATTCATTACTTAATGGGAGAGATGTATCTGAGAGGGGATAGATATGTATCTGAGAAGAGATTTTGGTAATTTATTTTTAATGGTAGGAAACTTTAGAGATTATAATAGGGCAAAATTATTAAATATACAATTTAAGTACCTTAATTACTACTATATAGCAATAAAAAAAAATTCCGCCTATATAGCAATTGTTGTTTTTCAAAATTAGAATTTAGTATTAAAAAAAAAAGGAAGCGTAGAATTAGTCAGCCACGATTTTCTTATAATCCCTGATTTTCTCCAATTCTTTTACCTTCCACGATTTACTCAGATTTGTTATATATTCCCTCCCATAAAAAAAAAGTTTTTTAACAAAAATAAAAGTCTCTTTCTACTCCCTTCTGATCGACAGTTCAAACATACCAACAATTTTTCAATTCTAATTCAACACAACGGAGGATGGGACACATCAGGTATTTGTGATAAATCACATTGAATTTGTAACGACCCATTTGGTCGTTTTGAGTACTAGAGCTTTTTATTTCATAAAATACTTTCCGATAGATTCTAAATGGATATTTTGGACTATTCATAACTACAATTATATAATTAATGAGGTACCTTTAATAATTAATTTAGTTGATGGTTAAAGAAAATAATATAAAATTTAGTAGGGGTTCACTTTTGATGCTTTTATAATTAGTCTTTTAATAATTAGGGTAATAACAAAATCAGGCAAAGAAGTAATACCTGCGGCGCATCTACCTGGGAAGAACGACATCCAGGTGATTCTCATGTCCTTCATTAATAGTAGGATGATTATTATTATTATATAATTAAGGTTGGGTTGGAATTGAGTGTAGATAGTGGCATTGGGTTGGAGACAAGATTGGCTCCCAGTAATCTGTTAATTTCCAGTGAGATTATTTTAAGAAGTAAGGACAAATTTGAGTGGAAATTCATGGCGTAATGTGCTGATGGGTATAATATATTTATGAATATGGAATGACTTTAGTTTCTGGTATCGTCATATATGTTGGGGTGAGAGAATTAAATTATGGTTGTTAGGCCTGTGTTTACTGCCGTTGCAACCTATTGCGGTGGTTCAATTCAGTTAAATTCATGGTTTAATTTAGGACCTAACTAATCTCTCAATTAAATATTGTTGTTGTTATATTTACCGTATGTATGGTGTTAATTCTGGAATGGAATAAGATAGTGGGCAAAATTACTATAAGTGATGATGACAACATAATGGGGCAATTATGAATGGGTCATTAGGAGAAATAAGGTTCTGCTTATTCTATGTTGACAGTGGAGTACTGAGATCGTATAATTTGATGGGATTTGAATGTTTCTTACATTATTATATTATAAATTTATGTTTTAATATATTGAGATAAGTAATTAAATATTAGGAGTATTGTATTAGTTGAATACCATTAAAATTATGCTAATTGGAGGAATTAAGACTTGCCCTTAGGTTTGAATTTTAGGAAGTTGATTATAGAATTAGGTGAGTTTTTGAGTATAAAAGGGACATAGAGTAATATGAGTGTTTATAGGCTTGTTAACTTACAAATTATGCATATATACTTGATAGATTGGAAAGGTTCGGAGATATTGAGGAAAGGAAAGGCATTGGAGAAGTAGCTTGCCTAACGTCAGTTCTTCGGTGGAGGTAGGTTATGGTTTGTTCTATTTGATAGATAAACTCTTAATAGCGATTGATATGCATTGAATGATATTGTGAAGTTCTCTATGTACTTGACTGTGTGATTATGTGGCTTGGTTGTGTGGTTTGTGATTGGTCTAAAATCCTGAGACCGCGAGATTTATAATCTGAAAACCTCTCTATTGAAGTTATGCCTTGAATAAAGAGGGCTTGATGTAATGTTATTAATGAGCTGAAAAGTAGTGATAATAAATGATAAATTAATAATATTATTGGATCGGAGTGTCACGTTCCGACACGGTATTTTTGGATCGGAGTGTCACGTTCCAACACGGTATTATTGGATCGGAGTGTCACGTTCCGACACGGTATAATTGGATCGGAGTGTCACGTTCCGACACGGTAACCTTAAAGGAAAAAGATATTGAATTAACTTAATGTACTCAATCTCAATGAACGCATTTCCCAAACGAGTGTGATGTAGAGACATGAGTCCTCGTGTGTGTGCTTGATATTGTGATTGATTACGTACTTGCTTCAACTGTTACTTGTTCATGTTGTGGTTTCTTATCACCTGCTAAGTGCTATAGTTGACTTTATACTATTATTCATTGTATATTAGTTTCTATTTTGGGTTGGCCGATGATACCTACTCAGTACGTGTTCCTTGTACTGACCCCTACTTGTATTTTCTTCGTTTTCTTTTGTGGAGTGCAGCAAGTGTACCATCGACTTCGACTCGCCCTCAGCTCTAGCCAGTCTCCAGTACATCAGATTTCAGGGTGAGCTATTCCTTCTAGCTCGTGCTGGATTCTCTCAGTTATGGCGTGATGTCTTTGAATTTCGGACATGGACCATCGTATTTACTTATTTTGGGGTCTCTAATACTTTTAGACTTGATATGTTAAGAACAGATGTCCTTGATGTGATGACTTTCAGATTTTGGGGATAATATGTAATAGACTTTAGAGGTTTATTTGATTGGTCACTTTAATAAGTTTTGGAGCTTCCGCGTTATTGTTGTTATCTGTAGTTAATTATTGGTATGTGTTGGGGTTTAGATTCCTTGGTCCGCCCACTTAGGAGGTTAAGTGTGGGTGCCACTCATGACTCAATTTGGGTCGTGACAGAATTAGTGTTTTTTTACGTGATTATTTTAATTATTTTATTTAATATATTTGAATTTTTTTTTCATGATCGTTATCTTATAATCTACTATGTTGGGTATATATTTTTTGTTAAATCTGAATTAAGGTCGTTTATCAATCACTTTTATAGATTGGATTTGGGTATATTGAGTGGTGTGCTATTTTTTGGTATTTTTTCGTTGCTTTAGTGGTTTTGTTGTTTAGTATAAACTTCATATTGCATGATTCTGCTTTGGTAAATGGTTTGGTGAAACGATGGTTTTGTGGTTTAGTATAAAATAAATTTTATTAATATTTTTAGTAGATTATTAGGTGTAATTTATAGTGTACATGGTGTGATGTGATTTGGTGTAATTGTTATTCTGTATTATGTTTTTATAAACACATAAGTCATAGGTTTTTTTTTGGTGTGAGTGTTCTCTATTAGGTCACATAGAAAAATAAGCTTTGAGGATTAATATTGGGTAAATAATTTGGTGTTAATGATGGTATATTTAAATACATTTATTAAACGTTAGATTCAGTGAATTTTTTTTGGTCTAACATTAAGTGTAATTGATCAGTGCACTTGAATATCTTTTAGTCCATATATAAACATCATATTTCAAGAATTTCTTTTTGTATGTGATCTGGTGTAATTAGTATCTTTTAGGCCTTACATAAACATCATAATTCTTGAATTTCTTTTGGTGTGTGATATGTGTAATTGGTATCTTTAGACCTTATATAAACACAAACTTTCAAGCTAATATTTTGGTACATCTATTGTTTTTTGGTAAATGATTTGATGAAAATGATGGTGTAGTAAGCTAATTTAGTCGTCAACCATTTTGTATACCAGCATGATTACCATTTTGTATACCAGCATTATTACCATTTTGTATACCAACATGTTTGCCTTTTTGTATACCAACATGTTTGCCTTGCGAAAGCACTTGGGATATTCCATTGCATGTTTTGGAAGAGGTAATGTTACCACCAATTGCAAGAAAGCAACCAGGCAGACCACCAAATAATGATCGTAAGAAGGATTCAACGAAATGAAAATACAAGAGAAGTATAGTCATTTGTAGTAAATGTGGTATACCCGGGCATAACAGGAAGACTTGTCCCAAATTTGTGGATCACGCTTAACAATAGTGTGTTGTTTTTATTTTATTTTTACTTAAAATATTATGTAGTTGAAACTTTTAGTTTTATGTTGATTAAATGAATCATATTATTGGTTTATTTAATGATATAACATTTCCGATTACGAGTTTTTGAACTTAAGTTGTCTTGTTCTGCACAAATTTATATATGTAAATAGTTATGAACTAATTGTAAATTTTAATAAATGAAAACAACTGCGATATCTATAATATTGGTGTAGTATTCAAAAGTTATTATCTATTATACATATTGGTGTAATTATCGTTGTAAGGTTGGTACATTCATATTATATTGAAAGAAGAACTATTATTTTCTATAGTAAATACATATCACATATTTGTCTTAATACATAATTTTTTCCTATAATTTATTTTTTGGAGTTTTGTACAATATTGTATACCATATTTTTGAACATTGGTATTGAAAACTTAAAATTTTGAATAGGTAGGTGCAATATAATGCACCAACAGGGGTTGTGGTCTTCTTTATCCTTAACCAAGAGGTCTCGGGTTTGAGCCTCATTGGGTATGGAGTGGCCTTTGTTAGGGAGCTATATACCCTTCAATGTTGGACTTTTCAACGCGAATCTGGATTTAATCGGACTTCAATGTGAATACCGAACACCGGGTGAAAAACCAAAAATAAAAGTGCAATATAATGCTGTGGATTCTGTGGTACAATTCTTAATTTTTATGGTCAAACAAATCTGCTATATATATAACTTTGAGAATTTTAATTCTCTAAACAACCAAAACCCAAGAATTAATATCAAAACAAACTGTACACACACATTCATTACATATATACAATCCACCCAACTACCAAAACAAAAGGTGAAAAAAAAAACTACCAAAACAAAAGCTCCAAAACCTACCAACGAGGTTGCGGTAGAATGATAAATATTCTTTAATTCTTAATCAGAATTCTTGGGTTCGAGTCTCTATGAGTATAAAATCGCTTCTATTAGGGTGTGTTTTACCTAGAGGTGTCAGAAAGATATGAAAAAGCGACCAAACCATACCATACCAAACCAATTTATAGGATTTTTTAATATAACCGTGGACTTTTATTAATCTTATAGCCGTCCCAAATAATTGAAATAGTCTTTTTAATTTATATAAAAACACAAAAAAATATCGAACCGAATAGTCTTACATATATGTAATATATTTTATATACTACCAAATATGTTAAATTTAATATACAAATATATTTTATAATTTATTTTTCAAATACATAAAAAGTTAGGTCAGTAGACTTGGGTCTGTAGTTGCTTAGATTAGTTTTAACTTTTTAAAGGATCCAATTACTAGACTCATACGTTCATAAATCATACCCAATTACCCATATTAATATAATAATAATTATATACCAAATAATTAGCTTATGGCTAAACACCAAAACGGTAAAACATAACGTGCTATATATACTAGTTCTATGGAAAGTTTATCACTAACAAAGTAACCGAAAACTAAAAAGAAACCGACATGATTCGGATGATTTAAAAAATCTAATTTTGGTCATGGCATTGTAAAATAACCGATAAAAACAAATTATCAAGACACTTCTTTGCCCGGCTCTTTTTACCTTGAATATCAACAACCCCATAAAAAATTGGAAAAAAATCAACTAAAATTGGAGTTGTACCATACTCCATAAACCTCCAAATATTCCCTTTCATCTCACTAATAACTCTTTCATCTTCCAACTTAACCATATTTCTTGAAAGACAAATCTCCCCCAAAACATTAAAAACATTACCAAAAACAAGATCCCCAATTTTCACAACTTTACCTTATTTAAAATTCAAGAAATTCATCATTTCTGTCACGCCCTGAGCCTACACCCTGGGCGGGACTGGCACTCGAAGACCATTGCTAGCCCCAAGCGAACCCTTGGCCTAGCTACTTAACACAGCGGAACACTCAATGCAATAAAAGATCATAAAGCAACTTAAATGATAAAATCTGGCCAAAAAGGCAACTCGTGTCTCAAAAATAGAAAATATGTAAATACATAGATGAGAGACTCAATACTAACTGTCTGACTGTCTATGAAGCCTCTATAACACTGAGGTAGATGTTGGGACAAACCCCACAACATCCTAATAAAGCAAAACTAGGAAAACAAAATAACAGAGTCCTTCGGAACACAAAGAGGCTCATCACTGACTCTGGAGTGCTCAGCTGGATCAACGACGTGCTGGATGCTGATCTTGGTTACCTGCGTCTACATCATAATAAGATGCAGGCCAACTGACATCAGTACATTGAATATACGAATATGCGAGCTGGAAAGCTAAACAACAACTTAAGCTTGAAAGGAGTACAAAGGAACACTTACCTTGGCTCTGTTCAACTCATGAATAACCGAACTCAGTATAAAGCAATAAGACACATGCAATATATAAAACTTGTAAAATAATGTAAACAACTTAGTTCGTTAAAGATAAGGCAATAACAAACTCAACTTTACTTAAATATAAAAGTAATATAACTTTTGTGGGAGATTCTTTAACCGACAACCACCACTATGAGCCCTAGTGATGATACAACGTTTTACCTCACGTTTCCCAAGGACCATCTTATACCTTGCCTTGATATAGGACCTTACTTAACTTAGTGGATCCACTAGCTTAACTTACGTGATCATCTTAAAAGTATGACCCGTTAAATCCCATGATGGCTACATGGTTCTTATGGAGAGTTGAGTTAATATGAACTCGCGTCCCCAATTCGGTGCTCAATACTACTCCCAAAATATACTTTAGCTCAAACGTGTTTTAAACATCTCTTTCTTTAGTTGAGATAATTGCTCAAAGTCTAGCCCACCGGCTCTCTTGGAAAACATCGTTCCTTTCTTACTCAAATGTGAAAACATTTATAAACTTCTTTAGGAATACTTAGTTCCCTAATAACTTTTGAGAAATGAACTCAACTTTATACTTTGCTTGAAAGTTGAGCCTTAAAACGAAGTTTAAACGTTCAGTAAAGACTCTTGAAAACTTTAAAAACTTGTTTTGACTTACTTCTTAACTTCTAGACTTGACTCTAACTTCACTTGTGTAACATTCGACAATTTGAAATAGCTAAGAAGAGGCTTGAAATTTGAAATTTTTCATTTTTGGAAAGGATTTGAAAATCTGGAATTTGACCAAGTGTGGGAATCAGTGAGTTTTTTTGGCCAACTTTGAGCAGTCGTAACTCCTAGTTCAGGATTAGTTAGGAGTAGTTCCAGTTATGGTTGTGAATCTTGTGGAATTATCTTTCCAACGCCACCGAGTTTGCTCGATTCTGAGTTTGTATGAGCGAGTTATGTCTTTTAGAAGTTGGGCAGTTGGCAGGAAAATCTGTCCGGGAAATTAAGGGCATTTTGGTCTTTTTCCCTAGCCATTTCTTTTGGGATTATATGGTGTGTTAGGCTGATTTTGGATAATTTTTGTTCCATTTTAAAGAGAGAAAGTTAGGGTTCTTGAGAGTGAAGAAGAGAAGAAGAAGAGAAGAAGGGGAAGAAGAAGAGAAGAAGAGGAGATCAACAAGTTTCCGTCGTGGAAATCGTCGGGGGTGACCCCTATCAAGGTATGTGAGTTCTTTGTGTGGGTTGATCATTTCCCCCACACACCAAGCTCCTTTTTGATTTGAGGAAAGATTGGAATTGTTGTTGAAGTTGTTAGTTGTTGTTGTTGAAATTATTGTTGGTTGTGGGACATGATTGGGTTGTGTTTTGAGTTGTAATCCATGGTATGTTGAGGGATATGATGATCCTTAGTGTTTGGGGTTGATGCCCTTGAAGTAAGAGTGGTTTAGAGTTGGCAAATCAAGGGAGAAAAGTCGAATTTCTGGGTAAGGGGGTTGGCGCGTCGCGCCTGCCAGCGCCCCCCAAAAGGGATTCTGAAGTTTCCCCTTTGGGGCGGCACACCTCTCAGAGTGCCAGCAGGCCCCCTCTGAAGTTTTGGGGCGGCGCTCCGCGCCTTGCAGATCGCCAAGGACGCCATGTTCCCTCTTTCTTTCCATGCTTTCTCATGCATGTTCCTGGGTGTTATACCTATGTTCCCTAGTTGTTTCCAACACCCGAAAGTGTTTCTAAACGTCCCGAACTCACCCAAATACGTGTGATCATATACCTTGAATCCATAGTTCAATTCAAGGCAAGTTAGTATCAAGTTAAAGAGAAGTTAGAGTCAAGTCAAGCCATGTTAAGAAGTAAGTTCAAGCAAGTCCTCCAAGCTTTTCAAGAGTCTTCATTGAACGTTTTAACTTCATTTTTAGACTCAAGTTTCAAGTCAAGTAAAGAGCTTAGAGTTTCAAGCTAAGTAAAGAGTCTCAAGACTCAAGTTAAGTCAAGAGTGTAAGTTGAGTTCAATTCTCAAAAGCTATTAGGGAACTATGTATTCCCAAAGAGGTTTCTAAATGTTTTTACATTTGAGTAAGAAAGGAACTATGATTCCAAAAGAGCCTTAGGGCTAGTTTAAAAAAAAAAGGAACATCGTTTCCAAGTGAGCCTTTGGGCTAGATTTTGAGTAATTATCTCATTTAAAGAAAGATGTGTTTAAAACACTTATGAGCTAAAAGCATTTTGGGAGTAGTATCGAGCACCGATTTGGGGACGCGAGTTCATATTAAACTCAACTCTCCATAAGAACCATACAGCCAACATGGGAGTTAACGGGTCATACTTTTTAGATGAACCCGTAAAGTTAAGCTAGTGGATCCACTTAGTAAAGTTAGCTTCCTATATCAAGACCAGGTATAGGATGGTCCTCAGGCAACGTGAGGTAAAACGTTGTATCATTAGCTTCCTATATCATGGCAAGGTATAGGATGGTCCTCGGGCAACGTGAGGTAAAACGTTGTATCACCACTCATATTCATAGTGGTGGTTTGTCGGTTAGAGAAGCTCCCACAGTAGAAAGAGCATGGTTCCTCAAGGGTTCTGCTTAGTATGGAAGGGGGTATGGGACTTCATTCATACATTGCACAAGTAGACCTTGAGAGGAAACATGGTATTTTCATGATATTATAAATATGATTTTTACGTCATGTTTTAAGAGTTTTACAAGCTTTATATATTGCATGTGTCTTATTGCTTTATATATTGAGTTCATTTATTCATGAGTTGAACAGAGCCAAGGTAAGTGTTCTTTTGTACTCTTTTCAAGCTTAAGTCGTGGTTTAGCTTTCCAGCTCGCATACTCGTACATTCAATATACTGATGCCAGTTGGCCTGCATCTTATGACGATGCAGATACAGGTACCCCGGATCAGCATCCTGCACGTCGTTGATCCAGCTGAGCACTCCAGGGTCAGTGGTGAGCCTCCTTGCTTTCCGGAGGACTTGATTATTTCGTGTTTCTAGTTTCTATTTTTGATAGGATGTTGTGGGGTCTGTCTCAACATCCATCTCAGTATGTAGAGGCTTCATAGACAGACAATCAGTTAGTATTGAGTCTCTCATCTATGTATATATGTAAATATTCTATTTTGAGACTCGAGCTGCCTTTTGGCATGTTATGCATCAGTTGGTTGTTTTATAACCTTTCATTGCATGAAGTTATTCTGTTAAGTCAGGTTTCCGCTGAGTTAAGAAAGCCAGGCCAAGGGTTCGCTTGGGGCTAGCAATGGTCTCCGAGTGCCGGTCGCGCCCAGGGTGTAGGCTCGGGGAGTGACAACTTGACTTTGTTCCTAACTTTCCTCGAATTAGATTATGGATTCAAGGTTCATGATCTCATATTTATGGATGAGTTCGTGATGTTTAGATGTACCTTAGAGTGTTGAAATCAACTAGAAAACATAGGTACATTACTAAGGAACACGTACAAAAAGGTGGGGAATGAATGGGGATAACTGGCATCCCTGGCACTCTGAGAGGTACGGGGCGCGAACCCTCAAACTTCAGAAGACCTGATGGGGCGCACTGGCTGGCGCGTCGCCCCCAGGGGTGAACTTCAAAATCCCTACTAGGGCGCGCTGGCTGGCACAATGCCCCACCCCTTTCCCCAGAAAATTCCAACTTTTCTTATTCATTTCTCCAACTCTAAACCCTCTTAACTTCAAAGGTTCTTTCCCCAAACACTTAGAATCATTAAAACCCTTACCATACAATAGATTAAACTCGAAATTACACCCAGAAACATGTACCAAATAAGCAAGAAACTTCAACACAACCACAAGAATTCAACAAAACACAACCAATCTTTTCTCGAAATTGAAACAAGTTTGGCATGTGGGGGACTAAACCAACCCCACACTATGTGATCTCACATACCTTAATAGGGATCACCCCCGACGAAACCCACGACGATCTTGACGAACCTTGCTTCTTCTTCTCTTTTCTCCTCTTTTCTCATTTTCTCTCACAACCCTAACTCTCACTTTTTAAAAGGTAAAACTAATATAAAATCAGCTTAGACCCTTAATATAACCAAAATAAATGGTTAGGGAAAAGACCAAACTACCCTTAAAAATTCGGATTGAACTTCCCTTATCCCAACAGCCCAACTTCCAAATGGCAAAACTCACTTATACGAACTCGAAATCGAGCAAACTCAACAGAGTTGGAAAGATCATTCCAAGAGCTTTCCATACATAACTGAAAATACACCTAACTCATCCTGAGCTAGGATTTATGACCGTTTGAAGTTGACCAAAAACTCACTTTGTTTCCATACTTAACTAAATTTCCAAATTTGCATTCTTTAAAAAAAAAAGACTATTTCCAATTATAAGTTTCTTCATAGTTATTTCGAATTGCAAGATGTCAAAATATCTCCCCCTTGGGAACATTCGTTCTCGAATGAGATTACTCTTACTAGGCTAAGGGTGTAACATCAAACTCAAACACCCAACAAGCAAAATGCAAACAACAACAACATGCTCACTATAATTTAAAGAAAACTAAAAAGGAAATTAGTACCTTGATCTTCATTTCCTCCGGATTCAAAGAGATGTGGTTATCTCTTTTTCATGTCCTCTTCAGCTTCCCAAGTAGCTTCCCCAACAAATTGGTTCCTCCAAAGGACCTTAACTGATGCTACCTCTTTTGTTCTCAACCTGCGAACTTGACGATCTAAAATCTGAACAGGAATCTCCTCATAAGATAAGTTATCCTTGATCCTAATATTTTCAGTTGGTAGGATCAATGAAGGATCGCTCATGCACTTCTTCAACATGGAGATGTGAAATACCGGATGAACCGGTGCTAGCTTCTGTGGTAGCTCCAACTCATAAGCAACATTGCCAATCCTCTTGCCTATGCGGTACGGTCCAATATACCGGGGACTAAGTTTCCCCTTCTTACCAAACCTCATAACCCCCTTCATGGGTGAAACTTTCAAATATACCCAATCATCTACTTCGAACTCTAACGCCCTTCTCCTAACATCAGTGTAGGATTTTTGACGACTCTGTGCCGTTTTCAACCTTTCTTGAATCACTTTCAACTTCTCCATAGCTTGGTGAACTAAATTTGGTCCTATCAACCCTGCTTCACCAACTTCAAACCATCCAATAGGAGATCTACATCTTCTCCCATAAAGAGCTTCATATTGAGCCATTTGGATGCTAGAGTGATAACTGTTGTTGTAGGCAAACTCAATGAGAGGTAGGTAATCATCCCAATTACCTTTGAAATCAATCACACAAGCCCTCAACATATATTCTAAAGTATGAATAGTGCGCTTTGCTTGCCCATCAGTCTGAGGATGAAAGGCAGTACTTAAGTTCACCTTTGAACCCAAGCCTTTCTGAAAAGATTTCTAGAACTGTGCAGTAAATTGTGCACCTCTATCTGAAATAATGGAGACTGGACTCCATGAAGTCTCACCACCTCTTGAATATATAGCTTGGCATAATCTTCTGCTGAATGGGTAGTCTTTACCGACAGAAAATGGGCTAATTTTATGATTCTGTCGACAATTACCCAAATAGAATCATGTTGTCTACGAGACCTTGGCAACCCTGTGATGAAATCCATATTGATCATCTCCCACTTCCATTCCGGAAGTTCTATCTTCTGAGCCAAACCACCGGGCCTTTGGTGTTCAACTTTCACTTGCTGATAATTTGGACACTTAGCAACAAATTTAGCAATGCCTTTCTTCAAGCTATTCCACCATTAAACTTTTCTCAAATCACGATACATCTTTGTGGAACCCGGATGAATAGAATATCTAGAGCTATGAGCTTCCTCCATAATCTTCTCTTGAAGTCCATCCACCATAGGTACACACAATCTACCTTGATATCTCAATACACCATCTTCCCCTTGTTCAAAAGCTAATACTCTTTGCTTTTGAACATTTGCCTTCAACTCAAGCAAAATGGGATCTTGGTCTTGTTTCTCTTTACTTCTGAAACTAATAATGACTCAGCCCCGTTCGTCACCTTTATTCCTCCTTCTGCAGAATCCATAAGTCTGACTCCCAGGCGTGCTAGTCTGTGCACATCTTTTTCTAACTCTCTCTTTCCTTGTTCAATATGGGCAGTGCTACCCATAGACAACCTGCTCAAGGAATCATCAGCAACATTAGCCTTACCTGGGTGGTAAAGAATATTCAGGTCATAATCCTTGAGTAGTTCTAACCACCTCTTCTGTCTGAGATTAAGCTCTTTCTGAGTGAGCACATATTGAAGACTCTTGTGATCAGTGAATATATCAACATGCATACCATACAAATAATAACCCCATATCTTCAAAGCGAATACTACATCAGCCAACTCTAAGTCATGGGTTGGGTAGTTCTTCTCATGAATCTTCAACTGTCTGGAGGCATAAGTTATAACCTTGCCATTCTGTATTAAGACACAACCCAAACCAACTCTAGATGCATCACAATACACCACAAAACCTTGAGTACCTTCTGGTAAAGTCAAAACTGGGGCAGTAGTCAACCTCTTTTTCAATTCCTGAAAGCTTTTCTCACAAGCTTCAGACCA
Organism: Solanum verrucosum; assembly: GCF_900185275.1. Taxonomy (NCBI): domain Eukaryota; kingdom Viridiplantae; phylum Streptophyta; class Magnoliopsida; order Solanales; family Solanaceae; genus Solanum; species Solanum verrucosum. The sequence continues at coordinate 4,125,909 of NW_026019957.1, forward strand.
TTGAAATTTCACTGTCTTCTGAGTCAACTTGGTCAAATGAGATGAAATAGACGAGAACCCTTCTACAAACCTTCTATAATAGCCAGCTAAACCCAAGAAACTTCTAATATCAGTTGGAGATGTAGGTCTAGGCCAATTCTGCACTGCCTCAATTTTCTGAGTAGCAACTTTAATTCAATCACTAGACACAATGTGGCCTAGAAATGTCACAGACTCAATCCAAAACTCACACTTAGAGAACTTGGCATACAACTCCTTATCTTTCAAAGTTAAAGAACTATTCTAAGATGACTAGCATGATCTTCTTCATTCCTTGAATAGATTAGTATGTCATCAATGAAGACGATAGCAAACATATCTAAATAAGGTTTGAAAACTCTATTCATAAGGTCCATGAATGTTGCTGGTGTATTAGTCAAACCAAAGGACATGACCAAAAACTCATAATGACCATATCTGGTTCTGAAAGCTGTCTTTGGAATATCACATTCCCTTACTCTTAATTGATGATAGCCTGATCTGAGGTCAATTTTTGAAAAACAGGTGGCACCCTGAAGCTGATCGAAAAGATCATCAATCATCGGAAAAGGATACTTATTCTTGATGGTAACCTTGTTCAACTGGCGGTAGTCTATACACATCCTAAGGGAACCATCTTTCTTTCTCACAAACAAGACCGGAGCGCCTCAAGGTGAGACACTTGGTTGAATGAAACCCTTATCTAGGAGATCTTTCAACTACTCCTTCAACTCTTTCAACTCTGCTGGTGCCATTCTATATGGCGGAATAGAGATGGGACGAGTACCTGGAATGATATCTATGCCGAAATCTATTTCTTTCTCATGAGGAACTGCAGGTAGGTCATCAGGAAAAACTTCTAGAAACTCTCTTATTATAGGAACTGACTGAATGAGAGGTATCTCAACACTAGAGTCATTAATTCGGACTAAGTGATAGATACAGCCCTTCGAAACTAACTTTCTCGCCTTAAGGTATGAAATGAAACGACCCTTAGGCACTGCTGAACTCCTACTCCACTCCATGACTGGCTCATTTAGAAATTGAAACTTGACCACTCGAGTTCTACAATCTATTGATACATAACAGGCGTGAAGCCAGTCCATACCTAGAATGACACCGAAAAGTACCATGTCTAACTCAACTAAATTTGCTATGGTGCTCTTGTGATTGATGAAAATGGGACAATCACGATAGACTCTTTCTGCTAGAATAGATTTCCCAACAGGTGTAGAAACACAAAAAGGTTCACAAAGTCTTTCAGGAAGAATATCAAACTTATTTGCAACGTAAGGGGTTACAAAAGATAAACTTGCTCCTGGGTCTAGCAAAGCATACACATCAAAAGCAAAGACTTTGATCATACCAGTGACAACATCTGGAGAGTTCACCTGTTCATGGCGACTGGTGATTGCATAGAGGCGGTTTGCTCCTCCACCAGTACCAGAAGTGGCTCCTCTAGGTGACGTCCTATCTGGGGGAGCAATTGGTGAAGATTGGGCCCTATTGCCCAGATTTCCACTACCTTGCTTGTTCTTAGGGCACTCCTTCATGAAGTGACCCTCTTGTCCACACTTAAAACAACATGTCTGGCCATCACGACATTTACCTGGGTGGGTTCTACCACACCAAGCACATGCAGGGGTCAAACTACCTCCTTGTGCCACACTACCTGGGGACGGTGTTGATCTAGCCTTGAAGTCCTTCAAATTCTGGCCATTATACTCACCTCTGTATTTGGGTGCAGGTGCCCTAGCAGATGATAGAGAATGTCCCTTTTGCCTTGGTTGAAAGGACGAACGGTTTGCATTACTTTTCTGCTGCCTGTACTCATTTTCGGTCTTAGCTTTCTTATTTCTGAACTCTTTCATGTCCCTCAGTTTCTCTTCCTTAACTTGTTGCACATAAACCATCAACCTTGATATGTCCATGTCCCCGATAAGCATTGCAGCCCTACCTTCCTTACTCGACAGACGAGACAGCCCAGCAACAAACAAGCTCATTCTACTCCTCATGTCCGCAACCATCTCCGGAGCATAACTGGATAGTTGGGTGAACTTCAACCCATACTCATGAACACTTAAAGACTCTTGTTTAAGTGTGATGAACTCACGTACCTTGGCCTTTTTCAATTCTCGAGGAAAGAAACTCCCCAAGAAAGCTTCCTCAAAATAGGCCTAACTCGCAGGTGGTGCATCTTCAGCTCTTCCCCCTTTCCACTGGTCGAGCCAAGTTCTAGCAACATCCTTCAATTGATACGTAGCTAGTTCAACTCGCTCAATATCTGCCACATGCATCACGTCAAATACCTTCTTCAGCTCATCAATAAAGTTCTCTGGATCCTCAGTAGTGCTCGAACCCATGAAACTCGGAGGATTCATCCCCAAGAACTCACAAATCCTTGAAGTGTCAGCTCCTTCATGTCGAGCTCCCCTTTGCTGACCAATCTGGTTAGTTACAGCTTGACTCAGTATCACAATTACCTCTCTCAACTCAGCATTAGTAACTTCCCCTTGAGGTTGCACTTCAGGTGCATAAGGTAACTCTTGCTCCTCAACATTATGCCTAGCAGGACGCCCTCTAACAACTCTTCGTGGAGGCGCACACGCATGAATTAGAGGGAAACTTTTAGAGATAACCTCTAACGCACGAGATGGGTATGAAGGAAGTGAAAAATTTCCTAAATGTTGCAGTCTCCTAATTATAGATGTGGCGCGCTTCACACCGATAACAAGGACTCTACGGACACAGCTTCATAGACTCCTTAGGACTCTTGAACTCTGTGCTCTAATACCAAGTTTGTCACGCCCCGACCCTACACCCTGGGCGGGATTGGCACTCGAAGACCATTGCTGGCCCCAAGCGAACCCTTGGCCTAGCTACTTAACACAGCGGAACACTCAATGCAATAAAAGATCATAAAGCAACTTAAATGATAAAATTTGGCAAAAAATGCAACTCGTGTCTCAAAAATAGAAAATATGTAAATACATAGATGAGAGACTCAATACTAACTGTCTGACTGTCTATGAAGCCTCTATAACACTGAGGTAGATGTTGGGACAGACCCCACAACATCCTAATAAAGAAAAACTAGGAGAACAAAATAACAGAGTCCTCCGGAACACAAAGAGGCTCACCACTGACTCTGGAGTGCTCAGCTGGACCAACGGCATACTGGATGTTGATCCTGGTTACCTGCGTCCACATTATAATAAGATGCAGGCCAACTGGCATCAGTACATTGAATGTACGAGTATGCAAGCTGGAAAGCTAAACAACAACTTAAGTTTGAAAGGAGTACAAAGGAACACTTACCTTGGCTCTGTTCAACTCATGAATAACCGAACTCAATATAAAGCAATAAGCCACATGCAATATATAAACCTTGTAAAACAATGTAATAAACTTAGTTTGTTAGAGATAAGGCAATAACAAACTCAACTTTACTTAAATATAAAAGTAATATAACTTTTGTGGGAGGTTCTTTAACCGACAACCACCACTATGAGCCCTAGTAATGATACAACGTTTTACCTCACGTTTCCCAAGGACCATCCTATACCTTGCCTTGATATAGGACCTTACTTAACTTAGTGGATCCACTAGCTTAACTTACGTGATCATCTTAAAAGTATGACCCGTTAAATCCCATGCTGGCTACATGGTTCTTATGAAGTGAGTTATTATGAACTCGCGTCCCCAATTTGGTGCTCAATACTACTCCCAAAATATACTTTAGCTCAAATGTGTTTTAAACACCTCTTTCTTTAGTTGAGATAATTGCTCAAAGTCTAGCCCACCGGCTCTCTTGGAAAACATCATTCCTTTCTTACTCAAATGTTAAAACATTTATAAACTTCTTTAGGAATACTTAGTTCCCTAATAACTTTTGAGAAATGAACTCAACTCTCTACTTTGCTTGAAACTTGAGCCTTAAAAAGAAGTTTAAACGTTCAGTAAAGACTCTTGATAACTTTAAAAACTTGTTTTGACTTACTTCTTAACTTCTAGACTTGACTCTAACTTCACTTGACTTTGATCCTAACTTTCCTCGAATTGGATTATGGATTCAAGGTTCATGATCTCATGTTTATGGATGAGTTCGTGAGGTTTAGATGTACCTTAGAGTGTTGAAATCAACTAGAAAACATAGGTACATTACTAAGGAACACGTACAAAAAGGTGGGGAACGAACGGGGAAAACTGGCATCCCTGGCGCTCTGAGAGGCGCGGGGCGCCAACCCTCAAACTTCAGAAGACCTGATGGGGCGCACTGGCTGGCGCGTCACCCCAAGGGGTGAACTTCAAAACCCCTATTGGGGCGCGCTGGCTGGCGCGACGCCCCACCCCTTTCCCCAGAAAATTTCGGCCTTTCTCCTTCATTTCTCCAACTCTAAACCCTCTTAACTTCAAAGGTTCTTTCCCCAAACACTTAGAATCATTAAAACCCTTAACATACAATAGATTAAACTCGAAATTACACCCGGAAACATGTACCAAATCAACAAGAAACTTCTACACAACCACAAGAATTCAACAAAACACAACCAATCTTTTCTCGGAATTGAAACAAGTTTGGCATGTGGGGGACTAAACCAACCCCACGCTATGTGATCTCACATACCTTAATAGGGATCACCCCGACGAAAACCACGACGATCTTGACGAACCTTGCTTCTTCTTCTCTTTTCTCCTCTTCTCTCATTTTCTCTCACAACCCTAACTCTCACTTTTTAAAAGGGAAAACTGATATAAAATCAGCTTAGACCCTTAATATAACCAAAAGAAATGGTTAGGAAAAAGACCAAACTACCCTTAAAAAATCGGATTAAACTTCCCTTATCTCAACAACCCAACTTCTAAAGGGAATAACTCACTCATACGAATTTGAAATCGCGCAAACTCAGCGGCGTTGGAAAGATCATTCCAAGAGATTTTCAAAAATAACTGAAAATACACCTAACTCATCCTGATCTAGGAGTTATGACCGTTTGAAGTTGACCAAAAACTCACTTTTTTTTCCATACTCAACTAAATTTCCAGATTTGCATTCTTTCCAAAAAAAAAAGACTATTTCCAATTATAAGCTTCTTCATAGTTATTTCGAATTGCAAGATGTCACAATTTCAACAACCCCTTTTCCCCTTTTTTCATCATATGATTCCATAGCTTTATTTGGAATGGTGAAGGTGGAAGATTTTGGGGTTTTTCAAGAATGTTGATTTTTTTATTTGAGTAAGGATTATGTAGATTAAAGGTGGGAAAAGAAAGATGAATAACAAGTTCATTTATTGTTATTTTTTTGGTGAAATGATGGAAAAATGCTCTAAGGGAGAAATTAGCTCCCAAATTAGCTTTTTGAGTTTACAATTAAAGAAATGTGACTCTTAGTTGATTAAGAAGTCACATAAAATATGATTAAGATTAAGTGGAATTAGTTGAAGTGTAATGTAATATTTGAAACTTGTTAGATTTTTAAATAAAGTGGACATGAAGTTATAAGTTTGTCATCATAAAAAAAAAAGAATCAGAAACTATCTTGGTCTTTGTATTTATCTTTAAAATTAAATGAGGTTTTGATGATTGACATATATTGATTTACTTATATGCACCTTACCTTGTTAAATGGTTACTCGAAGTAAGTTCAAATGTTATCGCAGAAAATCACGTATATTTCTTTTTCTTGCTTAGAAAAATAGAAGATTCGATCTCATATAACACTATATAAAGAACATTTATTTTCTTTGCTTAGAAGGATAATCTTAAATCACAACAAAAATGAACCATATTACATAGAGGTATATTTGTATTGAAATTTATCCCTAATCTCTTCTCTATTTTTGAGGTTGAAGTATTTAAATAGTTCTACAATAACACAAGACACATGCAATCACAAACTTTGCAATCACAAATATTTAATGAGACGATTTATTTGCTTGAAGTTTCTTTCTTTTAGAGAGCAATTTTGCAAACCTACAAAAAATAAATAAATTATCATTTAAAAATAGAATTATTGAGAAACTAAAATACCCTAATATGTAGCTTATACAAGCAAAAGTCTACATCTACTCCCTTTATGTCATTTTATGTGTCTTAATTTGATAGAATACAAACATAATACAAAGAATATTTTTGAAAATAAAAAAGCGTTTAACATACTCTGAGGATTACACCGAGTATGCATATATATGTATATTACCTCTTTAGAGCTTCCTCATTAGTTTCAGGATCCTCTTTGGAGTTTTGTTTCTTCAACAAATTTTCACCAACTTGTACCAATAATTTCATATTAGCCTCTGTAGCATTATCCATTGCAGTAGTTGAAACTGTCAGTGCATTTTCCTGGTATTTTTTTTTATCATATATAATAAAGAACAATTAATTATTTAAGAACATATATAAAATATACTCAATATTTATACCATGTATATAAATTGGTTCTACACTTATTATATTCCTTGTATACACTTTAGATATCCATCCTATTTAGCGATGAATTATCACGAAATTTTATTGGCTACGAGAGTATAGTCTATACCGTATAGAATTAAAAAAATTGGAAAAATTACTTGGATGGTTACCTTTTAATAAATAATTATTGATTTTAGTGATACTTTTCATTTATTACCATTTATAGCAATACTATGTTAAATCTGCAATATGTATTAAAAGTGAATTATGTATGCAATATATATGTATTATAATTGTTTTTATAAATATATTATGCTTTTTTTATAAGAAATTGACACATTGTATTATAAGTGTATTAAAATGTGTAATAAATGTATTATCCATCAATAAAACTTGTATTATATGTGAATAATAAATTGTTCTTGGTAATATGTATTAAAATTGTATTAAAAGTGTTATTGCTATAAATGGTAAATATTTTTTATTAAAGTATATTTATGTAAGTTTCCCATTAAAATTTATGCATACAATATACAGAATAATTTTTCTAACGGAAGGAATTTAATTAAACGTACCCCCTTGCACCCTCATATATAGTTCTAGTACACTTAGCTACGAACAATTTAGTGATCGATAAAGTAAATAATTAAGTGAGATGGTCTTACTTGAATCCTGAGGTAATTTTTTTGATCATTAAGAGCTTTAAAGACAGTAGCAATGTAATAATCACTCATGTAAGAATTTGCTGAAGACATAATTTGTAGAAAAGGACTTGAATGTTTATTATGAATTGAATTAGCCACTCAATAGCACCCCATTTAGCTGCTTCTTGTGCTGTATATGTTGTATAAAAATCTGCAGCATTCCCAGTGCCTAATGAGAGTAGCAAAATTTCATTGTAGTTCATTGGTTTAGTTGATGACAATGCTGGTTCCGCTTGCGTCGAATGGTTGCTTGCCACGCTAAGTGCAATTAAGGTCTGTATATATATATATTTACTGCCAGACCTCTATATAACATTCATTCTTGGTAAGAACATATAACAGTCATTCCTGGTAAGAACATATTTGTATCATTAATAATAGGGAAAATTAAGTACCCCAGCCTATGCTCAAAATCCCTGAGACACACCTAACCTTTACCTATTACCCCCCCCCCCCCGAACTTATTTTTAATTAATTTTCTACCCCTTTTCGGCCTACGTGGCACTATCCTTGAAAAAATTGTCAACACGCGCTGGGCCCACAAAATAGTGGCTAAATTTACCTAATAATTGTCACTAATATCCGTAACTTTGTGGCTAAATTTACCTAATAATTGGCGCCATTTTAATTTTTTGGTGGGAAAGATTTGTAGACAAAACATTTGCTACGAACTTTATTTTTTGTCACTAAAAATATGTGAATCATGCATTTGAGGACGAAATGTAAGTTTTGTCACAAAAAAATGTATAATTGGAGACGAATTTTTTATCGTAGCTAAACTTTTCGTGGCTAAACATTAGATTTGTTGTAGTGAAAATTATATAGGCTGGGGGTACTTATGCAAACTAGATAAGTGAGATTTATGTAAGTTGCCGATAATAATAATTAAGTCGGGACTTACTTGAACCCTGAGGTAATTGTTTTGTGAATCAAGAGCTTGAAAAGTAGTAGAAAGGTAATAATCAGTCATGTAAGAGCTTGCAGCATTAGTCATTTTCTGTATAACTGACATCCATCGGAAAATAGCCCATTTAGCTGCCTCTTCTGCTGTATATGTTTCATAAAACTCTGAATTAGTGCCAGTGCCTAATGAGAGCAACAACATTTGTTGGTAATTCAATGACTTAATTGAAGCAAATGGATAATAACGACTGCATGCATGCACGTACAACACATGATAGTATTGATTTGATATTTCGAAAATATGTCTGATTGAATCGAAGTCATATTTATCTCCATTACTACTATTTACTAGTATTAGTAACAAAATAATGTGGAGGAAAATATATTGGAGCTGCTGCTGTGGAATAACATATGTCATACATTTAGCATCCAATTCTGGAGACTTTGCTAACTGCATTTTTTTTTAAAATAAAAAATTAGTCGAAAGTATATTACATATTGACACTTCTTGGCTTCTATATGATTTTACTTCTTAATATTTTGACACACCTAATTAGTCGATATTCTGGCTACTTCACTGAATCACTGTCACCGTTAAAACTCCTATATAAACACGTCTGATCTCAACATCAAAATGTTTTGTTACCGTTCCCATAATCAAGATAAATTATAATATAATCTTGTAGTTTTAAATTTACTATTTATACGTGGACTTTAACCAGTGCACACAAAGCGTTCACCATAGAGTGCTCACCCGAAGGGTAAATGCTATGGCATAAATTATAGCGGTTGCGGATTATCCTGGGGTTAAAAAAAGGTTTTTTTATACTTGTCTTATTCTCTATTTTTGTTTTACTCTTTCCATGTTTATTTCTTAACTATATGTTGAAAAAATACATTATATTATTATATGAGTTCTCTTTCTTTGCATAATAGATACATACATTGAAAGTATTGAGAGAGAAAAAGCAAGATCATCAAATGATGTGTTATAATGGATGAGACTGTTTCTTTCTTAATTAGATGGCTTAGATTCGAGCTTTGAATATGAAACAATCTTTGATAGGAAGCATTATCCCCCCAAATGGGGTCCTACCCAATGTGAATTCAAATTAATCAGACTTTAAAGTGGATATCAAACATCGAGTGGAGAAAAAAGAAGAAGCAAAAGCAAGAAGCAATTCATGTTTGAGCCAACTCCTTCGTATTTTGTACAGTCTCCCCTTCGTTTGTATCTAAATAAATAGAGGCAGACAAGTCAGGAACTCCTTTTATTAGGCTTAAAAAAACCATCTTCATATACCAAATGTGGTAACATACTTGTATTGATGCATATTGAGTTATAATATATTTTCCTTATTACCAATAAAAAAAAAAAAGGAGTACAATCCAAAGAACCCAGTCTCATAATTGAAGTTTCTTTTATTTTCTTTGGTTTGTCTAAAATCTGTTGGAACATGACATTTTAATAGTAAAAAAATTATTTATTAAGTATAAATTGCTAAAGTACAAATTAATTCTCCTTTTCTCTTTTTACTCATTACAAAACACAATAATATTCTTGTGAGAAGTTTAAAATAATTGCTAAAATTTGAATTTTATAAATCTTTTAAATTCCTAGGAATATTCTGTCATCATTTCTTTGACAATTAATAGAGAGACCCAATATATTGTTCACTTAATACACATACTTAACACATTTTCTAACTATTCACCCAACCCAACAACCAAAATTAAAGCTGACACTTGTAAAATTGACATTCATCTTCACCTTTTTTTTTAAAAAAAAATCTTCTTTATGTGATATATGAGAAAGTTTAAGTTCTTAATTATATTTTCTTAGTTATTCATTTCTATTCAGTTTAAATAATTATAAAAAGTTCAAAAGTTATTGTTACTCCCTTAGTTTTATTTACTTGTTAAATTTTGATTTGGTATACTTAAGAAAACAATTATTGTTATGGTGAGTTTTATCATTTTATCCCTATTAATTGATAGAGTTTCGAACATATTTACTCACTACATTTTTCAAAGACATTAACTCAATACTAATAAATTAAGAGTATAACGGGAAAAAATATTGTCCGTCTTTGATTTATCAAAAATGATAATTAAAAAAAGAAATTAAGTTAGGAAATATTTGATAAGTAAATAAAAACAAAGAAAGTATTAATTTTGGTGGTAATTTATTATGTAATAAAATAACATAAATCAATCTATATATCAATTTCATTTTTATTTTGTCTCCTTTTTTGACCTTTTCTTTTGTCAATTATAATTTGACTAATTTTATTAACCATAATTAATCAACTTTTAATATAATGTTTTAAACATAAATCATTGTTACTACTGCCCAATTCTTAAGAACTTCCTAATAAATTAGTGTACAATGAAATGAAATATTGACATTTATTCTTTGATTAAAAAAATAAGAAGAAATATTGACATTTTTTTTCCACTTACTAATAAATGTGAGTGATTCCTCAATATTTCTGATTATTCACAAGTTGGGGCCTTAAAAATGTTTTATGCGCTCTACTATATCTATATTATTCACACAATTCGTTTATTTTTATTTATTTATTTTAAATTTTGTATGTCACTTAAATTAATGATTAATATGAGTATTTTATCATAATATTCGTATCAATTGATATATAAGTTTATGTCTTGAAAAATAATTTAAAATAAGTAATTACTAATAATTAGGATAAAATATTTTTAAAAATCTTAATATGCTAACAATGAAAACTAAACAAATATTTGTAATATAGTGAAAGAAAGTATTTGTCAGCCCTTTACTATTTTTAAATGGTAAGATTTATCCAAAAAGTTAAGGACAAAGGTAAATTTATTGTACCAATTGAATGTTTTTTTTAAAAAATTCATATGAAAAAAAAAAGTGCTTGTACGGTCGTTCATTTCCTTTCACTTCTAAGTTATCAGTTTGACTAGAGAAACTACGATTCACATTTTTTTCAAAAGAAATTTTACTTAATTTGAAAATCAGTGTTTGGTCGTGAAAATTCAAAGTATAATTTATAGTTATGTGTCAAATATTAAAAACAACTTATATTTTATTTTCTAACTCACTTTTAAAATAGTAGTACATTCAAATAATGATATCATTCCACATATATTATAAAAATATAATGAATTACTATAAAAGTTAATGTTATTGATCCCGTGCACATCACAAATATTATAAATAGTGCAACTTCTCGCTATTTGAAAGAACTAGAAAGATTTAGAAATGGAAAGAGTCATTTTAGGAAAGAATGAAAAATCTAGAAAAATTGGTTAAGTTAAGTTTGAGTTTTTGGTCAACTTCAAACGACCATAACTCCTAGCTCAGGATGAGTTAGGTGTGCTTCCAGATACTGTAGGAAAGATCTTGGGATTATCTTTTCAACACCGCCGATTTTGCGCAATTCCGAGTTTGTATGAGTGAGATATGCCCATTGGAAGTTGGGCTGTTTGGATAAGGAAAGTCCAATCCGAATTTTGGAAGGGTATTTTGGTCTTTTCCATGCCCAATGACTTGATTTCATTTTTTTGGTAATTAATTGGGGTCTAAACTGAAGTTGGTCAGTTTACGCTTTTGAAAAACTAAGTTAGGGCTTTGAAAGAAGAGAAAACGGGGCCGGGCTGGGGTCGGCTTATTGGCCAAAACTATTTATTTAAGGGTAACTTACAACAATCTCGCTAGCATATGAGCTAATTACTTAAATGCACATTATGTTGTAATATTATAAATCTTACCAGATTTTAGTACGTCTAGATACATGTATCTCAGGATACATGGACTCAAAATTAGGTTAGTTTGTTCTAGATACACTCTACCCAAGTGAATTCGCATGTATCTATGATACATAGACGAATCCGCACCTCGTCTCCCTCTCATCTCGCTTATCACTCTCTTATCTCACTCGTGTATCTGAGATGCATCACACCAAATGTATCTCGCATATCTAGTATCCTAGATACATGCTAATCATCAGAGGTTCCAATTCCACTGGATTGAATGAGTATGTTTCGTGTGAGGAAGAAGAAGGAGGTTTGGAGATGCATGGGTTAACTTTGGATGCAGTTGTTTTCCATTGTTGTGTCACTTTTGCATGCTGAGAGTTTTTGTTTCTGACTGGGCCTTTAGAATAGAAGCTGGTGTTTAAATAACTGAGAGTACTTCTTTTAATGGCCGTCCACTTGTCACTTGATATACAAATAACACCAAGCAAAGTACCATCATCATCATAAAAAGGGGTATCGATAGCAACAACTAGGAATCTATCCCCTTGCTTATTCTTAACTGGAAACTGTCCAGTCCAACTTTCACCCTTATCACTCTGTGTACTATGTTATTAGCAGTATCATGATCCCGAGAATCTGTTAGGAGTTCAAGGAGGTCACTTCCAAGAGCTTCTGCAGCTGAATAACCATATAGTTATTCAACAGTTCGATTCCTGTGCAACAACGAATAAACACCAATTGAAGTCAAACTAAGGCCAAATAAAATGTTCTTACCTGCACAATGTTACTTATAAAATGTAACATTATTGTTGAAAATGTTCAAAGCCTTCCCACTGATATCAATGGTTTTTTCCAATCTTTGTACGTTTGATTAGTGGGCCAGTGGCCATTTTGCTAGTAACACACTTGGTTTTCTTATTCATTAGCTATAAGTGCAGTGTTCATCGAAGGTTAATATCAATACTTCTGTTCTTTGATACGGCACCTAGATTTATATTTGGTGCTTCTTTGTAAGCAGAAAATGCTTTTTTTTAGAGTATAGTGAAAATATCTTCGTTGTAATATTGACCCCCAGATTTTCCTAAGGAACATGTATATTCTATCTGTTCCTTAGCAGATTATAACAGTTACGTTATGTAAAGCAAATAGAGTAATGACACAATATTTTATCGCGGAAAACCCAGCTCATAAAGGGTAAAAACCACGACCTACACCTCTGTAGGATTTAACTTTACTTCATTAAACTCTGAGCTTCAACAAAAGATTACAAGCCTATGTAACCTAAGGAATTATAAACTCTAATTCCTAGACGCCAACAACCAACTAGATCGTCGACCCACTTCAAGTTATGAATTCAGATTACAACTCTTGCAATCCTAGGAACTAACTCTAATTCCTAAACTCCAACACAAACCCCCCCCCCCCCCCGCCCCCAAGGTTTATGTTCCCAAGTCTTTAAGTCGCCCCAACTTGAAAACTCTATTCCTATTCCCAGTTTATACTTCACTGGATCTAGAAAGAATTAAAGATACAACTCGATAAAAACTCAATACAAGCAAACTTGACTTAAGAACTACAAAAAATAAGCCTATGAATCAGTTCTTCAATTCTTGTTTTCTTGCGTTGGCTACACTTCGGAATCAGAAATCACTCAAATATGAACTCCCTCTATTTGATTATATTCTGCTTGTAACTCTCTGTTTTAGTGCGCAAGTTTCTCAAAAGAAAATATTGCCCTATTTATAGATTTGGACTTGAATCCAAAACCTATTTCAACTTGGACTCCTACTCATACTCGACTTCCTCTTCTGCGTAGAACTTGGAAGCTCACGTGGATTGTTCTTTTTTTCCTACTTCGTGTAGTTTTCCTATTTGATTGGGCTTTGATTTATTTCCTTCTTGAATCTTTATTCACACTACTTCCTTCTTTGCTTATGTTTCCTACGTTTATGCTTCCTACTTCGCTTAGAATTTCTTTAAGAAAACCTTTTTGCACTGCTTTCTTGTCAAATAAGCAACCCTTCCACCGCTTTATAACTTCTAATTCGCGTGGTTGACATCCTCCGTATCCCAGTCGAATTCGATCTGAAAGGAACATGTCGATGCAACCGGTTCCTTTCATTTGTTCCTCTATTTGTCAACTATCAAAATCTTTCTCGATATAACAAATTCCCCCTTTTTGATGATGAAAAACCATTGCTTCTTGTGTGAATAGAATAATCTGTCTTATGTCAGTTTCTTAAAACTCAATACACAAAGCAAACACATTAGAGGATCAAGTTGGACCAATTGGGTTATAAATATTACACAAGTATGCACTTCCCCCTTTTGACATCATAAAACACTGTGAAGGCATATACCCCACTAAGAGAAGCAAATTCGATGTTCATGGACACTGGGGCTATCACTTATATAAACCCTTAAAAAGCAAGAACTTAGTTAGCTATAGCAAAGCATTTGCACAAACATAGGAGATAGACATGAACCTGAAACTCAAACCCAACATTAGCATTAATCAAAAAGCATATACACCACAAATGTAATCAAAATTAAAGATAGAATCAAGCACTTGTGATGAGAAAAAAATGGAAAGTTAAAGGCAAGAGTGGCTAGGCAATAGCAAAAGATCAGGCATGCCAGGGTAAATAAAAGTCCTCTTTAAGAACCTCAAAAAGCATCTTTTGTATTAACAAAATTAGTAGTCTTCTCAATTTCAAAGGTAGTCTTGGTCTATGCAAGCTCAGCCTTAAGCATTGTGTTTCATTTTTCTTTAGCAGGCCTACATGTTCAAGATCATGGTTCATATGCAGCTGGTCCATGACATTCTGGTAAGTGTCATATATGACTTCAAGTTCAACTTATTTTTTTTCACCTTTAAGGAACTGGTTCAATCTCCGGAGAAACAACAATTCACTCATCTCTAGCCCCCAAAATCAGTAATCACCTTGCCTAAGAGCACTGTCCGTTTCCCACAGTTCAAAACTCTAATTTCAATAGAGTCATCTTTAATTTCAATAGAGTCAGTAAGAGGAACAAATTTTCTTCAGCATCATTTGTAAAGGAACATGTTCTCCCATTCTATTCCTTAGACGTGGTACTATCAGGTGCAACACCAACTATAATAATTTTTTACATCAATCCTAAATTCCAGTTTATATGGATCTTCAATAGAAGAACTAAGTTCGACATAGGGGTCTCCCATTTATTCCCCCTCACTAGATGCACCCAAGTTGACCCTAAAAAGTGAACTTTATTCAACTATAGGGTCCCCAGAATATTCCCCCTCACATGGTACATACTTCAAAACTTCTTTAGTAATTTTAGACACACAATATATAGATTCCCCCTAAGAACCAACACTACCTACTTTCTACACCACAACCTCTATTTTATAAGGCACCAAATTAGAGGTGTCATACACCGAAGTCATCTCAACCATAACATTAGATAGACCATCACACTTAGTGTAACACCCCGTATTCAAAATAGACAAAAATGTAGATTTTGAGAAGTTGCAGGTGCAACTTATGGTCACCATCCACGGACCGTAGGTCAAACCACGGCCTGTGCTGGTGGACCGTAGTTCACCACTGCAACCCCTCCCCAGCCAGCTCAGAAAATTGGCTAAGTCCCGACTCACAGACAGACCCACGGTCCGTAGATCAGACCACGGTCCGTGGTCTGTGTCCGTGGATCGAGACTTCCCTTACCCAGCCTCTGACACAAACTACGGTCGACCAGCACGGACCATCATTCGATCCACGGTCCGTAGGTCTGACCGTAGATGAGGGTCACCAACCAGTTAGCTGAAATTTATTGATGGGTCAACTTCAGATGGTCATAACTTTTAACAAAAAATTAATTATGTGTCCCATGACCTATGGTTAGATAGATAATTGAATTATCTTTCCAACGCCACTGAGTTTGCTAAATTCCGACCTCTGAGTAAAATGTTATGACCATTTTAGTGAAGCCCTGTCGGGCAGACTCGACCTACGAACCCGATCGACGGACCGTCGATTGATTGAGGGACCGTCGATTGATTGACGGACCGTCAGTCCATTCCGTCAGTCACTCCGACAACAGTTAATTCAGGGGTCTTTTAGTCTTTTCCTATTTCATTTAACCCCTAAGATACGTCATTTAGACCCTAAATCATGAGGTTTTAATTAGTTTAAGTCTAGAAACATAACTAGAACTTACCTTAGTCAAAATCATTAATCAAACTTAGAAAATTAGAAGCAAGAGAGGAGAAAAAGGTCAAGAACCCTAGTTCAAGAACGCATCGAGGTTTCTTCAGTTCCAGCCCCGAAATCAAAAGATTTCTCCGTGGAATTCGTCACCAGGTATGTGGGATTTCACTAGTGGGTTCCTTTCGCCCATTAGGTCCCTAGAATTCAGTCAGATTCTTGATTCCATGATTATGAACAGACCTAGGGTTTCTAGAATTATAGCAGATCATCATGAATTAGTTATTTAAATGTTCCAAATCATATTATCATGTTATTGCTCAGTTTATCGCATGAATTTCAGAACCCTAGCTATATATTTCTTTAGTTCTTGAATTACACATGCTAGGTCAGATATTTCAGTATTCAGTTTTACATGCCTCAGTTTATGAATGCATCATTATCAGATTAATTGTTGCATTCTCAGTTTGCATGTTCAGTTCGAGCTATCCAGTATTTACAGAAATTCAGTTATAACCAGTTAACTACTTAATTCATTGGGAGTAGCATAATACCGAGTTGGACTAGGGTTTAGCGTACCCATATAGTCCCAGAACTACGAGCCACGTAAGTGTAAGTCTCCTCTGTGGGCAACATCAGTTTAGTGATCACGCCAGCATGTCTTTATACCTCTGGCAGGGTATATTGGGTCCTCTTGATGGGTCGTATACATCGGACTCCACATTTAGCTGATGTGGTTTTATGTCGGTTATTAGTAGCTCCCATAGTTCAGTCAGACTCTATTGCATTGACCACATTTAAAGTTTATTCAGTATTCAGTCAACATGTTATAAATTAGTCATTGCATTCAGTTAGCTCAGTATTCAGTATCTATATCATGTTCAGATTATTTCATTGCTTTATTGCTTTGTTCAGTTATATGTTCTTTCAGCTTTACTCTATCCTGCCTGCTCAGTACCTTTCAAGTACTGACGCATACGTGCGCTACATCTTCTCATGATGTAGGTTCAGGTTCTCAGTATCCAGATCACGCATAAATCGATTCTCGATCTTCAGTTCAGCAGCATCAGTGGTGAGTCCTCATTCTTCGAGGACTAGTGATATGCTTATCTGTATCGCTTTTAGTCTTTAGTTTCAGTTTTGCTAGATCTAGTTGGGGCATGTCCCAACATTTCTAGTCAGTTTAGAGGCTTATGTCAGACATAGTTAGATTCAGCTTAGTATTTGAGTTTGATATTTCTTTTGTATTAAACTCTCATATTTGATATATTCAGTTATAGTATATGGGTATTCCCCATCTTTTCAGATTTATTTATGAATTAGCTTCCGCATCAGTTTATTATCTTTAGTATGTTCATGATCATGCCAGCAGGGTTAGCTTGGGATCACTTGTGGTCCTAGGTCCCGTGTCCGCGTCTTGGGGGTAGCTCAGGGCATGACAAACTTGGTATCAGAGCATTAGGTTTAAGTGTCCTAGGATGTCTGAAAAGCCGCACTAGGTAGAGTCCTTTTCATGGGTGTGTAGTGCGCACCACATCTAATGAAAGGGAGGCTACAAAGTGTCTTAGGAAAAATCTTCATTTTCTTGTTACTCTTATTGTGCGTAAGGTATGATCTAATTCCATTCTAACTAGATGTGCTACGTTTCAGTGATCATGCCTCATCGTAGAGCTTATGTCAGGAATGCGAATGCCAGGAACACAAACACAGCTCCTCCAGTTTCAGATCAAGAAGTGTCGAATGCTGAATTCAGGAATGCCATTCAGATGTTGGCTCAGAGTGTCGCTAACCAGAACAATCAGCGGGTTCAAGCTCCTGTGAATGCAAATGGTGGATCAGCAGCAGCAAGGGTCCGTGACTTTGTTAGGATGAATCCTCCAGAGTTCTTAGGATCGTAGACTAGTGAAGATCCCCAGAATTTCTTGGATGAGACCAAGAAGATCTTTGAGGTAATGCAGGTCACTGGGAATGATCGGGTTGAGTGCTATCTTACCAACTTAAGGATGTAGCTCATATCTGGTATACTCAGGGAAACCTTTCTAGACAGGTTTTTCCCCATAGAGTTAAGAGAAACAAGGGCCCAGGAATTTATGAACTTAAGGCAGGGTAACATGACTGTCCAAGATTATGGGCTCAAGTTTAACCAACTCTCCAGGTATGCTCCTCACATGGTTGCTGATTCCAGGGCTCAGATGAATAAGTTTCTCTATGGAGTGTCAGACTTAGTGAAAACAGAGTGCAGGAACGCTATGTTGTTGGGAGACATGAACATCTCGAGGCTCATGACTCATGCTCAGCAGGTTGAGGGTGATAAGCTTAGGGAACAGGCTAAAGAGACTAAGAAAGCAAGAACAAGTAACTACGAGTATTCCCACCAGAAATCGGGTGGTGGAAACCGCTCGCATTTTCAGCAGAAGTCTATGACTCCAGCACCTTCATCAGCTAGTGTTCCATCCCCCAGGTTCCGTAACGATCAGAAAGGTAGGGTGTCAGGCTCTAAGTCTCAAGGTAGTGTTTCAGGCACCAAAACCTACCCAACTTGCCCGAAGTGTAGTAAGAACCATCCGGGTGAGTGCCTTGCAGGTAAGGAAGGATGCTTTGGGTGTGGTCAGTTTGGTCATAGATTGAAGGATTGTCCTTCAAGACAAGGTCAAAGAGGAAATAATGGTAGAGCTCAGTCTACAACTTCAGCAGCACCATCAGGTCGCCCGACTCAGCAGGGTAACTCTTCTGGTACTGGTGGCAGACAGCGCCAAAACATGCTTTATGCTCTTCAGGCTCGTCAAGATCAGGAAGATTCTCCTGATGTAGTCACTGGTACGTTACGAGTCTTTGATCTTGATGTTTATACATTGTTAGATCCAGGGGCTACTTTGTCTTTTATAACTCCTTACATAGCAGTCCAATTCAGTGTTAGTCCAGAAACTCTTTCAGAACCTTTCTCAGTCTCTACTCCAGTCGGTGACCCAGTTATAGCAAGACGGGTATACAGAAATTGCCCTGTCACAGTCTCTCAGAAAGTCACCTCAGCAGATCTTGTAGAGTTAGAAATGGTAGACTTTGATGTCATTCTAGGCATGGATTGGTTACATTCATGTTATGCCTCAGTCGATTGTAGAACTAGGATTGTTCGTTTTCAGTTTCCAGACGAACCAATTCTAGAATGGAAAGGTAGTAGCTTAGCGCCTATGGGTCGATTCATTTCTTACCTTAAGGCCAGAAAGATGATCTCTAAGGGTTATCTCTATCATCTAGTTGGGTTAAGGATTCTAGTTCCGAAACCCCAACTCTTGAGTCAGTTCCTGTAGTCAGTGAGTTTCCAGAAGTGTTCCCAGAAGATCTTCCTGGAGTTCCTCCCGAAAGGGAAATAGACTTTGGAATTGATCTCCTTCCAGATACCCAGCCTATCTCTATCCCTCCTTACAGAATGGCTTCAGCTGAGCTTAAGGAATTGAAAGAGCAGTTGAAAGACCTTCTAGATAAGGGCTTCATCAGACCTAGTATTTCGCCATGGGGTGCACCAGTGTTGTTCGTAAGAAGAAAGATGGTTCTCTCAGAATGTGCATTGACTATAGGCAGTTGAACAAAGTCACAATCAAGAATAAGTATCCCATCCCCAGGATTGATGACTTGTTTGACCAACTTCAGGGTGCTAGTCATTTCTCAAAGATAGACCTCAGATCAGGTTATCATCAGCTTAGAGTCACAGATAGTGACATTTCGAAGACAGCCTTCAGAACTCGGTATGGTCATTATGAATTTGTAGTTATGTCATTTGGACTAACCAATGCTCCTACAACTTTCATGGATTTGATGAACAGAGTGTTCAAGCAATACTTGGACTTGTTCGTTATCGTCTTTATTGATGATATCCTCATTTACTCTTGGAATGAGGGCCATTTGAGAGTTGTTCTGCAAACTCTCAAAGATGCCAGTTATTTGCAAAATTTAACAAGTGTGAGTTTTGGTTATAATCAGTTGCCTTCCTTGGGCATATTGTGTCTAGTGAAGGAATTCGAGTAGATTCCCAGAAGATAGAAGCAGTGAAACAATGGCCCAGACCTACCTCTGCTACAGATATCAGAAGTTTCTTGGGTCTAGCGGGCTATTACAGACGGTTGTGGAAGGATTTTCATCCATGCCTCTCCATTGACTAAGTTAACTCAGAAAAAGGTTAAGTTCCAATGGTCAGATGATTGTGAGAAAAGCTTTGCAGAACTGAAAACTAGGTTGACTACAACTCCTGTCTTAACTCTACCAGAGGGTTCAGATGGTTATGTGATCTATTGTGATGCATCCAGGGTCGGCCTAGGTTGTGTGTTGATGCACAGGTAAGGTTATAACTTATGCTTCCAGACAACTTAAGGTACATGAGAAGAATTATCCAACTCATGACCTCGAGCTTGCAGCAGTGGTGTTTGCACTAAGATTTGGAGACACTACTTGTATGGTGTTCATGTAGATGTGTTCACAGACCATAAGAGCCTTCAGTATGTATTCACCCAGAAGAGTTGAATCTTCGCCAGAGAAGGTGGCTTGAGTTACTCAAAGATTATGATATGAGTGTGCATTACTATCCGGGTAAGGCGAATGTAGTAGCAGATGCTCTTAGCAGATTATCCATGGGTAGTGTATCACATGTTGAGGAAGAAAGGAGAGAGCTAGCAAAGGATGTTCACAGACTTGCTCGCCTAGGAGTTCGTCTTATGAGCATATCAGATGGGGGTGTAACGGTTCAGAATGGGGCAGAATCTTTTTTGGTAGTAGAGGTTAAGGAAATGCAAGATAGTGATCCAATCTTGCTTGAACTTAAGGGTGTAGTCCACAATCAGAGAGTGGAGGTTTTCTCCCAAAGGGGAGATGGTGTACTTCGCTATCAAGGTAGATTGTGCGTTCCTGATGTGGGTGAATTGAGATAGCATATTCTTGCAGAAGCCCACAATTCCAGATATTCTATTCATCCAGGCGCCACTAAGATGTACCGTGATCTGCGGGAAGTCTATTGGTGGAATGGTATGAAAAGAGATATAACAGACTTTGTGGCTAAGTGCCCCAATTGCCAGCAAGTCAAGGTAGAACATCAGAAACCAGGAGGTATAACTCAAGAGATTGACATTCCTACTTGGAAGTGGGAAGTGATCAACATGGGCTTCATCACAGGTTTACCTTGTACTCGCAGACACCATGACTCCATTTGGGTGATTGTTGATAGGGTTACTAAGTCTTCTCACTTTATGGCGGTCAAGACTACAGATTCGGCGGAGGATTACGCCAAGCTTTACATTAATGAGATTGTGAGGTTGCACGGAGTTCCTTTGTCTATCATCTCAGATAGAGGTCCTCAGTTTACATCTCATTTATGGAAGTCATTTCAGAAAGGTCTTGGTACTCAGGTTAATCTTAGCACATCATTTCATCCGCAGACAGATAGTCAGGCAGAGCATACCATTCAGACCTTAGAGGACATGTTGAGAGCTTGTGTGATCGACTTCAAGGGTAGTTGGGATGATCACCTTCCTCTGATTGAGTTCACCTACAACAATAGTTACCATTCCAGCATTCAGATGGCCGCTTATGAGGCATTGTATGAGCGTAGATGTAGATCTCCAATTGGTTGGTTTGAAGTAGGTGAAGCAGCCTTGATAGGACCAGATTCGATCCTTGATGCTATGGAGAAAGTGCAACTCATTAGAGATAGACTTAAGACTGCTCAGAGTCGCCAGAAGTCTTATGCAGATGTGAGAAGAAGGGAACTAGAGTTCCAAGTTGATGATTGGGTTTTTCTGAAAGTGTCACCCATGAAGGGAGTGATGAGATTTGGAAAGAAAGGAAAGCTCAGCCCCAGATATGTAGGCCCTTACCGGATCTTGAAAAGGATTGGTAAAGTGGCTTATGAGTTAGAGTTGCCAGCAGATTTAGCAGCAGTGCATCCAGTCTTTCACATTTCTCTTTTGAAGAAGTGTATGGGTGATCCAGCATCCATAGTACCATTAGAGAGTGTGGCCATGAAAGATAGCCTTTCATATGAGGATGTACCAGTTGAGATTCTCGATCGTCGGGTTAGAAGGTTGAGAAATAAAAAAGTCGCTTCAGTCAAGGTTTTGTGGAGGAGTCAGTCCGTAGAGGGAGCTACTTGGGATGCAGAAGCAGCCATGAAGTCCAAGTATCCTCACCTCTTTCCTTCCGATTCCATTCCAGCTTGAGGTAATAGTTCCTCTTCAGTTTTTCAGTCATTCATGCGAAAATTCAATCTTAGAATCATATTCTTTCAGTTTGTACTTACATTTTAGCGTATTTGCATGTTCTTGGAACTCAGTTCAGTTAGAAATTCAGTTCTCAGTGTTTAGTGGTAGGGCTTGCAGCCCTCTCCCTCTATTTTAGCTAGATTAGTCTTCATTCGAGGACGAATGGTCCCAAGGGGGAGATAATGTAACACCCCGTATCCGAAAATAAAGATTTCAGATTTTTGGTGTTAGAGGTGGCACTCACGGACACCATCCACGGACCGTAGATCGACTCACGATCCGTCCTGCAGGTCCGGGGTTCGTGATAGAAAACTTCCCCAGAACTCAGTTAGAAAATTTGGCTAAGTCCCGACTCACGGACAGACTCACGGTCCGTAGATCAGACCACAGTCCGTGGTCTGTGTCCGTGGATCGAGACTTCCCTTACCCAGCCTCTGACACAAACTACGGTCGACCAGCACGGACAGTCATTCAATCCACGGTCCGTAGGTCTGACCGTAGATGAGGGTCAGCAGCCAGTTAGCTGAAAAATATTGATGGGTCAACTTCAGATGGTCATAACTCTTAGCACAAAATGAATTATATGTACCATAACCTATGGTTAGATAGATAATTTAATTATCTTTCCAACGCCACCGAGTTTACTAAATTCTAACCTCCGAGTAAAACGTTAGGCCCATTTTAGTGAAGCCCTGTCGGGTAGACTCGACCAACGGACCCAATCGACGGACCGTAGGTCCATTCCGTCAGTCACTCCGACAGCAGTTAATTCAGGGGTCTTTTGGTCTTTTCTTATTTCGTTTAACCCCTAAGATATGTCGTTTAGACCCTAAATCATGAGGTTTTAATTAGTTTAAGCCTATAAACATAACTAGAACTTACCTTAGTTAAAATCATTAATCAAAACTTAGAAAAATTAGAAGCAAGAGAGGAGAAAAAGGTCAAGAACCCTAGTTCAAGAACGCAACAAGGTTCCATCAGTTCCAGCCCCGAAATCGAAAGATTTCTCCGTGGAATTCGTCACCAGGTATGTGGGATTTCACTAGTGGGTTCCTTTCGCCCATTAGGTCCCTATAATTCAGTCAGATTCTTGATTCCATGATTATGAACAGACCTAGGGTTTCTAGAATTTCAACAGATCATCATGAATTAGTTATTTAAATGTTCCAAATCAGATTATCATGTTATTTCTCAGTTTATCGCATGAATTTCAGAACCCTAGCTATGTATTTCATTAGTTCTTGAATTACATATGCTAGGTCAGATATTTCAGTTATTCAGATATACATGCTCCAGTTTTATGCCACATTATCAGTATATTTCAGCATAAACCGTATTTTGAGTTATAAATCATGAGAAGCTTTTCTTTAAGACAACACTTGAGTTTTAAACTGAGTTTTTGAGAAATTTAAGACGAGTTTTGAGAAAGAGCTTCTAAAACATGATTAGTAAGACAATTGAGTAGGTCATCAATGTATGAATAGTATGCTATCTAGATATACCATCAATGTTTATGCAGTATGACTTCCCAAGTCATCAATGATCATAGTATAATATGATGTTGAATTGTTTTCAAAAAAAGGGTTTTCAAGTATTAGTATCTACATGTCAGTATTTTGAGTTATTTAGTGTTTCAGTCATAATATATTCAGTTATACATGCCTCAGTTTATGAATGCATCATTATCAGATTAATTGTTGCATTCTCAGTTTGCAAATTTAGTTTCGAGCTATCCAGTATTTACAGAAACTCAGTCATAATGTGCTAACCACTTAATCTATTGGGAGTAGCATAATACCGAGTTGGACTAGGGTTTCAGCGTACCCATATAGTCCCAAAACTACGAGCCACGTAGGTGTAAGTCCCCTCTGTGGGCAACATCAGTTTAGTGATCACGCCAGTCATGCCTCTATACCTTTGGCCGGGTATATTGGGTCCTCTCGATGGGGCGTATACATCGGACTCCACATTTAGCTCGTGTGGTTTTATGTCGGTTATTAGTAGCTCACACAGTTCAGTCAGACTCTATTGCATTGACCACATTTACAGTTCATTCAGTATTCAGTCAGCATGTTATAAATTGGTCATTGCATTCAATTAGCTCAATATTCAGTATCTATATCATGTTCAGATTATCTCATTGCTTTATTGCTTTGTTCAGTTATATGTTATTTCAGCTTTACTCTATTTTGCTTGCTCAGTACCTTTCAAGTACTAACACATACGTGCGCTACATCTTCTCGTGATGTAGGATCAGGTTCTCAGTATCCAGATCACACTTCGATCGGTTCTCGATCTTCAGTTCAGCAACATCAGTGGTGAGTCCTCATTCTTCGAGGACTAGTGACATGTTTATCTTTATCACTTCTAGTTTTTAGTTTCAGTTTTGCTAGATCTAGTTGGGGCATGTCCCAACATTTCCTGTCAGTTTAGAGGCTAATTTCAGACATAGTTAGATTCAGCTTAGTATTTTGAGTTTGATATCTCTTTTGTATTAAACTCTCAGATTTGATATATCTCAGTTATAGTATATGGGTATTCCCCATCTTTTCAGATTTATTTATAATTTATCTTCCGCATCAGTTTATTATCTTTAGTATGCTCATGATCATGCCAGCAGGGTTAGCTTGGGATCACTTGTGATCCTAGGTCCCGTGTCCGCGTCTCGGGGGTAGCTCGGGGCGTGACACATAAATATCAAACTGAAATAAAGGTGTAAAAACAACTTACTGAATCTCAATTTTTTTTTGAATATATTGAGTAAGAATCATAGGTTTAAATAAAACATCTGAAAACTGAAAGATTCTCCAAAACTATCTATCTATGAAGCCTCTACTATATACAAGGATGAGTGTCGGAACAATACCTGCGACTCCTCAAGAGAACTACTAGTAACAACTCATAAAAATTGGAGTCCTCCAGAAACAAGGAGGTCTTACTTAAAAGCTGACGAAATTACCTTAACGGGCTCATGTTGATGATACTAAGAACTTGTATCTGCATCATAAAAGATGGGGGTCAAATGACATCAGTACATTGAATGTACGAGTATGTAATATAACTGAATAACAAATAACTGAACTGATAAGACCAGAATAGAACAACATAAACTCCCCTGAATGTAAAGAATTAAGGGAATGAAATCATTTAAAACTTTACAAAAAAAATACTTACTCATCTCTAAACCTCAACATAATAAGTGATATAATAAAAATACACTTTTACCTCTATGTGAGAGATTCTCTAACCAACAACCATCACTATGACCTACGTGATGATATATTGTCGCGCGCACGCTATCAAAACTGCTATATACCTTGCTGGGGTATAGAAGACCTCAACTAAGTGGATCCAATGTATGATCTTTTGCCCATGTTGCATACATGGTTTATGAGAATTTTCAGTTGTCTGTACTCATACCCATATCGGTGCTCAATACTACTCCCAATCATATATACTCATGCTCAAATGTGTAAAACATACTCTTTATGTGGTTTGAGATAATTGCTCAAACTATCCTCTTAAAAGAGGTAACTGGTCTGAAATACCTTTGAACTCATAAACTCTTTTTAGAAATCAAAGTTTCTTTTTTCTCAATGTAAAAATGATACATTTAGGAATACCTAGTTCCCTTAAACTTTACTCAGAATGTCTATTTAAACTTTCCTAAAAAACTCAGTTTAAAACTCAAATATTGGCTTTAAAAGATTCTCAAGATTTATAACTCAATTTAGAGTTCATGCTGAAATATAGACATGAACGAACTAACTCAAGGATCTCAATGACAATATAGGAAACTCAATACTTAGAACTCTAGAACTCAAGAACTCAGAACTTAACGATACTACTGTAACGACCTGGTCCCATCCTTATAGAAAAGCCAACGGGGGAGAATTTTGGGCCGGAAAACTTTTTCATAGTATTTGGATTTTCCCAACCTTGTCCAGATTTGGACGAAATAGAAGTCGTTGAGGTGTAGGGAAATCTGGTAACAATCAGGTGAATCATTTATGATTTTGATTATATGAGTTGTTAGATAACTCATTAAGGTATCCGTACGACTTTATGAAATTGAATTCGGGCGAGTAGAACTCTTGAAATCGGTCTTAGCGTAAAGGGTATTTTCTAACCGTCGTGGGTTGGAGGTGTGTTGTGAAATGTGAAATTTGGAATTCTTGAAATAACTCTCTGCCTCGAGAATGCCGCTTTGGCGCTGGGTTTTGCCACTTTGGCGGGGCCGCTGTGGCGGGCTCGACGCGAATAAAAGTCGTTAATAAACCCCTAAACAACCTTATTATGCACTTTTTGACTTTTTAAGCTAAAGAACGACCCTGAGGCAACTCCTACTCATTTTTCACCATTTTTGAGGCTAAAAGTAAGTTTTACACTCCTCGAATCCGCTTTTCAATTCGTGGAACGTAATAGAATGGGTGAATATTTATGGGGGAAGGTTTTGTTGTAGATTCTATGGTGGAAACAACCCTAATTTGGATAATTGGGATCATGGGTTTGATCTAGGGTTCATAGAATTATTATAGTTTCGGGGAATTAGGGATTGTTTGTTGACTCCCGTGTTGTTATGATTGTTTGTAGACCAAGTATAAGCGGAACGAATCCGGAAAGGGAAGGATCAAGGTAGGTGATGGTTGTAATTCTATGATTGTATTATATAAGCTTGTTTTTGCTTCACTATGATACTTGTACATGCATGAATGTTGCAATGTTGATCACACTTGTTGTAAATGAGATAGATAATTGATGAATGCCATGAAATCATGACTTAAATGTATGATCTTCATGATATACTTGTTATTGTGATTGTAGTGTGTGAATGGGATCGTTTGCCACGCTCCGACATAACTAACTTGGTTCGGTTTCCACGTTCTGGCATAAAAATAGAATTGGTTGCCACGTTCCGACATAAATATGGGATTAGTTACCACATTTCGGCATGCTACCTATTTGGGTTCCATGAGATGACCAATGATTTGACACAAAATGTGAAGTTGTTTGTTGTTCGTAAATGTTGATAATATTGTATATGTTGATATATATACATGTGATTATAATGTTTTTTGACTTATTTATGTTGCACTAGTGGAATAGCTGCGTGATTCTACTAGTACACTGTGGTTGTGTACTGATTCTGCACTTGCTCTTATTTTTGTTGAGTACAGGGAATTTTCAAGTGGCTATTGACAAACCTCGCTTAGAAGATCTGTGATCGTTGTTCGAATTCAAGGGTGAGCCACTACTTCCAGGCTGTCATGAGTTCTCTTCCGTCTATGTCCACCATTTCCAGACTTAGACATTTGTTTAGCTAGTTTATTAGTTTATTAGTTGGGGTTGTATCCCTTTCTTGTTTAGACTTGGTTCATTGTTAGAATGTTTTGGTACATTGACTTTCAAGTTCTAGGTTATTCTTCCGCATTGTTAGTTATTATTGTTAGACTTTTGTTAGAGTTTATGGGAACTCTATTTTTATTTCCTTAGTGTTTAATTTAAATGCCTTAGTTTTTAGATTATTTGCTTGGTTTGGGTTGTAGTAGTGGTTCTCCCACTCGGAGTGTTAGTGTGGGTGCCAATCACGACGGTCTGGGTCGTGACAATTACTCATCTCAAGAATAATCAATTCATAGGGTTCATGATGAAATATAAACATGAACAAATCAACTCAAGAACCTCAATACATAACCTATGGCAATTCAAAAATTAGGAATAAAGTTTCAAAAAGGATTAGGAACTCAAGAAATAAAAATCAACTCAATAAAAACACCTCTTATTCGCATACTCACCTTCTGAAGACTCAGTTCAAAACTATATATAGTTAATTTCAAATGACTTCTTAAAATGACTTAAAAAGACCTCTTGAACTTTCCTCTCAAACTCACTTAAATTTAAAATGTAAATTAAGACATGTAGGATCTCTCAAGTATTAATTAATACATTAAGAGTTGATATCAAGAAGAGAACGTAGATACAACTCGAAAGAATGCATACGAAATGAAGGACAGAGAAGAAAAGGACCTGACGACCCTAGCGCAGGGCGCCATGCCTCAAAATGTTGTAAGGATTTTGGGACGCACTGCAGGCGCAGGGCGTCAACCCCAAAACTTCAGTGCCCAAGTCTTGGCGCCTTAAGGGCGCGCCGCCCCACCCAAAACCCCAGAAAATTTGACAAATTGTTTCTATAAATTTCGGGTCCTAACTCATCTAGAATTGATTAGTTTCTTCCAAACTCTCTTTGATTACAAACCCAACGTGAATTCATCAAAATCCCCTCAATTTCTATCAAGAAACTCAATTCAAGAACTCAAAACCTCCATTGTTAAAGAATGAAACTAAAAATCAAGAACTACTTAAGAATCTCTATACAAATGATTTCATGGATGAATTCAGGGATAAATTTCATATGCGGAATGAGGAAACATGAGCCCATCACTATGGGGAGCCTTACATACCTGGAAAGAAAGATGTTCTTGGTGAAACTCCACAATTCTTGATGAACGCTTGAACTTGACCCTTTTTCTCTTCTTGAAGCTTCGCCCTAAATTCTAAGTGTTTAGGAATGTGAAAGTTGACCAAGCGTCTGATTAGACCCTTAACTTGGGTGAGGAAAACGTGGTCAAGCCTAGTGGGGTAACGAAAAGACCAAAATAACCTTTTCTTAAGAGCCTTCACTAGAGAGGATTTATGTAACACCTTGCTAATTGACATAACTAGAAAGAGCTAGAATTAGAAAGAGTCATTTTTGGAAAGAATGAAAAATCTGGAAAATTGGTTAAATTAAGTTAAGTATGAGTTTTTGGTCAACTTCCAATAATCATAACTCCTAGCACATGATGATGTAGGTGTTCCTCCAGATATAGTAGGAAAGATCTTGGAATTATCTTTCCACCGCCGCCGATTTTGTATGATTTCGAGTTTGTATGAGTGAGATATGCCAATTTGAAGTTGGGCTGTTTAGATAAGGAAAGTCCAATCCAGATTTTGGAAGGGTATTTTGGTCTTGTCCATACCCAATTAAATTATTTTGTTTTTGGTAATTACTTAGGGGTCTAAACTGAAATTTTTCAGTTTACGCTTTTGAAATTTGAGTTAGAGTTTTGAGAGAAGAGAAAAGAAGAGGAGAAAAGAGGAGAAGAAGCAAGGATTCGTTGATTTTTTGGAGAATTTTGTGTGGATTTCGCCAAGGGTTAATCCCTACGAGGTATGTGATATTGCATAACATTGGGTTAGTTCACCCACACGCCAATCATTATTCAATTCAGCGTAAATGTGTTATTTTGAAAGATAAGATTATGTTCTTGATGAAATTCGTTTGAAATCTTATGGGTTTTTGTTGTTGAAGTTTCTTGGGTTTGATTCATGAAATTTAAGTGTTGTTCGGAGTAGATTCTTACATATTTTAGTTATGCAGTCGAATGTAAGTGTTTGAGAAAAGGACAAAGTTGATATACGGGGTTTAGTGTTGAAAAACGAGCAACAAAAGCCAGAATTCACCTGGACAGGGGCCTGTGGTGCCGCCCCAGCCAGAAAGCCCCAACAAGGGCTCTGATGTTTGGGCTCTGGGGAACCGTGCCAGCTAGAGCGCCCCAACCCAGTCTCTAAATTTTTGCCTCTGGCCCCCCACGCCTCTCAGAGCGCCATGGACGCCAGTTCTTCCACCCATTCCCACTTCTTTTTGTACTAGTTCCCTAGTCGATTTCTACACTCAAAGGTACATTTAAACATCATGAAATCATCCATAAACATGAGATCATGTGCCTTGAATCCATAATTCAATTCAAGGAAAGTTAAGAGTCAAGTCAAGAGAAGTTTATAGAGTTTTCCAAGTCTTTTTACAAACGTTTTAACTTTGTTTTAAGGCTTGAGTTTTGACTTGAGTAAACAGTAAGAGTAACGTTCATTTCTTCAAAAGATTATACGGGAACTAAGTATTCTCAAGAGTTAAAATGTTTTCACATTTGAACAATAAAGGAAACACCGATTTCCAAGAGAGCTTTTGAGCTAGTTTTGAGTAATTATCTCAAACCAAAGAAAGAGTTTTGTTTTTGAAACATAACTGAGTATATTTTGGGAGTAGTATGAGCACCAATATGGGATGAGTTCATAATAACTCAAGTCTCCATA
Organism: Solanum verrucosum; assembly: GCF_900185275.1. NCBI lineage: Eukaryota > Viridiplantae > Streptophyta > Magnoliopsida > Solanales > Solanaceae > Solanum > Solanum verrucosum. The sequence goes on from NW_026019957.1 coordinate 4,156,266, forward strand.
AACCATGTAGCCATCATCGGTAGAAAGGATCATATTTTTTAGATGAATCCTTATTGATTTTTAGCATAGACTAGTGGATCCACTTAGTTGAGGCATTCTATATCACGGCAAGGTATAGGACAATTCTGGCAGTGTGGGCGAGACACTATATCATCACTTAGACTCATAATGATGGTTTTCGGTTAGAGAAATTCCCATAGTATTATATTACTTTATATGTAACTGAGTTGCTATTGTATTTCTTTAATACTTTGAGTTGTCACCTATTGCTTTAAATGCTTTGTATAAACTGCACCTTTATTGTTGTTTTACTTGACATTTGAGTTGAGTATTCATGAGTTGAGTAAAGCTAAGGTAAGTGTTCTTTTTATATTCCTTTCAAGCTTATGTCATGTTTAGTTTTCCTCTCGCATGTTCTTACATTCAATGTACTGATACCATTTGGGCATCTTTTTATGATGTAGATACAGGTAACCAGGATCAACATTCAGCGCCTCGTTGATCCAGTTTAGCACTCAGAGTCAGTTGGTGAGCCTTCTTTCTTTCCGGAGGACTCATTTTACATTGTTTTAGTACTTCAATTGTTAGGATGATCGGGGATCTTGTTTGACATCCATCTTTGTTTTAGAGGCTTCATAGAAGAGTAGTTGTAGTTTTTTAGTCTTTTCGTTTTAAGTTGTATACGTTAAGACTTGATTTGCCATTTTGGCCAAGCTTCATATCTCTTTAAGTTATTGTATGAGTTGTATTTTGAGGCTATTTCTTATATTTAAGTCTTCCACTGAGTAAGTAAGCTAGCCCAAGGGTTCGCTTAGGCTTAACTATGGTTCTCAAGTGCCAGTCCCGCCCGGGTGAAGGCTCGAGGCGTGACAAACTTGGTATCAAAGCTCGGTTGTTCAAGAGTCCTAGGGAATCTATGAAGCCGTTTCTGTAGAGTCTTAATTATCGGTGTGAAGTACGCCACATCTATAATTAGGAGGTTGCAACACTTAGGAAACTATCTCACTTCTTTCACACTCATTCTATGCGATATAGTTAATCTCTGTAAAGTTTCCTTCTAATTCTTGCTTGCATGTGTCTTTTAGTTAATCATCCCTCCACGAAGAGTTGTCTAAGGTTGTCATGCTAGGAGGGACATTGAGGAGCAAGGGGTACCTAATGCACCAGAAGTGCAACCCCAAGGAGAGGTCACCAATGCTGAATTTTGAGAAGCAATTCGAATGCTAAGTCAAGCTGTGACTAACCAGGTTGGGCAACAAAAAGGAGCTCAACAGAAAGAGACTGATACTTCGAGGATCCACGAATTCTTGAGGATGAATCCTCTAAGCTTTACTGGTTCAAGCACTACTGAGGATCCAGAAAATTTTGTTGAGGAACTGCAAAAGGCATTTGAAGTTATGCACATTGCCGATGCTGAGCGAGTGGAACTAGCTGCATATCAACTTAAGAATGTTGCTAGGACTTGGTTTGACCAGTGGAAGAAGAGTAGGGCTGAGGATGCATCGGTTTTAAGTTGGCCTGTGTTCGAGAGTGCGTTCTTGGGGCGTTTTTTTCCCTGTGAACTGAGAGAAGCCAAGGTATGGGAATTCCTTACCCTTAAGCAGGATTCACTAAGTGTTCATGAGTATGGTTTGAAGTTTACCCAACCTTCCCGATATGCTTCGAAAATGGTTGCGGATATGAGAAGTAGGATGAGTTTGTTTGTTGCTGGGCTGTCTCGTCTGTCGAGTAAGAAAGGTAAGGCTGCGATGCTAATAAGTGACATGGATATAGCAAGGTTGATGGTTTGTGTGCAGCAGGTTGAGGAGGAGAAGCTGAGGGATAGAGAGTAATTTAGAAACAAGAAAGCTAAGATAGGGAGTGAGACCGGGCAACAAAGGAGTAATGTGAACCGTTCGTCCTTTCAGCAAAAGCAAAAGGACCTGCTCCATCATCTGCCAATGCACCTACACCTAGAAATAAAGGTGAGTATAATGGTCAGAATTCACAGAACTTAAGAGCTAGACCAGCACAATCTCAGGGTAGTGTTGTACAATGAGGTAACTGGGCTCCTGTATGTGCTAAGTGTGGTAGGAACCACCCAGGTAAGTGTCGTGATGGCTCCACAGGTTGTTTCAAGTATGGTAAAGAGGGTCACTTCATGAAAGAGTGCCCTAAGAATCGGCAATGTAATGTGAATTAGGGCAATAGAGCCCAATCGTCATCAGTTGCTCCACCAAACAGAGCTATATCTAGAGGAGCTACTTCAGGGGCAGGCGGAGGAGCAAACTGCCTATATGTTATCACGAGTCGTCAAGAGCAAGAGAATTCTCTAGATGTTGTCACTGGTATGATCAAAGTCTTTACTCTTAATGTTTACGCTTTGATAGACCAAGGAGTGAGTTTATATTTTGTGACTCTTTATATTGTGACGGAATTTGATTTTCTTCCTGAGAAACTTTGTAAGCCCTTTTGTGTTTCTACACCTGTTGGGGAGTCTATTCTAGCTGAGCGAGTCTATCGTGATTGTACCATTTTCGTCAAGCACAAGAGCACCATGGCTGATTTAGTTGAGTTAGACATGGTTGATTTTAATGTCATTTTGGGTATGGACTAGTTTCATGCCTGTTATGCCTCCATTGATTGTAGAACTCGAATTGTCAAGTTCCAGTTTCCAAATGAGCCAGTTATAGAGTGGAGTAGTAGTTTAGTAGTGCCTAAGGTCATTTAATTTCGTACCTAAAGCCAAGAAATTTAGTTTCCAAGGGTTGTGTCTATCACTTAGTCCGAGTTAATGACTTTAGTGTTGAGATACCTCTTATTGAGTCAGTTCCAGTTGTGAGTGAGTTTCCAAAAGTCTTTCCAGATGATTTACTCGGTGTCCCTCCTGAGAGAGATAGACTTTGGTATAGATATTTTTCCTGATACTTGTCTTATCTCTATTCCTCTATATAGGATGGCACCAGCAGAGTTGAAAAAGCTAAAAGAAGAGTGAAAGATCTCCTTGATAAGGGTTTTATTCGACCAAATGTCTCACCTTAGGGCGCTCCAGTCTTATTTGTGAAAAAGAAGGATGGTTCCCTTAGAATGTGTATAGACTACCGTCAGTTGAACAAGGTTACCATCAACAATAAGTATCCTCTTCTGAGAATTGATAATCTTTTCGATCAACTTTAGAGCGCTACCTGTTTCTCTAAGATAGACCTCAGATCAGGATATCATCAGCTGAAAGTAAGGGAATGTGATATTCCAAAGATAGCATTCAGGACCCGTAATGGTCATTATGAGTTCCTAATTATGTCATTTGGTTTGACCAATGTTCCTGCAACATTCATAGACCTTATGAATAGAGTATTCAAGCCTTCTTTAGATATGTTTGTTATCATGTTCATTGATGACATACTAATCTATTCGAGGAATGAGGAAGATCATGCTAGCCATCTTAGAATAGTTCTCCAAACCTTAAAGGATAGAGAGTTGTATGCCAAGCTCTCTAAGTGTGAGTTTTGTCTTGAGTCTGTGGCATTCTTAAGACACATCGTTTCCGGAGAGGGAATTAAAGTTGATACCCAAAATATAGAGGCAGTCCAGAGTTGGCCTAGACCTACATCTCCAACTAATATTAAGAGTTTCTTAGGGTTGGCTGGATATTATAGAAGGTTCGTAGAGGGGTTCTCATCTATTTCATCCCCTTTGACCAAGGTAACTCAGAAAATAGTGAAGTTTTAATGGTTTGAAGCTTATGATAAAAGCTTTGAGGAGTTGAAAAATAGGTTGACTACTGCCCCAATATTGACCTTAACAGAAGGTACTCAAGGTTTAGTTGTGTATTTTGATGCTTCTAGAGTTGGTTTGGGTTGTGTGTTAATATAGAATGACAAAGTTATAGTTTATGCCTCCAGACAGTTGAAAGTTCACAAGAAGAATTACCCAACCCATGATTTAGAATTGGCTGCCGTAGTATTTTCTTTGAAAATATGGCATCATTATTTTTATGGTGTTCATGTGGATGTGTTCACTGATCACAAGAGTTTTCAGTATGTGTTTAGTCAGAAAGAGATTAATCTGAGAAAACGAAGGTGGTTAGAGTTGCTTAAGGATTATGACATAAGTATTCTTTATCACCCAGGTAAGGCTAATGTTGTTTCTGATTCCTTGAATAGATTTTATATGAGTAGTACCACCCATTTTAAGAAAGATAAGAAAGAGTTAGCAAAAGATGTGCACTGACTTGCATGCTTGGAAGTTAAACTAATGGATTCTACAGAAGGAGGGGTAGTAGTGATGAATGGGGCTGAATCATCATTAGTGTCTGAAGTTAAAGAGAAACAAGACCAATACCCTATTTTACTTGAATTGAAGACAAATGTTCATAAGCAAAAAGTATTGGCTTTTGAACAGGGGGGAGATGGTGTATTGAGGTATCAAGGTAGGTTGTGTGTACCAAGGGTGGATGAACTCTAAGAAAAGATCATGGGGGAAGCTCATAGCTCTAGATATTCCATTCATCCGGGTTCCACAAAGATGTATCATAACTTGAGAGAAGTTTATTGGTGGAGTAGTATGAAGAAAGGCATTGCAGAATTTGTTGTTAAGTTTCCAAATTGCCAACAAGTTAAAGTAGAGCATCAAAGGCCGGGTGGTATGGCCCTGAATATAGAACTTCTGGAATGGAAGTGGGAGATGATCAATAAGGATTTCATCACAAGTTTACCAAAGTCTCGCAGGCAACATGATTCTATTTAGGTGATTGTGGATCGAATGACCAAATCAACCCACATTTTACCGGTAAAGATTACCCATACAGCAGAGAACTATGCCAAGTTGTACATCCAAGAGGTAGTCATACTTCATGGAGTTCCACTTTCAATTATTTCAAATAGAGGTGCCCAATTTACTATATAGTTCTGGAAATCTTTTCAAAAAGGTTTGGGTTCAAAGGTGAACTTAAGTACTGTTTTTCATCCTCAGACAAATGTCAAGCAGAGCACACTATTTAGACTTTAGAATATATGTTGAGGACATGTGTGACTGATTTCAATGGAATTGGGATGATCACCTACCTCTCATTGAGTTTGCTTACAACAATAGTTACCACTCTAGCATCCATATGGCTCCTTATGAAGCTCTTAATGGGAGAAGATGCAGATCTCCTATTAGACGATTTGAAGTTGGTGAAGCTGGATTGATAGGATCACACTTAGTTCATAAAGCTATGGAGAAAGTGAAAGTCATTCAAGAGAGGTTGAAAACAGTGCAGAGTCGTCAAAAATCCTACACTGATGTTAGGAGAAGGGAGTTAGAGTTTGAAGTAGATGATTGGGTATACTTGAAAGTTTCACCCATGAAGGGTGTTATGAGATTTGGTAAGAAAGGGAAACTTAGTCCCCGGTATATTGGCCCTTACAGAATATCCAAGAGGGCTGACAATGTAGCTTATGAGTTGAAGCTACCACAAGAGTTAGCAGCGGTTTATTCAGTATTTCACATCTCCATGTTGAAGAAGTGCATGGGCGATCCTTCATTGATCACCAACTCAAGATATTGGGATCAAGGATAGTTTATCTGATGAGGAGATTCCTGTTCAGATTCTAGATCGCCAAATTCGCAAGTTGAGAACAAAAGAGGTAGCATTAGTCAAAGTTCTTTGGAGGAAACAGTTTGTTGAGTGTAATGACCCTCCAGGTCATTTCTGTGTCTTGCCTTTTGTGTGTCGTTTAGAGCATTCCTGTAGCAAACCCAAGTCATTTATGACTTGCTGGGACTGACAGTTCGGTCACCTTGTCATTCGTTTGGTCTTGGTGCGAGTTTTTGTGTTTTGGAGCTTATGAACCTTGAACGATCATTTTCGATCAAAAGTTCAAGAAGATGACATCGGAATCCAATTCTGACGATTCCATTAGCTCTGGAAGGGTCATTTTAGGCTGGTAGCATGGCCGACTTGACTCCCGAGGGTTTCAGTGTGAGTCGGTGCGATTAGGCGTTTTAACTTTAAGTTTAAGCCTAAGTTTGACTTTGGTCAACATTCTGAGTAAACGCGCTCGGATGAGAATTCCATCAGTGCGGTTAGCTCCGGAATGTCGAGTTTGGTCTAGATTGACCCTTCTTTTGTGTCTCGAGGTTTTTGATATCTTTCCGAGCCCTTTTGTGGGTTTTGACTTAAAATGACATTTGGAAGTGGGACCCACTTTTTATCGAGATGACCTTTGATGGAAATTTTGATTGAGCCATTGAGTCCGGAATATTAAATTTGGTATGGTTGCATATCTCGTTTGCGTGCACGGGGTTCCGAACAAGATCGGAGCACCCCGTCGGAGTTTTTAGTTATTGGAAAAATTGCAGAAAATTTGCTATATAATGCAGATTTTCAGCAACATTTCCCAAAAACTTAAACCCTCATAACTCTCTCATCTTTTGTCCGATTTAGGCGATTCGAAGTGCGGGAGCTTCGTATTTTCGGTGGCTTCGATGTAGGGTGTTCGAAAGTTGTTGAGTGCGCGTAGTTCGAGGTAATTTCACGATAAAACCTGACTACAGTATCTTTTTCGAGCCTTTATTTTTGGAATTATTGTTTTGATCATATCTCACTCAATTAGCTCGGTTTTGGGTGATTCGAAGTCCCACATGTTGAGAATTGTCGAGAATTCATCGTAGAGTGTTCAAAGAGTATTGGGCACCTTTTGATTTTAGTTTATTTCGAGTTTGGACTGTTGCTGCTTTCTTTTTTTTAGTTGATTAAAGTGTGGTTTCTTGCTTGTTGGTTTTTGCTATGTTTTGAGCCTCGAATTGTGTTCCATTTTGGGACATAAGTTTGGGGTGCTGTTTAGGGTCTCTTGATTGAGTCAAATTCGGACAGTTCGGTGCGGGTCCCACGATTCTCGTTTTGACTCCAAAATTGACCCATCTCCGTTTGTTGTGATTTTGGTGTCTAAACGACCGTACTAACGTTGTGACCCTATATTTGATAGAGTGACAGCGTGCAAAGGTCATTCGGGAAGGAAAAGCTCTGGTAAAGTGATTTGGAGAGCGCGTGATCGGCCTTAAGGTAGGCTACGACTTCCTTTCTTTTAGATTGAGCTTAATTGTGTAAAAACATGATGATTGGAGTGAATTGGGGGTGGGTACCAGTTTACTACCTTACTTTGATTAGATACCTTATGTTAGGATCGATTGGCCATATTTCGGGTATAGTATCATGTTAACCGGTTTAGTAGAGTTGCATGCTTATGTGCTAAATGCTATTGTATGCTATGTATTGCATGTCTTGTTCATCCTTAACCGTAAGCATGATGTCCTTAGTCTATGTTAGGCTAGCATTGCCTTAGACTTATGACCCGTGTGGGCTGGATAGCCTTGACTTGCTACCGACGTCGTTCGGATGACTTAACTCCTTGTAGACTAGAATAGCAGACTTGAGTCTAATAGTTTGAGCCTTAGATTAGGCGCTATCGCTACTTGTTGCACTTCTGTATCTTCTCCCTCTCATTCTGCAATTTCGACGCATTCTCGAAGGTTTGGTGCATCACTCGAGGCGTGGGATTGAGATAGTATAGGCTTGTAGCGTTTTTTGTGATGTCTTAGAGTGGACGGCGTTCCATGGTGGTTGTTGTTGGATTGAATCCTATTAGAGATACCATCACCCCCGGGGTCATTTTTTCTAGCTGGGCTGGGAACGTATCGCTGGCTGGGTAGACTCGGTGATATCGGCGATCGCCCCCAAGTCTCTCTTTCTAGCTGGGCTGGGAGTGTGCTGCTGGCTGGGAGTCCCCGGGTCACTCTTTCTAGATGGGCTGGGAGCTGACTGCATGGTAGGACGACTCGCGATGTCTACTTCACTCACGGGTCCCTCTTTCTAGTTGGGCTGGGAGTGGACTGTTTGGTTGGATGCCCCCTAGGGTCACTCTTTCTAGCTGGGCTGGGAGTGCACTGTTGGCTGGGTGGAGTCTGATGGATTATCTTAGTTACTTTGGGCTAGGAGCCCGATTTTCTTCTTTTTAAGTAGACTTAGCTTTTCTGTGTACCTATCGAACTTATAGGGGTTCGTTCAGGTTTTATTTGAGCGTGTGCTTTCTTTTCTTATCAGCTTTGACCTCTTTGTGTCTAGATTCTATCCTTTCTTATTATTTTTACCCTTTTTGCTCAGTCGGCCTATGATGCCTACTGAGTACCTGTTGTGTTGGTACTCATGCTACGTTCTGCATCTATTTCGTGATGCAGGTCCCAGTACCAGTTACCAACGGTGATTAGTTCCAGCCTTCTTTTGCAGCTGTGATTCGGAGACGAGGGTGAGCACTTGGCGTTTTGGGGTTTGTTCTGTCTCCTTCTTTTGTTTTAGCTAGTCTTGTTGCCTTTGAGACACGCTCTGTTGTGGTCCACTTTTGGGACTTGTACTCTTTATTAGATAGCTCTTTACTAGTGACTTCCAAGTTCTGGGAGGGATTTCTGTATATATTTATTTTGGGTTGCTTCCGCCTTGTAATTCTGGTTTAGATTATTATTTTCGCTAGTTTCTGCCCTTTCGCTCATTGCTTGATGTTGTGGGTTACGAGTTGGCTTACCTACTGGTATAGTAGGTGCCATCATGGCTCGAGAAATCGGGTCGTGACAAGTTGGTATCAGAGCCTCAGGTTCACCGGTCTCACTTGTACAGAGCTAACGTCTAGTACAGTTTTGTGGATCGGTGCTGATGCGTTTGTATCTTATCTTCGGGAGGCTACAGGATGTCCTTAGAAAGATTTCCTTTTTTGTTTCACTTTCGTGCAGCATGTGTCTTATTGGTTCCTTAAGATCTCACTTGTTTCACTTTTTCGCAGGATGGCTCGCTCGCGAGGTGGCGCGGTCGGGGGTGATGCACCCAGGCCTGCAGACAGAGCCCCAGCTTGGGATAGACGCCGACCCCGAGGTCGAGAGAGGGCCGTAGCATCAGTCCATGAGAGAGAGGAGGATCTAGAGCCAGTAGCAGACCCTTCAGCACTTCGTATAGCAAATCAGCCGGTGGGGCCGGGGCCAGCCCAGCCGCCACCCGAACTAGTTTTGACTCCAGATCTCCAGGCCGCTATTGCTCAACTCTTAGGTGTGCTTGGGGGGATGCAACAGCCACTTGCCCCAGCTACACCAGCACTAGTACCGCAGGATCAGCCTACAGTGAGGGCACCTCAGGTTCAGGTACCACCTGAGGGAGTATAGCCCTTGGCAGCGGACAAATCTATGCCGCTTGAGGACCAGAAGATGCTTGGTGTGTTTCTCAGGTTGACACCACCGAGGTATTCTGGGGCAGTGGGGGAGGATGCCCACGAGTTTCTTACTACTTGCCGTGAGAGGCTTCGCACTTTAGGCCTTATGGAGTCTTGAGGGGCCGACTTCATTGCTTACTAGCTAGATGGGCCAGTCAGGCAGTGGTGGCGCACATTCATTCAGACCAGGCCAGTTAGATCTCCACCGGTATCATAGGATGAGTTTTCTGAGGCCTTTTTGGCCAAGTTTATTCCTCGTAGCGTTAGAGACCGCCTCAGAGTCGAGATCATGAACCTTGAATCTATAATTCAATTCAAGGAAAGTTAAGAGTCAAGTCAAGAGAAGTTTATAGAGTTTTCCAAAAGTCTTTTTACAAATGTTTTAACTTTGTTTTAAGTCTTGAATTTTGAGTTGAGTAAAGAGTAAGAGTAAAGTTCATTTCTTCAAAAGATTATATGGGAATTAAGTATTCCCAAGAGTTAAAATGTTTTCACATTTGAACAAGAGAGGAAACACCAATTTCCAAAAGAGCTTTTGAGCTAGTTTTGAGTAATTATCTCAAACCAAAGAAATAGTTTTGTTTTTAAAACATATTAGCTGAGTATATTTTGGGAGTAGTATTGAGCACCGATATGGGGACGAGTTCATAATAACTCAAGTCTCCATAAACCATGTAGCCATCATGGGTACAAAGTATCATACTTTTTAGATGAATCCTTAGTGCTTTTTAGCATAGACTAGTGGATCCACTTAGTTGAGACGTCTATATCACAGCAAGGCATAGAACAGTTCTAGCAGCGTGGGTGAGACAGTGTATCATCACTTAGGCTCATAGTGATGGTTGTCGGTTAGAGAAACTTCCACAGTATTAAATTACATTATATGTAACTGAGTTTCTATTGTATTTCTTTAATACTTTGAGTTGTCACCTACTGCTTTAAATGATTTGTATAAACTACACCTTTATTGTTGTTTTACTTCGCATTTGAGTTGAATATTCATGAGTTGAGTAAAGGTAAGGTGAGTGTTCATTTCAGATTTCTTTCAATCTTATGTCATGTTTAGTTTTATCCTCGCATGCTCGTACATTCAATGTACTGATGCCATTTGGGCTGCATCTTTTTATGATGCAGATACAGGTAACCAAAATCAACATTCAGCGCCTCGTTGATCCAGTTGAGCACTCAGAGTAAGTTGGTAAGCATCCTAGCTTTTTGGAGGACTCATTTTACATTGTTTTAGTACTTCAGTTTTTAGGATAATTGAGGTCTTGACCCGACATCCCTCTTTGTTTTAGAGGTTTCATAGATGAGTAGCTATAGTTTGTTGACTTAAGTTTAATGGAACAAACGATAATGAGGTGGGGAAGTGAGGAGGTGGACAAAGTGTTGGTAGATGGGGCCATCGCAGTTTGAACGTATATTTTTTTTATCAATACTTTAAAGAGCGGAAGAGCTTTAATTCTCTGATACCATATAGAATTCTCACGTAAGAATAAGAGAAATCAAGGATTGTATTGAAGATTAAAAAAGTTGAGTACATACCCTTATATAAGGAGTGAATTGTAGATTCTTAAGCTCACTATACTTAGAGTTCTACCACAATAACTATTACTACTACAATAGTACTGCAATTATAAATAATCTAACAATAGTAGTAATCTAATCCTAGTCAACTTCACCTAGTACAAGAAGTAGCAGCCTAGTAAATATAAGTATTAGTCTAATCCTAGTGTGACTCTATCTCCAGTTGTACATTGATTGAACCATGTTGTTCAACCTGTTCCATATCTTTAGTTTCCCTTATCTTCAATAGTTTTGACTCGCTCACCAATAACGACTCTTTGATTTTCACCAGCTTCACCAAAGGAACAAGCAATGGCACACCCCTTAGTACAATGTCTCACCAAACAATATATTTTTTTCTTTTCTCTCTTTTGACTACACAGTAAATCGACAATGAATTACAATGCTTATGAAAAGTAGAATAAATAAACTTGAGAGTGGTTGAGACGAAAGTATGTATGGATGTGTGATGAATCAATTCAATACTTCTTTAAATAATGGTTCATCATGCTCCAAGGAATCTACTTGTTTTCTTTATTTGTCTTGATATAGTGAATCTTCGATTTGAAGTAATATCTTCATTATTTGATGAATTATTTCCTCAATTTATTGCACAAAATATTCGCTTCAATGATTTTGATGGCATTCCTTTCTTGATTCCTTATGTTAAGCTAATAAAGATGATGACAATAATTTGAACTCCCATGAGTTTTCTTTTTCCTGATTTGAACCATCTTTTTGAAATTTAAGTTTTATCACTCAGAATATGAAATCTTTTGTGAATTTGAGACTTCAGACATATCTTGGTACTACATAATTATTTGATCGTCCTTAAGTAACAGATTTTGATCTTTTCCTTTTGTAGAATATTTCCTTCCATAGGATCCTAGTAAATATTATTTCCATGATCTTTGTATCTTGATTTGGACAAGTTATTTTCTTCCATATGTATCTTCTCTTGAAATTCCATATCATAATATCTTCCTTTCTATATTTGTTTAGATCTTCACCAAATTCTTCTTCGTTAAATAATTCTGCACCAAAAACAAATTTACAACAAGTAAATGTTCTTTTATTAAATTAAGTCAATTTTTTATCATCAAAATTAGTATGTGAAACCTTAAACCTAACACTGTCTCATATATAATCAGATTACACCCCCCCCCCCCCCCACAACACCATTTCTGCCTAGTCATTCAAGGGAAGTGTTTTTCTTAAACAAGAACTTCCTTCACTTGGTAAGAATTGTCCCCCCCCCCCCCCCACTCTCTCTCTCCCCCTCCCTCCCTCTCTCTCTCCCTCTCTCTCTCTGCATGATTTTTCATTAGATACACATTTCCCTTTCAGATTTGCTACTCACTAGTAGAGCTATCAATACAGGCCGGTCCATCCCATTATGGTAGCCTTTAAAGTCTTTAAAACTTTACTGGTTAGGTCGGGATGATCCATTATTATTGCGGGCCAAAAAATAGTCAGTCCAACCACAACTAAGTGGGCTAAGGCAGCGCCGGGCTAGCCCACTTTTTAAAAATAATATATTTTTTTATAATTTAAATTCTAATTTGAAAATGTTAACAGAAATATCAACAAGATATTATTACATGATATTACTTCTTGTTAACCAATTCTCACATTCACAAATATAATAATAATTTTAATAATACATTACATTTGGCTTCAAGTAAAATTTTGGTTGTATGACTTCAATCTGAAATTATTGTCATTTTTTGTAAGATCATAGGTATATCAACAACAACAACAACAACATCCTAGTGAAACTTCACTCAGTGAGGTCTATGGAGGGTAGAGTGCACGTAGACTTTATCACTACCTCATGGAGGTAGACAAGTTGTTTATGAAAGACCCTCGTTTCAAGCACATCAAACCCAAGTAAAAAGAAGAAGAAAACAATGACGAATCATACAAAAAATGTAATTTTATATTTGAGTATTTGAACTTTGTGATATTTATATGCATCGTTTAAGACTTTAAGTTTAGATTCCTCTTGTTAGTTTTAGTATTCTATTTTATTTTAATTTTTAATTAATTTTTTATTTGGCCCACGGGCTGGCCCAATTCATATTGTTCAAGCCCCATAGGCTAATGGACTTATTCAGGTTGGGCTAAAGAGCCCTATTTTTACATGGGCTCTAAAAATCTTAGCCCAATCCTATTCACGAGTTGAGCCAGACTTAACCCTAATTGACGGCTTTACTCACTATTGATGTTTTCTTTATTTTTCAAGGATTCAACGCTGGTCAGTCGTGAACTTTTTTTCATATATCAATATTTTATTGATTTTTTTTGTCACTCAAGTGACAGATTCAACATAAGTTTGGTATGAGCTTATCAATTTCTAGTTGATTTTTCCTTTGCTACTCAAGTGCTAAATTCAATTTAGGTTAGATTTGGGTTTTTTCTTAATAAATTAATTTTTAATTGCTTTTTCCTTTGCTGCTCAAGTTACAAATTCAATTTAGGTTAGGTTTTGAACTTTTTCCAAAATATCAATATTTTTTATTGATTTTCCTTTTCTGCTTAAATGGAAGATCCAAATTAGGTTAGGTTTGAGTTTCTCTGAATAGATCTTTTTTTTTTATTGATTTACTTTAGTGCTCAAGTGACAGATTCAACTTAGTTTGATGTAGTATTCTCTCGATAGATCAAAGTTTTAATCAATTTTTCCTTTGTTGCACAAGTGATAGATTCAACATAGGTTAGGTTTGACCTTCTCTTAATATATCAAAAAAATATCCTTGATTTCTTCCTTGTTTGTTCAAGCGACAGAACAACTCAGGTTAGGTTTTGAACTTTTCTCAATAGTTCATTTTTAAAAAAAAAAAAACTATTGGTGTTCGGGTTAGTTTTTGCACACCTTGACCATTCCATGAAGTACCCTCTATATCTCACTAGCATAGTTACTAGGTAATTTTATCCACCTAGGTTCAGCCTATATTTTTTTCTCGCCGGGATTTGAACCTTGGTATTCATGCCCTTAGGTGCAAATCAGTCAATCATTCAATGCATTCCTTCTTGCTAGCAATATTGTTTATATTCTTGTTCAATGAAACCTATTGAGTGAGCTCTAAAAGCTCTTTGGTTCCAAAAAATAAGTTTCAGTGATGTAGTTTTACTCTAATCTTAATTGTTTTCTAATTTCTCATCACTAAGTTAAATTAATTATCCTAATTAGATTTACAAATATTATGAAACATGAGAACCCTAACCTTTAAATTTAGAAAGATCATTTTTCCTCAACATTTTTTTTTTAGAAGTATGGAAAGTAAGAGAAGAGTGAATGAAGACCCCCATGGAGCGGTAAGGAGATCGATGAGTTTTTAATCTACCACTTTATGTATGAAATTACAGACATATAGTGAATAGAGGAACTCCTTCAACTTCAAATCAACTTCCTTATAAAGATACGTGATTCATTGTCGATACTCACCACTCAAAAGAACCAAAAGAGAAAAAAAGTTGGACATATCCAATTCAAATAGTAGAATCTAAAGCTTGGCTCATACTAGATCTAACTTACAAAGTACACACACTTACAAGAGTAGATCATAACTGGATAGTACATTTCCAGTTACAAAATGTAGCTTGGTCCAACTCATACATGTTATGTCACTTGCTCATTCTATTGTGTTCGATTGTGTTCATAGTTCTATGTATTCATGGTTTCTCTTGCAGCTCTTCGTGTTATTTACACCGACTTATCTAATCTAATCTAAAAGTAATCTATGGAACAAATTAATATTGGAAGTTGGAAATAACCCTCATAGTGCATGCAGGCAACATAGAGGACACAAAAATTCTCTAATGGACCATCGCATGTCCTCAAAGTGACAGATTCAACTTAGTTTGATGTAGAATTCTGTCGATAGATCAAATTTTTAATCAATTTTTCCTTTTTTGCTCAAGTGATAGATTCAACATAGGTTAGGTTTGACCTTCTCTTAATATATCAAAAAAATATCATTGATTTTTTCCTTTTTTGTTCAAGCGACAGAACAACTCAGGTTAGGTTTTGAGCTTTTCTCGATAGTTCATTTTTTTGAAAAAAAAAACTATTGGTGTTCGAGTTAGTTTTTGCACACCTTGACCATTCCACAAAGTACCTCTTAATTCTATATCTCACCAACATAGTTACTAGGTAATTTTATCCACCTAGGTTCACCCTATATATTTTTCTCACCGGGATTTGAACCTTGGTATTCATGCCCTTAGGTGCAAATCAGTCAATCATTCAGTGCATTCCTTCTTGCTAACAATATTATTTATATTCTTGTTCAATTAAACCTATTGAGTGAGCTCTAAAAGCTCTTTGGTTCCAAAAAAATAAGTTTCAGTGATGTAGTTTTACTCTAATCTTAATTGTTTTTCTAATTTCTCATCAACTAAGTTAAATTAATTATCCTAATTAGATTTACAAATATTATGAAACATGAGAACCCTAACCTTTAACTTTAGAAAGACATTTTTGTTCAACATTTTTTTTCTAGAAGTAGGGAAAGTAAGAGAAGAGTGAATGAAGACCCCCATGGAGCGGTAAGGAGATCGATGAGTTTTTAATCTACCGCTTTATGTATGAAATTACAGACATATAGTGAATGGAGGAGCCCCTTCAACTTCGAATCAGCTTCCTGAAAAAGATACATGATTCATTTTCGATACTCACCACTCAAAAGAACCAAAAGAAAAAAAAGTTGGATATATCCAATTCAAAGAGTAGAATCTAAAGCTTGGCTCATACTAGATCTAACTTACAAAGTACACACACTTACATGAGTAGATCATAACTGGATAAAAATGTACATAGTACATTTCCAGTTACTAGATGTAGCCTGGTCCAACTCATACTTGTTATGTCTCTTGCTCATTCTATTGTGTTCGATTATGTTCATAGTTCTATGTATTCATGGTTTCTCTTGCAGCTCGTCGTGTTATTTACACCGACTTATCTAATCTAATCTAAAAGTAATATATGGAACAAATTAATATTGGAAGTTGGAAATAACCCTCATAGTGCATGCAGGCAACACAGAGGACACAAAATTTCTCTAATGGACCATCGCATGTCCTCAAAAGAAACCTCAGCTCTCCCTTCAACTGCATCTGCAGCTAAGGTAATTGTCAGATCTGTGGCATACATGTCTTAAAAATTATTCCGCCATATATTTGGACTATTAGTTAGAAATATATATATATATTTTGCATAACCTCAATATAAGAGTATATTTCTTTGAAGATGCCTCAGCTTGCTTCGAGTGTATCAACAACAAATGCTGAAATAGGGAAGTCCATTATAGTGGACAATATCAAAGAGCATAAGAAGAAAAAGAGGAGCAAGAATAGAAAAGCATGCGAGAAAAGGCAAGATACTGGTCCCGAAGAAAGAGAGTCTTCAACCCAAGAAAACCAAGCTTTGGACGAAAAACAGAAGGAACTTTCCTCTTTCTGGTTTAAACTTGTACCACAGGGAGGCAAGTAAGGACCAATATACCAGGCACATCGCTCTGAAGGTTCTTGTCTCATTGATATGACATAACTTTTTTCTTTTACTCTTGGCAGGAAGGGACTTAGATTGCCTCCCCTTGACAGGCCCAATATCCATCTCAAGTAAGATTTTCTCCACACAACATTGATTTAAAACTCATGCTCATCACCACGTAAAATGAAATGAGTAATTTTGAATCATTTACAGGGACAGTAGCGCCACTGTAACTTTAATCCAGAAGTTCATTGCACAGAAGCTAAATTTGAATGATCATACTGAGGTAATGATTTTATAAGCTAAATTATGCATTTATTTGAACTAGATAGTTATATAAAATTCAAGAATTAGGAAATATATATACTAATGCTTACTTAACATAGATAAAGGAACTTATGTTGAAACAGTTGACGTTGAAAATATTGCCACAGTACTGCTTTGCCGCTGAATCGTCTTTATATCATTTTGTGCAGGTGGATGTTGTTTGCTGCGGTGAAAAGCTGAATGGAGATATGACGGTCAAGGACATTCAACTTAGATGGAAGTCACACCTTCCCAATTCTGGAAAGGGAAAGGTAAAATGGGAGTTGGAGCAGGCTATGACTCAGCTAGGATACATCAGAAGCAAGAAGCTTCAAACTCCACCCAAAAAATAAGAAGTGAACTTGAGACTTAAAGACTTATCAGTAGACAATTTTTGTACTTGCATAATAATAGCCACAGAGCTATTAGTACCTTAATTCTCTGCTTTATTATCGGCAAACAATCTATGCTTTCGACTTGTGTTTCCTACTTTCCTACCAAATATTATGCTATGGACTTCTATATTAGCATTTTTTTCAGAATGCATCTTAAATAAGTGGGGTTTTCTGATTCTCACTAATTTGTATTCCTTTAAAGAGAGATGAAAGTGAGACTATTTGATACCATGTTACCTATCAGATTTCATTATAAGATTTAAGCAATTATTTAGTTTAAACAAGTCTTCAATCATTAAGATCTTGAACAAAGTCTTAGTATCATTAAGATGTATTCTTTTGTGGATAATATTCACTATCACACTCACCAACCACCACCATTAACCACCTCTTTCATCACAACTACATGAACCATCTTCTTGAAATTTAACTTTTATCACTCCGAATATGAAATCTTTTGTGAACTTGAGACTTCGGACATATCTTGGTACTACAGGATTATTTGATTTTCCTTTTGTAGAATGCAAGCTATTGATTGTATTTCACCAAATAGCATCTAACACTCAATTTATCTCTTCAATATGTTTAAATCTCATGCTCATCACCATGTAAAATGAAATGCCGGTTTTGCAACATTTGTAGGGAC
Source organism: Solanum verrucosum (assembly GCF_900185275.1). NCBI lineage: Eukaryota > Viridiplantae > Streptophyta > Magnoliopsida > Solanales > Solanaceae > Solanum > Solanum verrucosum. The sequence continues at coordinate 4,173,885 of NW_026019957.1, forward strand.
AGTAGCGCTACTGTAACTTTGTCATATCATATCAAATATTGATTATTTATGATTCGACAAAACGGTATTAATTTCTCTAGTAGTTTCAATGCTAGTTCATTCATTTATAATTGTACTACACATAATGAAAGTTTGAATCTGAATGGTTAAACTTTAGGTCATCAAGTGAATCTGTTATCATTAAGATTTAAGCATTTAATTAATCATTAAGATCTTGAACAAAGTCTTAATATCTTGTGTGGATAATATTCATTATCATTCTATCCACAATCACTAACTATAACCATTATCGTTGTCAATCACCAACCACCATTGGCAACCAACATCAGTGCCAACCACTTTATACAAGCTCATTCGAAGGCAAATATCATTACACGTTCTATCATACAGAATTACTTACTGAACTCGATGTTTGGAGCAAAATTATATTATACTTATTGGTTTGAACCCCTACTATATGTTTTGACAAAGGTACAATTGTTCAGTTAAAAAATGATCATGAGCTAGATTTGCTTCATCTAGCTTCATATTACCCATCCTCTAGGCAAAGGCCTTGTAACATTATACTTGTGGTGATTTGGAATATGGGGGTGGGGTTACGATGTTGCTTTATAACTTGGTAAAAGTTTTTATCTGCTCCGCCCCATTATTATTTTTTACCACATTGCTCTATTTATAACCACCCCAACCCACATGGCTCACTCTATACAATTAAGTATTTTTTATTTTTTTTTACATTTAACTCGCCTACCACTTCATCTTGCTTTTGATATTCAAAACAATAGTTTTGTCCCGCATAAAACTCTCTTACACCACCCCGATTATGAGTTTCTCACAACGCACCACCTTCCCACTGCCATATCTTTTAATGTGGTGATTTGCTTTTCACAATGAAATGGTATAGATGGAAAAGGAGATTACAAGATGTGGAATCATGATAAAAGTTCATGTAGCCAACCAACTGCACTGACAAAATTCCTCTCTAAATAAATTATCTACAATGCTTTATTTTCCTATATAGTAATATTAACATATATACCATATTTCCTTTTGAGCAAAAAAGTTCTACTCTCCAAAGCTTAAAAGTCTATCACGATCCAACCCACCGGGCCGTGCGGGGACCCACTCTAACACCTAAGTAGGAGAACCCTCATATCCCAATAGCCAAAACATGCGGAAAATTAACGAAAAACAATTATAAATGAAATCATAAAGTTTTTATAATGAAAACCTTCTTTAAAAAATTCGGGATATGACTTGTAAAGTAATTAACATCCCCCAAGGATCTAGTCTAAAAAGGTACAAGAGCTACTAAGTGTAAAATCTGGACGATATAATAAATGACACAGCTCCCACCACGTGGAAGGAAAATAGAAGTTGTTGGAGATTTTCTTCGTCTTCACCTAATGAAACATCACCGACCCTGCATCCAGACTATGCCAAAAAGACATAGCAAGAGTAGTATCAGTGCAAAACACACATACTGATAGGCATCATCGGTCAACCCGACACCACCTCATAATACAAGAAACCAACTAGTAAAACATGTCATAACATCCATCGATTCTCCACCTTTACCCTCTCTCCAACTACCTCAGAATTACACTAGCACTCTTACCACCAACTACTTCCTAACCAACCTACTTACTAGGTTCTTGATCACAACCTAGCCATTCTAACACGTAGAAAAGTCCACAATACGCAATACAACCATTCTGACTAACAACCCCCGACATACCCTTTACTTTCTCTTCTAAGTTGCCTCGTCCTTGCCATATAGCACATTACCACACGCTTTCAAACTACCAACCCAGAATTCCTTCCTCGAATGTGAAATCCACCTAAGCGATTAGACTCACGTACACTACCCCCACTTCTCACTTTTACAACACATGGGCATCCCTTACTCTCAACTATTTCGATCCTCGAACACTTTGCCTTCCCAATTCATTCGACAACACGTTACGAAACAAGTTCACTCAGCACAAAAGAACAATCAAATATAAGTCCTCATAACCATATAACCACTCTGGGGAATTACAATATCATTTTTCATTACGAATCACGTTCAATTTCTCTATTCTCAAATATCACAGTTATATCACGTAATTGGTCCTCTCATTGAACCCAAACTCAAACCGTTAGCATACCGGGCCGTGCGGAGACCCACTCTCACCTAAGAATAACTCGACCATACTCAGCCCTAGTTCGCATCTAAGGCTTCTTCATATAATTTAATTAGCTCATGTTCGGTGCATGAAGGCCTACACATGAATTCTACCATTGGTTATCATTATACTATGCAACGAGCACAGGTTATAACTACTCAATTAATAAAACCTAGCCTACCTGGGCGCCAAGCAGCTACACGGAGTTTTGTCTTCGATTCTTATTTCCGAAACTCGTGACGGTGATCTTGATCGGAAATTCGTAATCCATAGACATCCTTATGCTAGAAATATCTCTCTCCATCTTTCCCAAGCTTGGAGCAGCTTTTTGGGAGGGGGGGGGGGGGGGCTTTAGGGTGTTTTACAACTAATTTAGGTATTTTAGGGAGAAGAAGGAAATAAGATTTCGCGTTATTTACATTCTGTCTCGCCTATCCCGCCCTGGCGACTACTTACCCCGCTGTGGCTCTGCCGCCCTAGCACATCTGGCCCGCCTTGGCGGGATAGTGACCTAGAATTTCCTGAATTTCCATTTTTTTTCTAAATAACGACAGTTCATATCATTACAAAGTCTATATAATCTTAAAGAACAATTCTTCAAACAAAAGAAACCATTTAACTTTCCATATTACCCACTAAAAAGAAAAGAAATTACATTGATCTGAAATCATAGTAGCTTTACGATTGCTTACTATTGATGTGCATATTCCCAATTTATTAATGAGCATAAAGAACTCATTTCTGAAGCTAAAGAAAAATCTTATAAAGTCAACAAAACATTATAATTTCTAGTTGCTTGTGATGATTGAGATGTTGTTGCCATTTGAGCCAAGATGCTAGCATATTGTACAACCGGGTGTTGTGAAGTGCATTGATCAGAGAGGCCAAACTCTAAAAAAATTGGTTCAACATGCAAAAAAGGACCCGGTAATGATATTTTTTTCAAGAGTTTCCTTCCATATATCAAAGAATTCACTCATAATCAGATGTGATGTTTCCCATGAAGAAATCGAAAGATACTCCATCTACAAAAGAAACAAACATCTTATGAGGCAAGCATGCTCATAATAGTATTTACAGTGTTAATTAGGTAAAGTACAACAATTGAATTCCTCTCCATGAAGAGTAAAAAAACATAATATATTACAACATAGCTATGTTTTTTTTTTTAAAAAGATTAACCACATAAAAAGCTTCAACTGAGAATAAATTTCTAAAAGTATTTCATACCTCCATAACTATTCCCCTCAAGTTCTCAGAATTTATTGGAACAACTTTGCCTACTCGCAGCCGGAAGTCACCAAGTCGATATTGAAACCCTTATATCTGTCAAATATTTTAATGAATATTTATGAAGACAAAATTCTTGATGGTGCTATATAAGTATATATATCATCCACGTACAATAAGAACAATAATTTGCAGATCGCAACAATACAAACCTCACAATTAACTATAAGCTTCATTATGTATGATTGTAAGTTCTCCATTATCGTCTACATCGATGACTCTGCTTCCACAACCAGTCGTTGCCTACTAAGTGCCATGCAAAACTTGTTGGGTTGTTCTTGAAGTGAAACCCCCAAAACTTTTTGGAGAAATTCCGATGCATTTGCCTGTACTAGTAAAAGAAAAAATAAATCAATCAACAATTAAATCTCGTATATGGCCACAAAAGTACTCTTAAAAATGACATGATGTGTAAGTTGGAAATGCAAGATATATAGATTATCTTACATTTAGATCTATTCTTGACCCAAATTATTTCAATACTTCTTTGCTTTTTTATAGATTACTTACGAAGGAGAAAAACTTCCCAAATCCAATCTTTATAATGCATCGAGAGGAAAAAAAAGGCCATTCCTTTATATAATGTTTACAAACATAATTTATTAAGTAATGAAATACCTTTAAGTATGGGCTTATAAAAGGTAAAAGTATTTTTCCATCTTCCTTCTTTAACGCCATTAATGCTCTCAGCACAATTAGATACGTCTATCAATATTTGACTATTGATTGTTGTTCCTGCATTTGGCTGCCAACGCAAAACCCTAACAACAGACAAAGTAACAAACAGTACACTTAAACATACACACAAAAATCTTTCAAAAATGTTATGTTTCTAATGAATTCAAAATCGTTACCATTTGATTGGCAACTTTCAAAAATGTTATGTTATGTTTCTAATGAAAACAGTACAATTTCCTTTTTGCCTCTTAACAAAAAAATCATCCAAAAAGAACAAATGCTTTGGCTAATACAAGGAAAGATAAGAGAATGAATCTTAAAGTAGTTGAAAGTGTCTGAAAGAATAAAACTGTATTTATAGTTGACAAGTACCTTAATCAAGTCATTAAGTTCATGTCATATTTGGATTTTGTTACTAAAATTTCAACAAATTTACCTTTTATGTTTAAACTTATTAGATAATCAAAATAGTATTTCTTCTACCTTCTAATTTATTGTGGAATTAATATTTTTTCCTAATTATCATTGAACATAGAAAGAAAGAATAATAAATATTCATCCTAAAATGTAGGTCAACATCATATTTTGTCCGAATCGTATCTAGTCTATATATTTATTTCTCTTCATTAATATACCTTTTTTATAAGAGGAAAAATTATACTTTGAAGGATGAAAAACAAGTCAAAGATTTCATGCACGAATAGGAATTATTTTTATTAAAATAAAGTATGTACTATATTTATTTCATTTTATATGACACAATATTACTTTTATACCTATTAGGTAATTAAAATAGTATTTTCATTCCTTGTAAAATCAATAGTTTTTCTTAATCTTCTTCAAAGATAGAATAAATGTAGTTCTGAATAAAAATTTCTTAGAATGGTGTATTTAGTTTACATATTTATTTTTATTAATTAATATACCAATTAAAAAAAAGATGTTTTGAAGGATCAAACAAGTCAAAACATTCATGCACAAATATGAATCGTTTATAGTAAAATAAAGTATATACTATCTTTATTTCATCTTATATAATACAATTCTGTATTAGGAATCAAATAATTTCTATCCAAAATTCTTATCTACGTACCTTGCATGCTTTTAATTATAAATTTCCGACTTAAGTTACTTTTTAAAAAAAATTGATTTTAGTTTTTAATAAGAAAAATAGTACACGTAAAATTTGTCAACAATGTCAACTATAAGAATTTGTATAGTAGCCAAGATATTCAATAGTTTTTCCACATCACCTATTGCATTCAGAGTGTTACACTATTTTATTGTAATTAAAAGAATTTACCTATTTAATTGTCTACTTATAAGTTTTCTCTTAATCCTGGCTAGTGAAAGATCAACCAGGCGGGATGAGGATGAAGTGCAGATCAATTAATGTATAATCATTTAGCTTCAAAATCATACAAAGAGTCTGTTTGGATTAGCTAACTATAAATTAACAACGTTTAAATTTAAGTGCGAAAATTAATTTTATAAATAAATTGTTACAAGTTTGGATAGAGGTGATGAAACCAATAATAAAAAGTTGATGTGTTTGGCAAAAAATACTATTAAGTTGTGCTACTATTAAAATGACTAAAAGACCCTAAATATTGTCAAAAAATTATATATTAAAACCAATTCTTTATGCAAAAGAACGAATGGTATACACCAATCAAAGAAATTTGTAATACCAAAGACAATAAGTTGTTGAACTTGTTTTGTGTGTGGAAAAATGGGAAAATGTAGAAGGCCTCAATTTCAAGTTCGATAGCGTTTTAGACATTCCACGTTCATTGTTTGAACTTACATATTGATGAATATTATTCTTATTATCAAGAACTTATTGTAAGGTGATGAACTCCAAAGAAAATTTATTTTTTGTTATATTGAAAATGATGTCATTGTTGTATTTGTTGCTCAAGGTAAAGGAAAGGACATAAATATGACTAGAACTCATCAATGCTACAGTTGCAAAGGAATATTGTCATATTGCTAGCAATTGTAGCAAGAAGTTCTGTAATTAGTGTAAATAACAAGGACACATTATCAAAGAGTATCCAACGCGCCCTCAAAATCGTAGGGTCGGTGCTTTTCAAGGTGGGATAAATGGTTCCACTATTGATAACTCATCTTCAGGACAAGTTCTTACTCCTAAAATGGTGCAACAAATGATAGTGTCATCCTTTTAGCACTGCTATTACAAGATAATGATGTTACATCTAATTTTGGATTGTTAATTCGAGTGCTTTCAATCATATGACTAACTCAACGAGCATCCTAAAACATGTTCGTAAGTATCAAGGTCCATCACAAATACAAATTGTCAATGGTAGTAATTTACTCATTTCCAATGTTGGAGACATTACTCCAACTTTCAAGAATGTTTTTATTTCATCAAAGCTCTCAACTAGTCTTATTTCAGCTAGACAATTGATAGATAACAATTGTGATGTCAATTTTTCTTGTAATGGTTGTCTTGTGCAGGATCAAGTGTCGAAGACGATAATCGCGAAGGGGCCTAAAGTTGGACGATTATTTCCTATACAGTTTTCATTCCTCTTATTCTATATTTTGCTTGTACTTCTACTGCTAGTAAGACTGAGGTTTGGCATAAGCGTCTAGGACATCTAAATTTTGTTGTGTTGTTTCATTTATTAAATTCTAGTTTATTGGTAAAGAAAAATCAATTTTCAGCTACTTCCATTGATTGTTCTACTTATAAATTAGGCAAAAGTAAAACTTTTCTTCCTAATTTTGGTAGTCGTGCTACAAAGCGATTTGATGTCATTCATAGTGATTTTTCGGGATTTTCACCAATTATTTCTCATGCACATTTCAAATACTTTGTGACATTCATAGATAATTATAGTCGATTTACATGGGTGTATTTTCTTCAACCCAAATCTGAGGTATTCTCTATGTTCAAGACAATTTTGTCTTACATTGAGATTCAGTTTTCTACAAGCATCAAATAATTAAGATCTAATTCTGGTGGAGAATACGTCTTATGAATTTAAAAAAGTTTTACTTGACAAGTGAATTGTCTAACAATGCTCTTATGGATATACACCAAAATAAAATGGAGTTGCTAAGCGTAAAATCGTCACCTTTAAGATGTCACTCGTACATTATTGATTGAGTCCTCTATACCATCTAAATACTAGATGGAAGCTTTCTCTACTGCTGTCTATTTAATTAATAGACTTCCATCTAAAGTGCTAAATCTTGAGTCTCCATATTTTCGTCCCTATCATCAAAATCCTAACTATAGTGATTTTCATGCATTTGGTTGTGTTTGCTTTGTGCATTTGTCTCCTTCACAACACAATACATTTTTTGTACAGTCTACTAAGTGTGCTTTTATGAGTTATAGTACTTCACAAAAAAGTTTTATTTGCTATGATCCATGATCTCACAAATTTCATGTTTCTAGAAATGTTGTTTTATTTGAGAATGAGTATTTATTTCCTACTATTATAGATTCATTTTTTGCTTCTCCTCTTCTTCCTACTTTTGATGATTTATCATCTTCTTTTAAAAGGTTCAATTCTGGATTTGTGTATGAACGACGTCGGCTTACTTTACCTCATCCCGCCACTAATCCGCCACCTGAAATTGCACCACAACTAGAATATGAGAATTCTCCAAGATCTAGTGCTCTTGAGCCTACTCGGCAATCTACCAGAGTATCTCGTACTCCCAATTGGTATGTATTTTCCTCTACTTTAGCCAATATTTATGTTACAACTTGTTACTCACAAGCTTCCAAGCATGAATGTTGACAGAAAGCAATGGAGGAAGAATATCACACTCTGAGTCTACACCCTGGACGTTTCTGTCACTCGAGAAAAATCGTTTGTCCCCAAGCGAACCCTTAGCCTGGCTGACTACTTAGCGAAAGACTTACTCAGGCAAAATGGGAACTTCAAATGCATAATTAAACTTTAAAGTCTCAATTAAAATTTAACTCAAATAAATATCTGGAAATACTTAACAAGATATAAGTAACCGTCTTAGGATCTCAAAATATCTCAAAGGGGAAATAATGAGAGACTTCTCAACTCTAACTATCTATGAAGCCTCTAATACTATGATAGATGTCAGAACAAAACCCGCGACAACTTAACAACGCAAGAAATAAGTATGAAGTCCTCCGCAAAGCAAGGAGGCTCACCAAAGCTAGTTGGAATGCAAGAAATATCAACGAAGCGCCTATTAATGACCATGAGCACCTGTATCTGCATCATAAAAAGGTGAAGGTCGAATGACGTCAGTACATTGAATGTACGAGTATGTAAGGAGAACTCAAAACATAGGTAACTGAACAAATAATACTGAAAGAATACTCACCTTAACTTAACTTCAATACAAGAGCAATAATAAGAGATTCAATAATTAAAGTTTTATAAAACAGAAGGTATTAACTCAAGGATGTATAGAATACAATAATTTATTCCTTACACTATTTGGGAGATTCTCGAACCGACAACCATCACTATGAGCTATGTAATGATACATCTTCTCGCCTATGCTTCCAGAACTGTCCTATACCTTGTCTTGGTACAAAACACCTCAACTAAGTAGATCCACTAAGCTATGCTTAAAAGCAATAAGAAATCGTCTAAAAGTACGATCCTTTACTTGTCATGACCCAAGGTAGACCCTAGGTGTAACATGGCGTATATGACCCCGAGACCCCATACAAACCTCTTAGCTTTCATCATACAAGAATTAGAATAAAAGGATTTAAAAGACACTTTCAATATATCAAAGTTGCATAAAGCATAGCAAAAATCTAAACGTCATCTCAAAGTCATCTAGTACATAAGAATGAATTTGGGTGAAGCCCGTACATCATGTTCAAAAACTGAAAGTAAGGAAATAATGAAAACAATAAATGTCCGGTCCTCGAAGCATGAGGACTCACCAAAGCTTGAAATCTCCTCGACGAACTCTAGCCACGAAACTGGAAACCCTGGTAGTCGATCCCTACAATTGGAAAAATATAGGCAAGAGTATGCGTTAGTACAAAATATGTACTAAGTATGATAGTCATGCATAAAACATTTAAAAATATGCTTAAAGAGAGATGCCTTTATGAGATGCAATGACCAAGCTAAACATGAGATAACGAGTTAGAAAGCATAAGTCATAAAACATGGTCAATGCACATAGTCATCATCTTAAACATGTATGAGATACTTCCTTGAAGTAACTTTAGTTCATCATAGCTTGCTTGTGGGAAGTAGCCTTAACCGACATATAAGACCATGAGGGCTATCATCATGGAATCCAGTGTCTCCCACACCGAAAAAGTTGTCTTACTTGCCACGGTAAGGACCTGAACTTCTAGCTTATGTGGATCCACTAGATAATCTCTATCTAGACAATCCTATGTTGGCACATAGTTTATGGGACACGGGTAATCGCCACTTGTCCACTCGGTACTAAGCTTACCTTCCAAGGAATAGTTCTTATTCATATTCATCTTAGCTCTTGAAGGAACATGGATAATCACCTCTTGTCCTTACATCATGTGACATGGGTAATCACCTCTTGTCTTTCAATTAGAGAGCATGGGTAATCACCTCTTGCCTCAACATTAGAATAGCTCCTTAACATTGGTTCATTTTAGGTGGGAAAACCTTTAAACCCTAAGAACCCTTATTATGTGACAAAACCTTTCAAAAATCATGCTTTCATGTGTATATGAGAAATCCTTTCAACAACACAACCATAACAACATCATTGATACTTCACTCTCAAATCATCCTTAAAACATTTACATAAATTCCATAAGAACATGCATAATTCCATAATTCACCTTTCAAGGTTCTAAACCGACTTTCAATCATCAACATCTAGAAAACATGGGTTCATGGGAATTCATCATAAAATCATGTAATTATATCAATTCATTCTTGAAAGATCATAACAAAATCAAATACACCAATAATCAGAAGAACCCACGTCATGGAAGAAAACCCTAACCGATCAATTGGGGAATTCTATTTTTATAAATTGAAAATTTAGGAACTCCATGAATGAAAGGGCTCCATGGATAAAAACTATCATAACTCAATGCCAATTGCTTAACTTCAATAGAGGAATTGGAGTCATGTCTTGGAACCCTAGATTGAACCCATCTTACTAAGTCATATTTGTTGATCAAGTTGGTTCTTAGGGGGGAGTTGAACATGAATTTTTCTATGGATTTAATTTATCATCATCAAAAAGAGAGAATTTGTTGAACTATGTTAATATGAAATTTTGATATGATTGACAAACATTATATAAAAATCAAATCTTTAACATGTCATCTCAGTTAATTGATGGAAAACCCTTACCATGGCTACTAAAAGAAATGAATTATAAAAGTTTTATGTATGAAGCGAAGAAATCAGACCCTTCACAACTAGAAAGTATAAGGTACTAGAGTTAGTCCGATGCTTTTGATTATATATAGTTATAATCTGAAATTGCTCAATTTTTTAGTGGGGATTTGAGACAAATCATATTACGATAGGTCGCGGTCTTTTAGTCCCTTAAACAAGGAATTTAAGAACCTGATTTTTTAATGCATTAGGTAGGATATCATAAAATAATAATAGCAGAGAAAATTTATCTTATTAATAAATAAGATTTAGGTAGATACTGGTATACATATAATGGATTTCCCTCTAATAATTGGAATTAAAATGTTCAACACTGTTTTACATTAAAGTCATAGTTCATTAGTTCCACCATAGAAGAGAAAAGTTAAGAAAATAATTAATCCAAACAACAAAATTCGTCTCAGAGTCGCTCCCTGACTGGAACGCTTATAAATAAACTCTTGTATCAATATTTATTTTCATTCCTCTTGTTAGATCGATCGAAAAATAATCTAAGTGAAAGCTTGTCCAGAGAGAAAGCAAGTAGAAAAGACAAAGATTTACTAATAAAATTGAACAAAAAAGATTAAATTTACAAAGAATTGACTCCTATACTAAGTTCATTTTTTCATGAAAATGGAACAAGTAGACTGCAATCTTGACACTTAGATAATTCTTGTATACACATTCCATAAACAAATCAATGAACCCTCCTACATACATCTAAAATGAAAAAAAAGAAGAAGTTATATATATATATATATATATAGGAAAGAATTTTTGGTCCTATAAAAAGCGAAATTTGTGCTTGTGGAAATTATCAAGTAATCGGATTAATTTAATTGACCTCATGTATAGTATGTAAGGAAGGCCTCCATGAGCGATGATGTAACTCTAGACCTTCATCGACGTTCATCAACTTTGTCAATAATTGATGTATCGATAGACCTTCTATGTCTGCCTTACCCATTAACTCCGATAATTGCTTCTTCGTGATTTTTATCTTTACCTCTTTTACTAAGGACATCGAAGAATGATTGATTTCCTTATTATTTTCTCCAACGAGAAAATGATCTTCCTCTAATTTCATTGTCTTACCACAATAGAAATGATCCTTGTTAGTTTCTGGCTCTTCTGATACAATCGATTCTTTTTTCATGCCATTCCCCATATATTTTTGTTGGTGTTGATATATAGTGGATATATACTCTTTTGTCTTTAGTATAAATAATCTGAATATTTATGAATTCTTGTAGCTAGGCAAGTTTTTAATTTCTTTGTAAAGATGAGTTGTGACATAGTATTTATAATAGGAAAAGTATTAAGCTATAGTTCGCATTTTTTTATTGAAGAAAAGGGTTAATGACTGCGTCGTCCAACCCATTGTACAATTATCTAGTACACCGATCTGTTTCAATTTTATTTTATTTTTGACTTCCATACAAAATTTAAGAAAGTAAAAATGTTGAATTTTAAATTAAAGATATATTAAATATATCAAAATATCTTTTATTTTTTGATATTAAACATGTCATGTGGAAAATTATATAATTGAAGAATATATACAAAAAAAAAGACATTTTTTAAAATAGACTAACAAGGTATATAGGACAAACAATTTAAAATTAAAAGAGTATATTCTTAATGCTAAAAACTACTAGCTTTCTCCGTCCTAATTTAAATATTTTAGTTTAACTAAACTCGATGTTCAAGAAATACGGAAATATTTTTAAATTTGTACGCTTAAATTAAAAATATGTGTAGTACTTTAAATCTTGTGATTTTATAACTTTTCACGTAGAATGTTGAAATTGGAAAACTTACCAAATATAAAATGAGACATTCTTTTTTAGACAGATTAAAAAGAAAGTAAGACACTTAAAGTTGAAATGAAGAGGATATTAATTTAGAGTACTTATATTCGTATTGGTGAACTACTACCCGGTCCATTCATTTATGAACTTCTCGAATGAAAAAGAGATGATTACTTTTGCTTATTCAATTTAGCAAATAAGAGACAAATATCACTTAATTCCTAATCTATTTTTATTATTAACTAAATCATTTTTTAATACATTTCTCAAAATACTGAATTTATTTTATTCAATATATTCTTCATTTTATTAGATATTTTTTAAAAAAATATGTCAGGTCAAATATAAACAAATAAAAATAAACGGAGAAAGCATGATATATTAGAGCAAAAATGATATTCGAGAAAGAAACATTAAAAGATGAAAAAGTCAAGAGGCAAAACTGTATTAAGCAGATACTTAGATGTGAACATAATTATATTAACTTCACAAATTATATTTCATGTTTTGTCTTTCCAGAAGCAATTATGAATTAATCAACTTTAGATTAAAATATATCATTAAGAAAAAGAAATAAATTGATAAATCTTCTTAATTTTAATTTATTTTATAAGAATTGTCTTAACTATTTATTTTTAAAGAAAAATATTTACCTTTTTAATATTTTACTTTTAGAATTAATTAATTTATTGGATATTCTTTTTACTATTACCTGTGTTGATATTGATAAAAAAAAAAAATCTGTGAAGTTTTCGTCATAATCTCCTTGTTGATCATCTTAATATATTCTTTTTAAATGATTCGATGTATAAAATATTTCACGTTAAATTAAGATAAATAATTATTATCTGGAATTTGCGCTTAGGCCGCAGTCTCTTCACCTTTGTTGTTAGATTTTACTTCCACCTTTTTATTACTACTAATCAATTTTATGGGCACTTTTAAAATTAATTGGTAATATTTAAAAGGGAAACTATGTGAGATTATAATTGTTTTTTTGTTATGAATAAATAATTGAAATAATTGTTATAAAAATAAAAATAAGGATGATAAGCATATAATAATATAAACCTCATGATATGTTAAGTTTTATGAAGTAAAATCAAAAGGGTCTCTAATTTTATTTTATTTTTGGTTTTCTCGGATCACGCAATGCATGACATATTCAGATGCTCTTAATAAAATTTTCTTCATATTCAAGGCTCAAACCTGAGATCCCTTATTAAGGATGGAACAATTCCATCACTCAACCATTTGTGGTCTTATTTTTTAAATTGTGGCAAAGTGAACATACTTAAACGTCAAATTATTGGTCAAAGGAACCAAAATAGTTTATCCAATTTGACACACTGACTCAACTTATAATTAGGAATTGGTGTTTTGTTATTGATTGACCAATGATATGGTTAAAC
>NW_026019957.1:4187720-4282124 GCF_900185275.1 Solanum verrucosum
ATCGAATGACGGTCCGTGCTGGTCGACCGTAGTTTGTGTCAGAGGCTGGGTAAGGGAAGTCTCGATCCACGGACACGACCACGGACTGTGGTCTGATCTACGGACCGTGAGTCTGTCCGTGAGTCGGGACTTAGCCAAATTTTCTAACTGAGTTCTGGGGAAGTTTTCTATCACGAACCCCGGACCTGCAGGACGGATCGTGAGTCGATCTACGGTCCGTGGGATGGTGTCCGTGAGTGCCACCTCTAACACCAAAAATCTGAAATCTTTATTTTCGGATACGGGGTGTTACATTATCTCCCCCCTTGGGACCATTCGTCCTCGAATGAAGACTAATCTAGCTAAAATAGAGGGAGAGGGCTTGCAAGCCCTACCACTAAACACTGAGAACTGAATTTCTAACTGAACTGAGTTCCAAGAACATGCAAATACGCTAAAAATGTAAGTACAAACTGAAAGAATATGATTCTAAGATTGATTTTCGCATGAATGACTGAAAAACTGAAGAGGGAACTATTACCTCAAGCTGGAATGGAATCGGAAGGAAAGAGGTGAGGATACTTGGACTTCATGGCTGCTTCTGCATCCCAAGTAGCTCCCTCTACGGACTGACTCCTCCACAAACCTTGACTGAAGCGACTTTTTTATTTCTCACCTTCTAACCCGACGATCGAGAATCTCAACTGTACATCCTCATATGAAAGGCTATCTTTCATGGCCACACTCTCTAATGGTACTATGGATGCTGGATCACCCATACACTTCTTCAAAGAGAAATGTGAAAGACTGGATGCACTGCTGCTAAATCTGCTGGCAACTCTAACTCATAAGCCACTTTACCAATCCTTTTCAAGATCCGGTAAGGGCCTACATATCTGGGGCTGAGCTTTCCTTTCTTTCCAATCTCATCCACTCCCTTCATGGGTGACACTTTCAGAAAACCCAATCATCACTGGAACTCTAGTTCCCTTCTTCTCACATCTGCATAAGACTTCTGGCGACTCTGAGCAGTCTTAAGTCTATCTCTAATGAGTTGCACTTTCTCCATAGCATCAAGGATCGAATCTGGTCCTATCAAGGCTGCTTCACCTACTTCAAACCAACCAATTGGAGATCTACATCTACGCTCATACAATGCCTCATAAGCGGCCATCTGAATGCTGGAATGGTAACTATTGTTGTAGGTGAACTCAATCAGAGGAAGGTGATCATCCCAACTACCCTTGAAGTCGATCACACAAGCTCTCAACATGTCCTCTAAGGTCTGAATGGTATGCTCTGCCTGACTATCTGTCTGCGGATGAAATGATGTGCTAAGATTAACCTGAGTACCAAGACCTTTCTGAAATGACTTCCATAAATGAGATGTAAACTGAGGACCTCTATCTGAGATGATAGACAAAGGAACTCCGTGCAACCTCACAATCTCATTAATGTAAAGCTTGGCGTAATCCTCCGCCGAATCTGTAGTCTTGACCGCCATAAAGTGAGAAGACTTAGTAACCCTATCAACAATCACCCAAATGGAGTCATGTGTCTGCGAGTACAAGGTAAACCTGTGATGAAGCCCATGTTGATCACTTCCCACTTCCAAGTAGGAATGTCAATCTCTTGAGTTATACCTCCTGGTTTCTGATGTTCTACCTTGACTTGCTGGCAATTGGGGCACTTAGCCACAAAGTCTGTTATATCTCTTTTCATACCATTCCACCAATAGACTTCCCGCAGATCACGGTACATCTTAGTGGCGCCTGGATGAATAGAATATCTGGAATTGTGGGCTTCTGCAAGAATATGCTATCTCAATTCACCCACATCAGGAACGCACAATCTACCTTGATAGCGAAGTACACCATCTCCCCTTTGGGAGAAAACCTCCACTCTCTGATTGTGGACTACACCCTTAAGTTCAAGCAAGATTGGATCACTATCTTGCATTTCCTTAACCTCTACTACCAAAAAAGATTCTGCCCCATTCTGAACCGTTACACCCCCATCTGATATGCTCATAAGACGAACTCCTAGGCGAGCAAGTCTGTGAACATCCTTTGCTAGCTCTCTCCTTTCTTCCTCAACATGTGATACACTACCCATGGATAATCTGCTAAGAGCATCTGCTACTACATTCGCCTTACCCGGATAGTAATGCACACTCATATCATAATCTTTGAGTAACTCAAGCCACCTTCTCTGGCGAAGATTCAACTCTTTCTGGGTGAATACATACTGAAGGCTCTTATGGTCTGTGAACACATCTACATGAACACCATACAAGTAGTGTCTCCAAATCTTGAGTGCAAACACCACTGCTGCAAGCTCGAGGTCATGAGTTGGATAATTCTTCTCATGTACCTTAAGTTGTCTGGAAGCATAAGTTATAACCTTACCTTGTTGCATCAACACACAACCTAGGCCGACCCTGGATGCATCACAATAGATCACATAACCATCTGAAACCTCTGGTAGAGTTAAGACAGGAGTTGTAGTCAACCTAGTTTTCAGTTCTGCAAAGCTTTTCTCACAATCATCTGACCATTGGAACTTAACCTTTTTCTGAGTTAACTTAGTCAATGGAGAGGCATGGATGAAAATCCTTCCACTAACTGTCTGTAATAGCCTGCTAGACCCAAGAAACTTCTGATATCTGTAGTAAAGGTAGGTCTGGGCCATTGTTTCACTGCTTCTATCTTCTGGGAATCTACTCGAATTCCTTCACTAGGCACAATATGCCCAAGGAAGGCAACTGATTATAACCAAAACTCACACTTGTTAAATTTTGCAAATAACTGGCAATCTTTGAGAGTTTGCAGAACAACTCTCAAATGCCTCATTCCAAGAGTAAATGAGGATATCATCAATAAAGACGATAATGAACAAGTCTAAGTATTGCTTGAACACTCTGTTCATTAAATCCATGAAAGTTGTAGGAGCATTGGTTAATCCAAATGACATGATTACAAATTCATAATGACCATACCGAGTTCTGAAGGCTGTCTTCGAAATGTCATTATCTGTGACTCTAAGCTGATGATAACCTGATTTGAGGTCTATCTTTAAGAAATGACTAGCACCCTGAAGTTGGTCAAATAAGTCATCAATCCTAGGGATGGGATACTTATTCTTGATTGTGACCTTGTTCAATTGCCTATAGTCAATGCACATTCTGAGAGAACCATCTTTCTTCTTTACGAACAACACTAGTGCACCCCATGGCGAAATACTAGGTCTGATGAAGCCCTTATCTAGAAGGTCTTTTAACTGCTCTTTCAATTACTTAAGCTCTGTTGGAGCCATTCTGTAAGGAGGAATACAGATAGGCTGGGTATCTGGAAGGAGATCAATTCTAAAGTCTATTTCCCTTTCGGGAGAAACTCCGGGAAGATCTTCTGGGAACACTTCTGGAAACTCATTGACTACAGGGACTGACTCAAGAGTTGGGGTTTCGGAGCTAGAATCCTTAACCCGAACTAGATGATCGAGATAACCCTTAGGGATCATCTTTCTGGCCTTAAGGTAAGAAATGAATCGGCCCATATGCACTAAGCTACTACCCTTCCATTCTAGGATTGGTTCGTCTGGAAACTAAAAACAAACAATCCTAGCTCTACAATCGACTAAGGCATAATAGGAATGTAACTAATCCATGCCTAGAATGACATCGAAGTCTACCATTTCTAACTCTACAAGATTTGCTGAAGTGACTTTCTGAGAAACTGTGACAGGGCAATTTCTGTATACCCGTCTAGTTATAACTGGGTCACCGACTGGAGTAGAGGCTGAGAAGGGTCCTGAGAGAGTTTCTGGACTAACACTGAATTGGACTGCTATGTAAGGAGTTACAAGAGGCAAAGTAGCCCCTGAATCTTTCCACTAAGTGTACCATATGTGAGCAACATCCTTAAGTTGGTAGGATGCCAAATCAACCCTACCATTATCAGTCACTTGTATCACTCCAAAGATTTTCTGAACCTCATCAATGAAGTTTTGTGGGTCTTCACCAACTTGTGACCATAAAACTCAGGCGGATTCATCCTAAAAAAAAATTGAACTCTAGCTGCCACTGATCCACCATTTCTATTAGTGGGAATTGGGACTTGCTGATTGTTCTTGTTGGTCATACTCCGAGCCAATAGTTGGATCGCATTCTAAAACTCTTCATTCTTAACCTCACGGTCTGGGACTAAAGGAATTGCGTTAGCATTCCTGGCATTAGCTCTATGGGGAGGCATGATCTTAAGCGCATAATGACGGATTAGAAAGGAGATCATATCAACGCACGATAAGAATAAAAAAGAGAGTGAAGTTTTCCTAAAACACCTCGTAGCCTCCCTCTCATTAGATGTGGTGCACTTCACACCCATGAAAATGACTCTACTTAATGCGGCTTTTCAGACATCCTAGGACACTTAAACCTAAAACTCTGATACCAAGTTTGTCACGCCCCGAGCTACCCCTGACACGCGGACACGGGACCTAGGATCACAAGTGATCCCAAGCTAACCCTGCTGGCATGATCATGAGCATACTAAAGATAATAAACTGATGCGGAAGCTAAATCATAAATAAATCTGAAAAAATGGGGAATACATATACACTATAACTGAGATATATCAAATCTGAGAGTTTAATACAAAAGAGATATCAATCTCAAAATACTAAGCTGAGTCTAACTATGTCTGAAATTAGACTCTAAACTGACTGGAAATGTTGAGACATGCCTCAACTAGATCTAGCAAAACTGAAACTAAAAACTAGAAGTGATAAAGATAAACATGTCACTAGTCCTCGAAGAATGAGGACTCACCACTGATGCTGCTGAACTGAAGATCGAGAACCGATCTAAGCGTGATCTGGATACTAAGAACCTGAACCTACATCACGAAAAGATGTAGCGCACGTATGCATCAGTACTTGAAAGGTACTGAGCAGGTAGGATAGAGTAAAGCTGAAAGAACATATAACTGAACAAAGCAATAAAACAATGAAATAATCTGAACATGATATAGATACTGAATACTGAGCTAACTGAATGCAATGACCAATTTATAACATGCTGATTGAATACTGAATGAACTGTAAATGTGGTCAATGCAATAAAGTCTGACTGAACTGTGGGAGCTACTAATAACCGACATAAAACCACATGAGCTAAATGTAGAGTCTGATGTATACGCCCCATCGAGAGGACCCAATATACCCGGCCAAAGGTATAGAGGCCTGACTGACGTGATCACTAAACTGATGTTGCCCACAGAAGGGACTTACACCTACGTGGCTCGTAGTTCTGGGACTATATGGGTACGCTGAAACCCTAGTCCAACTCGGTATTATGCTACTCCCAATAGATTAAGTGGTTAACACATTATGACTGAGTTTCTGTAAATACTGGATAGCTCGAAACTAAACATGCAAACTGAGAATGCAACAATTAATTTGATAATGATGCATTCATAAACTGAGGTATGTATAACTGAATATATTATGACTGAAACACTAAATAACTCAAAATATTGACATGTAGATACTCATACTTGAAAACCCCTTTTTTGAAAACAATTTAACATCATATTATACTATGATCATTGATGACTTGGGAAGTCATACTGCATAAACATTGATGGTATATCTAGATACCATACTATTCATACATTGATGACCTACTCAATTGTCATACTAATAATGTTTTAGAAGCTCTTTCTCAAAACTCATCTTAACTTTCTCAAAAACTCAGTTTAAAACTCAAGTATTGTCTTAAAGAAAAGCTTCTCATGATTTATAACTCGAATTAGGGTTTATGCTGAAATATATTGATAATGTAGCATAAAACTGGAGCATGTATATCTGAATAACTGAAATATATGACCTAGCATGTGTAATTCAAG
Organism: Solanum verrucosum; assembly: GCF_900185275.1. Classification (NCBI taxonomy): domain Eukaryota; kingdom Viridiplantae; phylum Streptophyta; class Magnoliopsida; order Solanales; family Solanaceae; genus Solanum; species Solanum verrucosum. Next base: position 4,193,603 of record NW_026019957.1, read on the forward strand.
AACTAATGAAATACATAGCTAGGGTTCTGAAATTCATGCGATAAACTGAGAAATAACATGATAATCTGATTTGGAACATTTAAATAACTAATTCATGATGATCTGTTGAAATTCTAGAAACCCTAGGTTTGTTCATAATCATGGAATCAAGAATCTGACTGAATTCTAGGGACCTAATGGGCGAAAGGAACCCACTAGTGAAATCCCACATACCTGGTGACGAATTCCACGGAGAAATCTTTCGATTTCGGGGCTGGAACTGATGGAACCTTGCTGCGTTCTTGAACTAAGGTTCTTGACCTTTTTCTCCTCTCTTGCTTCTAATTTTTCTAAGTTTTGATTAATGATTTTGACTAAGGTAAGTTCTAGTTATGTTTATAGGCTTAAACTAATTAAAACCTCATGATTTAGGGTCTAAACGACTTATCTTAGGGGTTAAACGAAATAGGAAAAGACCAAAAGACCCCTGAATTAACTGCTGTCGGAGTGACTGACGGAATGGACCTACGGTCCGTCAATCAATCGACGGTCCGTCGATTGGGTCCGTAGGTCGAGTCTGCCCGAGAGGGCTTCACTAAAACGGGCATAACGTTTTACTCAGAGGTCAGAATTTAGCAAACTCTGTGGCGTTGGAAAGATAATTCAATTATCTATCTAACCTTAGGTCATAGTACACATAATTCATTTTTTGCTAAGAGTTATGACCATCTGAAGTTGACTCATCAATATTTTTCAGCTAACTGGCTGCTGACCCTCATCTACGGTCAGACCTACGGACCGTGGATTGAATGATGGTCCGTGCTAGTCGACCGTAGTTTGTGTCAGAGGCTGGGTAAGGGAAGTCTCGATCCACGGACACAGACCACGGACCGTGGTCTTATGTACGGACCCTGAGTCTGTCCGTGAGTTGGGACTTAGCCAAATTTTCTGACCGAGTTCTGGGGAAGTTTATTGTCACGAACCACGGACCTGCAGGACGGACCGTGAGTCCATCTACGGTCCGTGGATGGTGTTCGTGAGTGTCACCTGTAACACCAGAAATCTGAAATCTCTATTTTCGGATACGGGGTGTTACATTATGTATGCTCGAGGGAATCTTCCGCTTGTAGTCAACTAAGATGATAGTTCGCTTGGGGACCAACAATGGTTTCTCGAGTGTCGGCCACGTCTAGGGTGTAGGCTCAAATCGTGACAATATTTTTTTGCATACGACATAATATTGATTGATGACACGCGAGATAGAGTTAATACTAGGTTGGAGGTTTGGAGACAAACTTTGGAGTACAAAGGGTTTAGGTTGAGAATGCCCAAAATGGAGTATTTGGAGTGAAAATTCATTGTTGCATTATATGAAGCGAATGTGGAAGTAAGGTTTTCCACACAAACTATCCCCAAAATATAAATTTTTAAGTATCTTAGATTGTAACTCCAAGCTAGAGGGAAATCAATAATGATGTCGCACATTGCATTAGGGCGGCATGGATGATGAGTCCACAAATTGGACTCATTTAGGGCTTTATTTTGATAGAAATAGTGTTCTCGAATGCTTTTTTTGTCTCAATATATGATGAAAACTCTTAAGTTTCATGTATTTGAAGTTTTAGTGGAAGCATGGACACTTAGGAGCAAAAAGGAACAAAAAGGCTGAAAGGAACAAAGAAGCTGAAGCATGAGCATCGCCAAGAACTTTTGGCGATTTGCCGAAAGGACAAACACCACCCTTTGTTCCAGTATGTGAAGCCCTGAAGAAAGAGGATCAAAAAGGTAATGAAAGGAGCAGTTGGCGCTTTGCCGAATAGTTCCGTGAAGTTGTACTATACCGCCCAATGGTCCAGAACGTGAAGATGATGTAGGCAAGCACTCAACAACGATGAGACAGAAAAAGGGCAAGTCGCTGAGTAATTCGGTGGACTCGAATAACCTCGCTGAACTATCCGCCTGCACTAATTTCTGATGGCTATAAATACTAAACTCTTTATTAATTTTACAAGTTCTGAACCATTATTATTATTTTCTTCATAGAATAGTACGTTTTTAGATATTTTCTCTCAAGTTTGGATAGGGTTTTGTGGGAGACTTGAAGAGAGAAGGATTTCATAATCCCCAAGTTGGAAGTGGGTCTTCTCCATTCTTTTTTCTTTGCTTAAAACAAGGTTTAATTTCTTATATCCATTTGATTTTAGTATCATTTTAGGTGTATTTTGTTATTTCTTGATGTGTGGCTAAAAACCTCCATTCTTCGGGTGTGATTTAGCAAATATGTGTTGATATTATTGCTGGGTCTTGATTGTTGATAGGGTAGATGTATTTTAATGGTGATTTCATCTAGTGGTTGTGGTTTAATTTAATGGGTTTGTAGTTGCAAATACAAAACCACCCGTGTGTTTTTGGTTTGTCCAAGAGGGAGGTCGCGAAACCAAGACCACTAGACTGATGACCTAAGGAGTGGGTCGACACGAGGTTCAGCCCGAGAGGGTGAGCCCTAGTCCCATATCCTAACACTCAGCTTGAGAGAGTGAGTGGGGTAAGGCGTAGGATGATCTTCATGCAGCAAATGGGTGTCTGAGAGGAACCCATTTGAAACGGGGTAAGTTGCCCAAGAGGGAACTTATTTCCATCTAAAGCTTAGCCTAGTCACTATTATCTTGCAAATTTCCTATTGAAAGCATGTACCCAACGATTTATCTCAACTTGTATTGCGATCACACCCCAAGAAAATTTCCCCAAACTTGATTTTCTTGTTAATTTTTGTTGTTTTTACTACTTGTGACAAAACCCCCTATTGATATTTGACACTTTCGTGTCACCCCCTTTAATTTACCATGTTTTTGTTCGTTAATATCTTTTGCTATCACTAGTTAGAGCTTAATTTTATTTTTCTATCAATTCTCAAAACCACTCCCTTGGGACACGAACCCAACCTTTAGTTGGGTTACTATACTATCGATGATCGTAGACACTGATACCGTAGGTTAGTGTCGTTGGTCACAATAATCATCAAAATGGCGCCGCTACCAGGGACTGGTGTTATTTGAGAATTTTGAATTAGTAGACTTTTTGTTCTTCTTAGTTGTAGTTTACTAACTTAATTTTTAGTTTTGTTTTGTTGATTGTGTAAACATTTTAGAAAAAATGAGTGTTAACGGTAGTAACGATAGCCATGTGGGCCATCAGGACGACCTCAGCAATCTCAACGATGTCCAAGAGCCGAATATCAATGATCCACATCTCATCGGAGGTGTTGGAGCCATCCGTCTACCTCCAGCAGAGGGAAATGCGGTGTTTCACATAACGAGCACCATGTTGCAACTCTTGCAACTAAATGGACTTTTCAGTTGATTAGCACATGAGGACCCACATGAGCATCTTCCAAACTTTGTAGATGTGTGTGGACCATTCTCATTCAAAAACATCTCGCGCAAGTCGGTTTGATTGAGGATTTTCCCTTTTTCATTGATGGGGGAGGTGTACAAATGGCTAGCTGAGCTGCCACATAACTCGATCACTTCATGGGAGGAGTTGGTCACGACATTTAATGTGCAATTTTTCCCTCCCTCAAAGATGATGACTATTCGGGATAGCATCAAAGCTTCAAGCGTCTGAATGGAGACCCTATGCACGAAACTTGGCTCCGATTTAAGAAATTGGTGCTACAATGCCCAACCCATGGTCTACCTGATAATGTGCTCCTTCAATACTTTTGCCAGAGTCTAAACTCGATAAACAAAGGTGTAGCTGACCAACTCTCGCCCGAAGGATTAATGCAGCAACCATATGTAGTAGCAACGCAACTTCTTGATTGCATGACAACCATCAACAGGGCGTGGTACACCCACAAAGACCAGGTCTCACCGGTCACATTTCAGTTATCCAAGGAGCAGGTTGAGAAAGATAATGAGAGAGACCAAAACATGGCTAAGATCATGAGGCAGCTTCACATTTTATCCAAAAATGTCATGGGAGCTGGTACTCGTGGTGTCAATGTTGTGGGAGTCGAGGGTGAGAATCCTGAGAAGATTAAGTTTGAAGCCATGTATGACGAGAAAGTAAATTTTTTAGCTAACCAAGGTAGGGGCTATCATTAGAACTACCCAAGGCAAAGTGGTAATCAAGGATGGGTTAGAGACGAAGGTTGGAAGGATCGAGATCGTGAATGGAGGGACCGTAATCCAAATTGGAAGGATGGGGAGAAGTATAGATACGTGTCTCCCCATGAGCGTCAGAATCCCAAGGACTCGGAAGGTGGTAGGTCTGAGGATATGCTCTCACGTATCCTAAACAATGTTGAAGGGTTAAACAAAATGCTAAAAAGGCATGAAAGAAGACGTGTCTACCCTCAGCCATACTATCACCTCTCATTCAGTTTCAATCAAACAGTTAGAGACTCAATGGGTCATATCTCGTCCCATCTCAATTCGAGACAACAAGGGGGTTTGCCTAGTGATACTATGGCTAACCCCAAGAGTGAAGTCTGAAGTTTAACTTGCGTCGTGTCGCGACGTTAACTAAGGCACTGTTTGGGAGGCAACCCAAAACCATTTACTCGCTTTTTGTTATCTTGATAAAATAATAGTGTGTTGTTTGTACAGATTGAGTAAGAAAAGTGCTTGAAAAGATGTATGGAGGCGAGCAACAGTTCAGTTTGGCGGATCACCAACAAGCACGGCATACCAGATCCTTCCCACTATTTAGCACAATATGTCTTAAAGTTTGAGTTTGTAAAACTCGACGGAGTATGAATTTTGTCGGCGCATCGCCAATCCAATTGGCGATCTCGATAAAAATCGTCGATGCACTTCTCACCTGAACTAAAAACTCTGTTATCGCCGAGTGATGGAGCGAAATCAACTAACATCGCCGAATGAGCAAAAACTGGATGGTCACAAGTCACATGTTTAAAAGTTCCATTTCATTCACTTTCTTTCACTTTGTCCCTTTTCAAAAACTCACACTCACACTTTAGCAGTTATATTTCTCGCACTTTTATAGTATTTTACTTGTCGAATTGTGCTCGGATTAGGATCACATTGCTGCCTAGCAAGCCAGTACTATCTAATTCGGCATCAAAGGTTGGTAATCAAACTCCTCAGTTATTTGATCAGAATTTTTACTCATTTGCATAATTACTAATAGTAGAAAATCTCTGTTGAGTCTCTGAGTTACTGGGATTGTATATATTATCGATTAAGACTTGATATTTTCTGCATGATTTGAGGGAATACCACTTAACTTTACTTTGAGTTGAACTGCTAAGAGGTGGGAATAAAAGTTTCTTTCGGTTTTTGTTGAAATTGAGTTATATAAGCGTAAGTTGCATTATCTAGGATTGCGGGGTGAAATTTGAAAGGATGGGTTGAAACTGGACACGTTGAGCTGATCGGTGAGATGAACAAAATTCGCCGAACTGCTCGGCGGTTCACCTAACGTCCCCATTCCGCCTTTAACTGAATACTGTATGTATTAATTGATCTATGATTTTTGGCGGTCAGTTTAATTCACAAAATGTACTCGGTGACTCACCGAAGGATCCCTTGCTCACCCTTTGTCTGAGCCCTTGTATCAGTTGTACATCACTTTCAATGATTGGCCTAACAGGATAAGTACTTCGCCAACTAGCTTGGCTAAGCGATTAAACACCCAGAAACACCATATTTCTCCTATTTAAAGTGCTATCTAACTTATCCTCGAAGTCTTTGCAGTAATGGCTAGATCAAAAGTCGTAGGGAGAAATGATCCACCCAGGCACATAAGAGCACGAGAGTTTAAGAAAGACGAAAAGAAAGCAGAGCTAGCCAGACAAAGGAAATATATCAATAAAGCTAGAGAAAAGAGACGAATTCCCATTGATCCTAATGTGCTTTCATAGGATTGAAGTTTTGTTAATGCAATACGAGCTTTCGGAGCTGCTCAGGAGATAGATCAGATGATTGCAGCTAATCTTGCTACAGAGGCCACGACAAAGGCAAATAATGAGGACTAAAATAACAATACTGCGGGGACCATGGTTTTACTTTAGGGAAATGCATCGAATGCCTCGACAGATAGAGAGATTATATAGACAGGACTCTTCTTGACCTCTTTCTATAGCTTATCTTTCTTAAACTCTGGGTACTGTAATTATTTCGCATTTGAGGACAAACGCTCTTATTTGTGGTGGGGTGAGGCCCACCTTGTTTTGGTGTACATTTGGGCTATCTGTTTTTAATGGTGTATTTAAAACTGCTTTGCGATTGTTTGAGCTTGTGGCTCCGCTTATTCTTAATTGCAAACGATTTTTGACCCTTCCAAATTTTTTTGAATTTTTCGCACATTTTTTCCACCCCTCGTGAGTAGAATGTGGTTGTTCTTTTGCAAAAAAATTTGAGTCTCGATTTCGATCAATATCAATGACTTGAATAGTGCTCTCAATTGAACGAACATGAATGTACGGCTACGATGAGGCCAAATGAAGTTGCATAGACAATATGTGAACTCTTTGCATCTCGTTGTGATTAGTCATTTATCAAATTGATTCTCTTGTAATGACCGTTGCACACTAGCAAAAGTGTGTAGTCTTGTTTGACTTAAGTGTCGATGCCTTGTGTGATTAGCTTGCTTTGAAACTTGCATGAATAAACCTAGAATATGCCCTGTTAGTCTGATTGATTTAGAAAGGTGTCCTCTTGAGATAATCTTAGACAACTTTAAAAAGTGTGAGCCAAATTTGACATATACCTCTTTTGTAGCCTACCCGTGAGCGTGTGAAACTCTTTTGAACACCCTTTGAACCTTACATTTCTTTGGAAGAACCTTGATGAACCCTAGACCTTACTTGAACCACTACCTACAATCCTCTTAATTTGTGATTTATTGAATAGCCAACTTAGGCCAAAAGCCTAAGTTGGGGATGTGGTGAAAAGGAAAAGGATAAGTCAAGAAGTGCAAGAAAAAGTCCCCCCTAACCCATGGTATTGCATAAGTGGAAACCCCTTCAATTCAATTCAATTCAAAACAAAAACTGTGGAATAAAGTACGAAAGAAATCGGGTTTCCAAGCAATCCATGAGGATGAAGCACTAGAAAAAGAATTGATAAATGAAAAGAAGGGAATGCCTTGAGAATACCACATTCCACGAAGAAGGAGTCACTGAGCCTAAATGACCATACCTTTGCACTCATCCCCATTATAAGCCTTAGAAAGACCTTTTTGATCTTGAGTAAATCGAATCGTAAGTCGATTGGAAAATTAGGGCAAACCTATGGGTGAAAACATGCATTGTGTTCCTCTTTTTTAGTGTGAGCGTTGCATCGGATTCCTGATCTTAAATTGATTAAGCTCTGTGTGTGAATATGGAATCATTCTTCATGTGAGGGCATTTAGATACTTTTTGTTGAGCTTGAACTTGCACAAGTAGAAAACATTGCGAGCATGAGAATCTTTGGTAATGGTGTGTCACAACTTGAATCTTTGAGTACACAATTGATCCTTGCATAAGTAAATTGAGTCTTGTTGTGTGCACTCATGATTGAGTCTTGTGTAGCACTGTTTGAGACACCCTTTTTGAACGGCTGAACTCAAGTTTGCTTGAGGACAAGCAAAAGTTTAAGTTGGGGGTGTTGATGAGTCCAAAAATTGGACTCATTTAGGGCTTTATTTTGATAGAAATAGTGTCCTTGAATGCTTATTTTGTCTCAATATCTGATGAAAACTCTTAAGTTTCAGGTATTTTAAGTTTTAGTGGAACCATGGACACTTAGGAGCAAAAAGGAACAAAAAGGTTGAAAACAACGAAGAAGCTGAAGCATGAGCATCGCCAAGAACCGTTGGCGATTCGCCGAAACGAGAGACTCCACCCTTTGTTCCAGTATGTGAAGCCCTGAAGGAAGAGGATCAAAAAGGCGATGAAAGGAGCAGTCGATGCTTTCCTGAATAGTTCCGCAAAGCAGTACTATACCACCAATAGTCCAGAACGTGAAGATGATGTAGGAAAGCACTCAACGGCGATGAGACAGAAGAAAGGGGAGTCACCGAGTCATTCGGCGGACTCGACTAACCTCACCGAACTATCTGCCTGCACTAATTTCTGATGGCTATAAATACTAAACTCTTTATTAATTTTACAAGTTCCGAACCATTATTATTATTTTCAGAATAGAATAGTACGTTTTTAGATATTTTCTCTCAAGTTTGGAGAGAGTTTTGTGGGAGACTTGAAGAGAGAAGAATTTCATCTTCCCTAAGTTGGAAGTGGGTCTTCTCCATTCTTCTTCCTCTTCTTAAATGAAGGTTTAATCTCTTATACCCATTTGATTTTAGTATCATTTTAGGTGTATTTTGTTATTTCTTGATGCGTGGCTAAAAACCCCATTCTTGGGGTGTGATTTAGCAAATATGTGTTGATATTGTTATTGGGTGTTGCTTGCTAATAGGGTAGATGTATTTTAATGGTGATTTCACCTAGTGGTTGTGGTTTAATTTAATGGGTTTCTAGTTGCAAATACAAAACCACCCATGTGTTTTTGGCTTGCCCGAGAGGGAGGTCGCGAAACCAAGACCACTAGACTGATGGCCTAAGGAGTGGGTTGACATGAGGTTTAGCCCGAGAGGGTGAGCCCTAGTCCCATATCATAACACTAAGCTCGAGAGAGTGAGTGGGGTAAGGCATAGGCTGATCTTCATGCGGCAAATGAGTGTCCGAGAGAAAACTTATTTTCATCTAAAGCTTAGCCTAGTCACTATTATCTTGCAAATTTCCTATTGAAAGCATGTACCTAATAATTTATCTCAACTTGTATTGCGGTCACACCCCAAGAACATTTCCCCATACTTGATTTTCTTGTTAATTTTTGCAGTTTTTACTACTTGTGACAAAAACCCCAATTGATATTTGACACTTTCGTGTCACCCCCTTTAATTTACCATGTTTTTGTTAGTTAATGTCTTTAGCTACGACTAGTTAAAGCTTAATTTTATTTTTCTATCAATACTCAAAACCACTCCCTTGGGAAACGACGCCAACCTTTAGTTGGGTTACTATACTATCGACGATCATAGACACTCATACCGTAGTTTAGTGTTGTTGGTCACGATAAGCATCAATGGATTAAATAAAGTCTTGCCTCTAGATTCTTGTGTGATAAGAACGTACAACCTAAACTCAAAGGTAAGTTCTCGCGAGTGATGGTTAGACAATTCTTTTTATATAAGCTAGAGTGTTAGCCAGTCAAGAAATCACATCTTCAGAAGATGCATTTTGTAGAGATAGGATGTTGAGATAGATGTGTGGGCGTACTATAAGTAACAAGATTATAAATGAGGTTATTCGGGAAAAGGTGGGAGTAAAGTATGTGGTAGACTAGATGAGGGAAGTGAGAATGTGATGGTTTGTGCATGTGAAGAGAATGTGCGTTAACGCCCTAGTGAGAAGGCACGAGAGGTTGCTTATAAGGGTATGCAGAAGGGCAGAGGTAGGCTAAAAAAGTATTGGGGAGAGGTGATTAGATAGGACATGACGCAACTTCATATTTCCGAGGACATAACTCTAGATCGAAACGATTAGAGATTATATATAGGATAAAAGGTTAGTAGGGGAAGAGTGTTGTGTTTCCTAGCGAAGGTTTAGCCTTGTTAGTGTCTATTGTAGTATAGGATTATAGTTCTTGTCATATGTTGTTTATTGTGTTCGATTATTACACTAATTTGTTGTTGCTATTGTTTCTTTTCTTATTAACTGATATGTTCTCTTCATTTTTTTCTTCTTCTTCCTTTAGTTGAGAGTTTGATTCACTTCAGCCGAGAGTCTTTTGGAAACAATTTCTCTACCTCCACGAGGTAGTGGTAAGGTCTGCGTACACTCTACTCTCCATAAACCTCACGTAGTGAGATTTCACTTTATATGTTGTTGTTGTTATTGTTGTTGTTGTTGTTGTTGTTGTGAGAAATATACTTGAATGAAGAACTGAAACGTTAAGGTTAGGGAGAACTGAAACTTTAATAACAATATACCTACACATGTAATGCAATACATCAAACTGCCTTCCTTATCACAAAAGAAATTAACCGAATACAAAGGAATTTCATATGGATATCAACTAGTGACACATATGTTATTGCTAGATTAGAATACACTAACAAGGAACAAAAGGGCAGGGGGATTGTCACGACCTAAGCCTACACCCAAGACGTGGCCAGCACTCGAGAACCATTGCTGGTCCCCAAGTGAACCCTCATCCTGGCTTACTTCAAACGGAAGCCTAACTAAAGCATACAAAGCTCAAAAACTGAATAAATATTCATGAAACTTAAATAGAAAGCTTTAACTCAAAAGAGGACTCTAAATAAAATAAATTATTCAACTCGCCATAAAATAGGCAACTTACGTCTTTAAAACATTTAATAAAATAAATGATACAAACTTCTCAACTATACTGACTATGTATGAAGCCTCTAATTGTTAAAGATGGAAGTTGGGGCAAGACCCACGACATCTTGACTAAACAGAAAAGTAAATGAAATCCTTCGGAAACAAGGAGGCTCACCATAGCTAACTCGAACTCCCGAATGTATCAACGAAGCTCCTGTTAATGATCATGAATACCTGTGTCTACATCATAAAAAGATGCAGGCCAAATGGCTCAGTACGTGAAATGTACGAGCATGTAAGAGGAATCCTAAAACATAAACATAAGCTTGAACTTTGATAAAAAGGAAACATACTTACCTCTTGTCAACTCAAAGAAACATAGTTCAACTCAATGATAAGATATTCAACTCTAAGGTATACTCAGGGATACTCAAAACTACTCAAACTTGCTCAACTCAGAAGTACTCAAGGATAAGATACTCAACTTTGTAATAAGGTTCTCAACTCAGTGAAGCTCAACAATAAGGTACTCGAAATAATGAAGCATAGATCAACTCAAGATACTCAACTCGAAAAACTCAATTCATGATACTCAAGAATAAAGCAACAGTAAAAGATGCAATATATATGGAAAGCTGTAAAACTGTAGATAGCAACTCAATGTATTGAAAAATACAATAATACTCAGTATGTATATAAAAATACAATATAACTATGTAGGAGTTTCTCTAACCGACAACCACCACTATGAGCCTAAGTGATGATACAACGTCTTGCCCACGCTGCTAGAACTATCCTATACTTTGCCGTCATATAGAATGCCTTAACTAAGTGGATCCACTAGTCTATGCTAAAAAGCACTTAAGGAATCATCTAAAAAGTATGATCTTTTACTACTCATGATAGCGACATGGTTTATGGAGAATCGAGTTATCTTTAACTCGCATCCCCATATCGGTGCTCAATACTACTCCCAAAATATACTTAGCTCATATGTTTGTAAAAACAAAACACTTCTTTGGTTTGAGATAATTACTCAAAACTTAGCTTAAAAGCTCTCTTGGAAATTGATGTTTCCCTTTCTTGTTCAAATGTGAAAACATTTAAAACTCTTGGGAATACTTAGTTCCCGTATAATCTTTGAAGAAATGAACTCAACTCTTTACTCTTTACTTAACTCAAACTTATGTCTTAAAACAAAGTTAAAATGTTTGTAAAAGACTTCTTAAAATATGGTTCATGCCGAATTATAGACGTGAACAACTCAATGCAAGGTTTTCAATAACCATAGATAGAACTCAATACTTGGAACTCAAGAACTTTAATAATAATATTCACTTCAAGAATGCCAGCTCAGAGTATTCATGCGGAATTATGAGCATGAACTACTCAACTCAAGGACTCAGAGATACTTCTCGTCTCAAGACTGCTCGACTTATATGGTTCATGCGGAATTATGGACATGAATAACCCAATTTAAGGACTTCATGGGTAACATGTAATAGTCCCATGATTAGGAATATAATCTCAAATGGGTTAGAAACTCAATACTCAAGACTTAGGACATGAAGATATTACTCCTCTCATAGATACTCAACTTATGGAGTTCAAGCGGAATTATGGGCATGAACGACTTGACTCGAAAGGCTACATAACATTATGGAACTCACGTATATGACTCTTCTCATTCTCATACTTACTTTCTCAAAACTTAACTCAAATCGATTATGGATCTCAAAGGATTCACAATCGAACTCAAAAAATTTCTTAAACTCTACTCTTAACTCTCTCTTGAATGTGAATATGAATTCAAGATATATGGTTCATGTTAAGACAGATCTCGTGATGACAAAGTAGAATCATGTATAAATTCTCATCATTCTCATATTCACTTTCTCTAGTCTTGAAACAATTTATTAGAAATTGTAAAAGAATCCTCAAAATAACTCAAACGGACTTTCTCAAAAATGTTCGAAAGAACTCTCAAACTTGACTCTCAACTCTACCTTGAAATTTATTTATGAATTCAAGGATGTTATTTGTAATAGGAAAGATCTCGTGATGTTTAGGAGTGTTTTTAGATAGTCAAACATTAGAAACGATCAAGAAATCTTTGTTTGGAAGCAAGTCCGCAACATGGAGATGCATTTAAATACTTGATCGCGAAATAAACTTTGAGGTAGAATGGTCTGTGACCATTCCGCAATGTGGAGAAATTTTGTGTGAAAAATGGAGGCAGGTCCGCGACGCGGAGCGAAGTGCCAGATTCACCTGACTTTTTCCCTTCTTCGTTTTCTAACCCCAAATCGCCTAAATTCAATTCTTTTGCTCAATTTTTCTTTAGATTAAGATACCCAACACATGTACACAAGAATCTAACTCATATACAACTCTAAAATCGACATGATTCCATCAGGAACTCAACAATCTCATCTAAACTCAAGAACTGAAGCAAATTTCCAGAACATAATTCAAGAACATCATACTTTCAACTTTCTAGAACGAATTTAACGCTGAAATTAACATGATTGGCGTGTGGGTGAACAAACCCAACACTATTGAAGCTTACATACCTAAAAGAATCATCTTCTTGAAGAACTTGAAAGAAAATCTTGGAAGATGAACTCTAGCCTTAGTGTTTCTTGAATTCCTTGAGCGTAGAATATTTGGAGTGGATGAAAGGGTTTGATTTTGTGAAAACTGATTTCTATACGTTTAGGGAAATTTAGATGACCTCTTAAGGGTTTTTAGGACCAAAATACCCTTTAATAAATAAATAAAACGAGTTGGGAGTCGGAATGATTTTTCACCAGGCAGTGAGGTCTGTATTGGCTCCGTAGTTTGCGTGTCGTTAGTAAATAAGTCATAACTTTTTACTCAGAGCTCGGAATTTAGAAAACTCAGTGGCGTTGCAAAGAGGACTTGAAGGGCTTTGATTTTTTTGTTTTGTAGATCACCTAATTCATCCTGTACTAGGAATTATGGTCATTTGAATTTGACCCAAAACTTAAGAAAAACTTAGGAATTACTTGAATTAATGAACTCTCTTTAGTTTCTATTGGAACTCAAGGTGCTACATCTAGTGACCTTAACACTTAGGAAAGATTTAAATTCCTTAGTAAAAACTTACTCACTACGAAGAACGGTTCGAGTGTTAGTTCAAAAAATTTCTGGGGTTTTACATTATCTCTCCCTTGTGATCATTCGTCCTCGAATGATGGCTGGACTGGTATGGAATGAGTTACTCTTACTAAGGTCTGCGTCTAATGGTATGCTCTTACTATATTCAAGCTCAACCTAAATTATTAGGTCCGGATTCTATAACTCTGTGTAGGGAATCTCATCCCTAGACTATTACTCTTTACTACCACATTTAATCAACACTGGGCTCATATCAAGAACAACCTCATGTTTAACAACACCACATTTAAGCTTAGTACTCTAACAACTCCATGGACTCCTACTAACTAGCTCCTTCGGAACCAACTAAGGGCTCTCATTTAACTATTTCTCATAGTAAAACTTCTGAAAGGATATCTCCCATACTCTTTGGAACTCATCACTATCTTACTCTCAAACACTTGACTTGATTTCTCATCTCGTCATCTCCCCCTTAGGTCTAAAGCTGACACTTGAAAGATATGGACCTATTCCATTAGCTCTAAACTAGTCTACATCTTCTTTTACTCTAATACTTGGGAGAAGGTTATTTAATGACTACCGAACTCTCCATAATCAGGTACTAAGACCTCTTTCTAATTATGTACCTCTTCGATACCCCTCTTAATGCTCTTTTTACTCTTGTGACTTAGCCACACTTCACTTCCCTTATCTAAAGGTTAGGGTCTCTCACTAGTACTACTCATATTTATTGCAGCTAAGCACCGCAATTCCTCACCTACTATATTTCAAATCTTCCAGATCAAATCTCAAAACTAACATCATCTCCCTCATGTTGCCATTCTTTTGATCATGACACTCATCTCAAATTCAAGCTTAATGTTTATTACTAAACCCGAATATCAATATGATTCCTCGTCTACTATACTAACTTACAACTACTAGATATAAGATTAATAATCACTCTCCCACTACAATTCATGACAAATAGTAATTCCTTACCTCTTAGTCTTCATACTTACAACTTACTATCACATTTCCCTTCACAACTTGAGTACTATTCACTCACTCATTATACATCAATGCTTAATTAGTTTTATAACACTTTGAATATTAAGGCTTCTCTCTCAAAATCATAAGCCTACCTCAGATCTATCACTTCATAAATACTATGCTCTATTATTCAACACATGAATTTAGTCTCCTCTAATACGATGGCACATCGAAATCAACTCTATTCTGGTTAAAAAAATATATAATTTATCTCATCTTGACAAGCAACTCTTACTCTACCCATAAGGGAAAACTCCTCATCAATAACTTACCGAGTGAAAGACTATAGTAATATAGCTCTTCAAAACACTATCTCCCTTTCTAGGATTACTAAACGTCTGTATACTTTCTTCTAACTCTTGACTCTTTTATTACTACAGCTCATGATCTCGTAACTCATGCTACCTTTTCGAGTGAAAATACTACCCAAGCTCTAAACATACTTTCTCATAAGGATCTCAGGTGAAACATGGCTTAGAGAAGAGAGTACAACTCGATTTTAGCTCAAAGGCACAATTCATATAATTATGGGTGCATTCCTCTGAAACTGAACACTTAACTTACTCTTTGGGCTACTCTCAAGCCCCTCTGGAGTCTCATGACTTAATCAAGACTCTTGCTAAGAACAACTCATCGATAAAGGACTGACTTTTCTTTTCAACTACCTCTAGTGTGATGGGTAGTCGAATGAATTTGAGAAACGCACAAGCATGAATAAATCTCTAGGACTTAGCTCTATTGCACGATTAAGAGTATGAAAGAAGGGAAACTTATTGACGGCAAGGGCATTTTTGGACCAAACTACAAACGGAGGAAACGCTTATTAAGTGACGGAAGGCAGTTACCAAGGCACCCCAGGCGAGCATCACCTGGAGAAATGAAGTGAACCAAGTTAGTAAAGCACAAGGCAACAAAGGAGTTTAATGAGGTGAAAATACCTAGTGAATAAGTCATCCAAATGGCTTCAACGGATCACTAGAAGAACGCAACTCATTGTACCGGAGAACTCAGCTATGAACAAAGATGTCAGAAGCAAAAACAAATGGAAAGGGAGCAGAGCTGAAAAGGACACACTTACTAAGCTGAAATCCAAATCCAACTGTGCAAGAATCCCACAACATAATGTTAAATGATCCACAGCAACAGGAGACGGAATCCTTTGATCATCCAAAGACGAAACATAGCAAAAATGGAAAGGGTTGAAAGGAAAGAAGAGTGGAGGTGGATTGTTTTAGGAAACCCTATATTTGAGGGATGTGTTTAAAGGATGGGAATCTGATGGGATGGATTTCTATGCCCTTATTTTGCTTTTGTTGTTTCATTAGTGGATTTGGGTAATAGGCCCAAATTTGCTTTGTTTCTCTTGTAGTTACTTTGCTATTTAATAAAAGGCTTTGCCATATTTTGATTTTTTTTTTTAAAAAAAGGGCATTTTTGAACCAAAGTATTGACGGTAAGGGCATTTTTGAGCCAAACTATAACGGAGGGCATTTTTGATCCTTTTGCCTTTTGATATTAAATATGTCGTGTGGAAAGTTGTGATTGAAGAAATACCAAAAAAGGAAAGAGACATTTTTTTAAATGGACTAAAAAGGTAAGTAGGGCAAACAATTTTGAAATTGAGAGAATATATTCTAAATGCTAAAAATTACTAGCTCTCTTCGTCCTAATTTAAGGATTTTGGTTTAACTGAGCTCGATGTTCAAGAAATAAAGATTTTTTAAAAAACTTTTGTAGGCTTAAATTAAAAATGTGTGTAGTCCTTTAAATCTTGTGATTTTAAACTGTTCATGTAAAATGTTAAAATTGAAAAACTTATCAAATATAAAAAGTGAAATTCTTTTTGGGACATATCAAAAAGAAAAATAAGACACTTAAGTTAGAATGAAGACGATATTAATTAATTCAGAGTACTTATATTCATAACTCGCTCCATTCATTAAAAAATGTATGTAGTCCTTTAATTCTTGTGATTTTGAACTTTTCATGTAAAATGTTAAAATTGGAAAACTTACCAAATATAAAAAGAGACATTCTTTTTGGGACAGATCAAAAAGAAAAATAAGACACTTAAGTTGAAATGAAGATGATATTAATTCAGAGTACTTATATTCGTATCGTCTTAATGAACTTCTCGAATAAAAAAGAGATGTTCACTTTTGCTTATTCAATTTAGCAAATTAAGAGACAAATATCACTTAATTCCTAAACTGTTTTTATTATTAACTAAAATCATTTTTCAATACATTTCTCAAAATATTGAATTTATTTTATTCAATATATTCTTCATTTATTAGATATTTTTTGAAGAATATTCCAAGTTAAATATAAATAAGTAAAAATGAACGGAGAAAGCATGAAATATTAGAGCAAAAGATGATATTCGAGAAAGAAACATAAAAAGATAAAAAGTCAAGAGGCCGGTTAGCCACGAGGCAAAACTGTGTATTAAGCAGATAATTAGATGTGAGCATAATTATATTAACTTCACAAATCATATTTCATGTTTTGTCTTTCCAGAAGCAATTATGAATTAATCAACTTTAGATTTAAATTTGACATCATTAAAAGAAAAAGAAATAATTTGATTACTACTAATTAATTTTATGGGTATTTTTAAAATTAATTGGTAATATGTAAAAGGGAAACTACGTGAGATTATAATAATTATTTTTTTGTTATAAATAAATAGTTGAAATAATTGTTATAAAAAATAAAAATAAGGATGATAAGCATATATAATAATATAAACCTCATGATATGTTAGTTTTATGAAGTAAAATCAAAAGGGTCTCAAATTTTATTTTATTTTTGGTTTTCTTGGATCACGCAATTCATGACCTATTTGGAGTTGACACTTTCACTAAAATTTTCTTCATATCCAATATTCAAACCTGAGATTTCTGATTAAGGGTGAAACAATT
The DNA here is from genome assembly GCF_900185275.1 of Solanum verrucosum. Classification (NCBI taxonomy): domain Eukaryota; kingdom Viridiplantae; phylum Streptophyta; class Magnoliopsida; order Solanales; family Solanaceae; genus Solanum; species Solanum verrucosum. The sequence goes on from NW_026019957.1 coordinate 4,211,042, forward strand.
CCATGTGGCAAAATGAACATACTTTTAGTAAACGTCAAATTATTGGTCAAAGCAAAGGAGCCAAAATAGTTTATCCAATTTGACATACTAACCCAACTTATAATTAGGAGTTGTTGTTTTGTGATTGATTGACCAATCATATGGTTAAACAAGTTTTCTTTAAGACTATTAACATATCTTACTACCTTTTAATAATTAGTTTATTATTAACTCTTTCTTTTGAAACTTTCTTCAAAAAGAATATTTCTTTCAACTTTAAATCTTATATCTCGAATTATTAATTAAACATTAATATTTGTGAGTCTACACGTGAAAAATGTGCTACCTCTCACAAATTTAATAAAGAAGGAAAAAGAGACTTTAATTACAACTAAGGAAGTATGATCATGATTCATGTCTCCCAATATATTGAACTTGAACGTCACATTATTTATTAAGAATTATTTTTAAAAAAATTAACATTATAATTATATTTTAAAAATTTTATATTAAACTAGTAGTACTCTATATTAAATTTTGGTGAGCATTTTAATATTATAGTAAAGTGCTTTAACTTATTTTTGTTAGTGGTAGAATGTGGTCATTACTTCATTTTAGAACTCAAATAACCTTATTCTACCTTATTATATGTTTTGTAACTCATGTAATTTCTAATTCATAATTCTTCTGTTTATCTACCTATTTTTTCTAATTCATTTTAGATGAAGAATTTTTTTGCCTATAAAAGTAGTGATTTTACTTTATGTCGGATTAAAGGAGTTAAAAATAGAGTTTTTTTTTAGTGAAGGAATGTTTCTTTTTTAGTGAAGGTTTGAACTCAATGTTTATCTAGAGTTGTTGAGTTGTTTGCTGTTATAAGGTTAACAAGTCAAGAGGACTATTGTTGGACTGATAAATATATTTGTTGTAGTGGTGGATCACCTTAGAGAAATCGAGATATATGTGCATCAGCCAAAATATTATTATTTTTCAATTGTAATTGTATTTTCACCTATATTTTATGTAGCTATTTAATGATAAGAATAATATGAAATATAATTAAGAAAATGTTAAATTTCTTTTGATCGATTCGATAAAATATTGAATAAGTTAAAAGAAAATTTTGTTTTTAATATAATAAACAAATAAAATGAAAAGGAGGGAGTAATTGCTAAATGTATGGGAAACAAGTAGCCATTTTAATATAAATATTCACTTCATGGAGAAAGAAAATAACAAAAATAACTTTTACTGGTAATAAATATACATATTAACAAAGAGTGTTAAATCTTTTATCGACATTAGTTAATTGTCATTGGATCTAATGTTGCTATAGGCTTTAGGGACATTTACAAAGAGTGTTAATTGCCGCTAAAATTACACATTTAAAGACAATTAATCTATTGCTATTAATTAATTACCGCTAAAGATCATTTTGCTCGGTTAGAATTCAAGCTTCATGGAAAGTGCAAGCAATGACATTGTCTTTTTAGTTAGCAAAATCTACCACTTGTGAATTTTAAGATAATTTTTTTCTTAATGATCTTGCTTCCCTTTTTCCATCCTATAATCTCAGTCAACATTTATGCATGCACACTCAATCCTAGTATAAATATGTGCAAGTAGGCAATCAGCATATATTTATCTTCCATGGTGACTACTATTATATATATTAGACCAAGTCTCCTCCTTATAGTTTTTTTTTAATCCTTTTATTTGATACTTGTTAGTGCTTTTTAATCCTTAGTCTCTCAAGTTGCTTGTATTGTAAAGGCTTATAGTCTGGTCTTATCAATATGATGATACCAATATATATTTGTGAAGTTAGTTTATATAATCTATGTCTCAATCCAAAAACTGATAATATATCTCTATACGTTATGTGTAAATTCTGTGGGTGAATTTTATATCTAATACATGAAATAAGTTAAAGTGATCAAGTCTTGAAAGAAATAGGAAGCTTTGTTATCCTACTCAGATTTAGTAAGAAAAAAAAACATTTTATATATCAATGTTAATTTGAATTGCCATTTGCACACTCCATTCATAAACTAGCTATATATGCAGTGATGGAGCTAGGAATTTCAAAAAAGGTGTCCAGAAATAGCACAACAAAAGCTCTTTTCAAAAAGTAGAACTAGTGAGATTTAAACACACGAGCACTTCCTCATTCCAAGAAGGTGAAATCACTGGGATATAACACCTTGTTATGTTAAGGGTGTCCAAAATATGTTATTTAATTATTTTGTGTATCATTTTACTTGTATATATAATATTTTCAGACGAACATGTGTGGCTACGCCACTGTATATATGTGTATATGCCTCGTAAACTTAGTAAAGAGTTCTCGTTTTACCATAAATTTTGAAATTGAAAATTGGAGAACTTGAAATTGTGATTTTCGGAACTTCAAGTTGTGTATGGACATGTATTTTACTGAGAAAAATTTAAAGATTTCTGAGTGGAAGTGAAATTTCTCTCAAAAATTAGTTTGAGCTAGTTTTTTTTTAGTAGCTCAAAAATATATGAAGATAAAATTTTTAAAATCTGATCAAATTTCATGGTCAAACAGAATTTTGACGATTATATAATAAACAAAGCGATAATGAATTATTAGAAAGGAGAAATTTACAAAAGAATTGTTTAACAATCCTAAACCAAGTCCATTTTTTCATGTACAAGGTAATCATCAAATTCTGCAGGCAGAAATTTGAATTTCCTAATCCCCTACACCTAAAAATCTCCTAGATATACACAACATAAACAAATCAATGAATCCTCCTACCTTCTTAAAAATAAAAAAAATAAGAAAATCACCACAAGAAAACATAGAATAAGTGACACAAATTAATTTCATAGCTAAAAAGATAAAATCCCATGCTAATTAATTCTATTTAGCTATGGATTAGTGACAGATTATACACCAAGGAGAGGTTAATTGACCTCAAGTATAGTATGTAAGGCAGGCCTCCATGAGTGATGACGATGTAACTCATCTTCATCGACGTTCATCAATTTTGTCAATAATTGATGTATCGATAGACCTTCAATGTCTGCCTTACCCATTAGCTCTGATAATTGCTTCTTCGTGATTTTTATCTTTACCTCTTTTATTTTAGTCGTAGGCGAATGAATGTTTTCCTTATTATTTTCTCCCATGAGAAGATCATCTTCCTCTAATTTCATTGTCTTGCGACAATTGAAATCTTTGTTAGTTTCTAGCACGGACAATTCTTTTTTCATACAATTTCCCATATTTCTTGATTTTTATACTGGATTTTCTCTTTTATCTTTTATGCAGAAATATATGAGTTATAGTATCTAGGAAAGTTTTTCTTTGTAAAGATGAATATTGTGACATATAACTATATATATATATATATATATAATATGTAGGAGATGTCCAACTTGGCAGGTGATGATGTTCAATTTTGACCTTATCCTTTTTGGGTCAAATTCCACCTACTTTTTAATTTGGACTTTCGCTCTAGGCTTAGTCGTTGATTAATAACTTATCACATGATTCACTTCTAAATTTTTTTAGATGAGGCAATTAAATCTTTTTAAAAATATGATGTTAGACCAAATAAAAGTTTTGAGTTTAAGTTTTATTACCATTCATTATACAAAAACTTAAATTCATATATTAGGTTCCATGAATTCTTTAAATTCACACGGGTGTATTTTTTTATCGACGCACAAAGAAAATATTTTGTTACAAATGAACAAGATATTGAGAAATCATCTATACATAAAATATATAGAGTCCATTACACCTCACAATAATCAATGGACAATCATCGTACATTTAGTATAATTAAGCCGCTAAAAACTCAAAAATTTGTTGAGCTAGTAGGGAATTGTTTGAGCTAACTTTAGTATAAGCCGCTAAAAATTGTCTTTTATTTCACCTTCCTAGTAGGGAACGGTTTGAACTAACTTTCTCTGATATACATATATATATACTAGTAAATATGTTTGTGCTTCGCGTGGTGCATTTACCAATTCTTAAGTCACAACAATTCACAAGTCCTTTTCATTTTTATGTTACATCAGAAGGAATAGGAAAAGTTATTACAACACTTAGGTATGCTACCTTATGAAAAATCATCAATAATATGTAGTCTAGAAAAGAATACATCATTTTTTTTGGTACAAAAAGATTTAATATATTATAACTTAAAATGCGTCATTACAATGAAGTGGCAGAGCAGTACTATTGCTAAAGTTAGTAGAGGGTGTTAATTGTAGATAACAATATATACTAGTACTATATGGCTTATCATGCCTAGCAAAAGTAGTTCCGGCTTTGTCTGCTTCTAGAATCCTGATGACAAACAATGGTGGAATTGTCCATGATAAAAAGAAGCGATTCCAACTTTGCACCCTCTTTAGCTAGAATATCTGCCACTTTATTTGTTTCCCGGTAGCTATGCTGCATCGGAGGGTTCTCTAGTCGCCATATTAGATCCCTACACGCAGACAATCTTCCTTTAAGTATTTAATAATGTCCGCACAATCTATGTCTATTTCTAATAATGGTTTTAAATTATGGTGATGTTCCACAAGAAGAAAGGAAAAACTTGATCCCATTTAAGAGATTTGTTTATAGTTAGGTTCTTATTTTTTTGTATGCTAAGACTCGAACCGTTCTTCGTAGTGAGTAAGTTTTTACTAAGGAATTTAATTTTTTCCTAAGCGTTAAGGTCACTAGATGTAGCACCTTGATTTCCAAGAAGAACTAAAGAGAGTTCATTCAAGTAATTCCAAGTTTTTCTTAAGCTTTCGGTCAACTTCAAACGACTATAACTCCTAGTACATGATGAGTTAGGTGAGTTAGAAGATAAAACAATTAAAGCCCTTCAAGTCCTCTTTCCAACGCCACCAAGTTTTCTAAATTCCGAGCTCTGAGTAAAAAGTTATTACTTATTTACTAACGATGCTCAAACCTGGCAGAAGCCCCACGATGGCTCCGCGTTACGGAGCCAATACGGACCTCACTGCCTGGTGAAAAATCATTCCGACTCCCAGCTCGTTTTATTTATTTATTAAAGGGTATTTTGGTCCTAAAAACCCTTAAGAGGTCATCTAAATTTCCCTAAACATATAGAAAATCAGTTTTCACAAAATCTAACCCTCTCATCCACTCAAAAAATTCTACGCTCAAGGAATTCAAGAAACGCTAAGGCTAGGGTTCATCTTCCAAGATTTTCTTTCAAGTTCTTCAAGAAGATGGTTCTTTCAGGTATGTAAGCTTCCATAGTGTTGGGTTTGTTCACCCACACGCATATCATGTTAATTTCAGCATTAAATTCGTTCTAGAAAGTTGAAAGTATGATGTTCTTGAATTATGTTCTGGAAATTTGCTTCAGTTCTTGAGTTTAGATGATATTGTTGAGTTCCTGATGGAATCATGTCGATTTTAGAGTTGTATATGAGTTAGATTCTTGTGTATATGTGTTGGGTATCTAAATCTAAATAAAAGTTGAGCAAAAGAATCGAATTTAGGCGATTTGGGGTTAGAAAACAAAGAAGGAACAAAGTCGGGCGAATCTGGCACTTGGCTCTATGTCGCGGACCTACATCCCTACTTCACACAAATTTTCTCCGCGTCACGGACCATTCTGCCTTAAAGTTTATTTCGCGATCAAATATTTAAAGGCATCTCCACATCGCGGACTTGCTTCCAGACAGTGATTTCTTGATTGTTTCTCATGTTTAACTATCTAAAAACACTCTTAAACATCACGAGATCTTTCCTATCACAAATTACAACCTTGAATTCATAAATCAATTTCAAGGTAGAGTTGAGAGTCAAGTTTGAGAGTTCTTTTGAACATTTTTGAGAAAGTCCATTTGAGTTATTTTGACGAATCTTCTACAATTTCCGATAAATTGTTTCAAGACTAGAGCAAGTGAGTATGAGAATGATGAGAATGTATTCATGAGTCTACTTTGTCATCATGAGATCTTTCATATCATGAACCATAACTCTTGAATTCATAATTCACATTCAAGAGAGAGTTAAGAGTAGAGTTCAAGAAAGTTTTTGAGTTCAATTGTGAATCCTTTGAGATCCATAATCGACTTGAGTTAAGTTTTGAGAAAGTAAGTATGAGAATGAGAATGGTCGTATACATGAGTTCCATAATGTTATGTAGCCCTTTGAGTCAAGTCGTCCATGCCCATAATTCCGCATGAACTCCATAAGTTGAGTATCCATGAGAGGGGTAATATCTTCATGTCCTAAGTCTTGAGTAATGAGTTTCTAACCCATTTGAGATTATATTTCTAATCATGAGACTATTACATGTTACCCATGAAGTCCTTGAGTTGGGTTATTCATGTCCATAATTCCGCATGAACCCTATAAGTCGAGCAGTCTTAAGACGAGAAGTATCTTTGAGTCCTTGAGTTGAGTAGTTCATGCTCATAATTCCGCATGAACCCTCTGAATTGAGCATTCTTGAACTGAGTAGTATTATTGAAGTTCGTGAGTTCCAAGAATTGAGTTTTATCTATGGTTATTAAAAACCTTGCATTGAGTCGTTCACGTCCATAATTCGGCATGAACCATATTTTAAGTAGTCTTTTACAACCGTTTTAACTTTGTTTTAAGACTTAAGTTTGAGTTAAGCAAAGAGTAAAGAGTTGAGTTCATTTCTTTAAAGATTATACGGGAACTAAGTATTCCCAAGAGTTTTAAATGTTTTCACATTTGAACAAGAAAAGGAAACACCGATTTCCAAGAGAGCTTTTAAGCTAAGTTTTGAGTGATTATCTCAAACCTAAGAAAGAGTTTTGTTTTTATAAACATATGAGCTAAGTATATTTTGGGAGTAGTATTGAGCACCGATATGGGAATGCGAGTTCAAGATAACTCAATTCTCCATAAACTATGTCGCCATCATGGGTGGTAAATGATCATACTTTTTGGATGATTCCTTAAGTGCTTTTTAGCATAGACTAGTGGATCCACTTAGTTAAGGCGTTCTATATGACGACAAAGTATATGACAGTTCTGGCAGCGTGGGCAAGACGATATATCATCACTTAGGCTCATAGTGGTGGTTGTCGGTTAGAGAAACTCCCACAGAGTTATATTGTAATTTTATATACATACTGAGTATTATTGTATTTTTCAATACATTGAGTTGCTATCTACAGTTTTACAGCTTTCCATATATATTGCATCTTATACTGTTGCATTATCCTTGAGTATTTGGAGTTGAGTATCTTGAGTTGAATATCTTGAGTTGATCTATGCTTCATTGTGTCTAGTACCTTATTGTTGAACTTCACTGAGTTGAGAACCTTATTACTAAGTTGAGTATCTTATCCTTGATTACTTCTGAGTTGAGTAAGTTTGAGTAGTTTTGAGTATCCTTGAGTATACCTCTAAGTTGAATATCTTATCATTGAGTTGAACTATGTTTCTTTGAGTTGACAAGAGGTAAGTATGTTTCCTTTTTATCAAAGTTCAAGCTTATGTTTATGCTTTAGAATTCCTCTTACATGCTCATACATTCCACGTACTGAGCCATTTGGCCTGCATCTTTTCATGCTGTAGACACATGTATTCAGGATCATCAACAGGAGCTTCGTTGATACATCCGGGAGTTCGAGTTAGCTATGGTGGGCCTCCTTGTTTCCGGAGGATTTCATTTACTTTTCAGTTTAGTCAGGATGTCATGGGTCTTATCCCGACTTCTATCTTTAACAGTTAGAGGCTTTATAGATAGTCAGTATAGTTGAGAAGTCTCTATCATTTATTTTATTAAATGTTTTAAAGACGTAAGTTGCCTATTTTATGGCGAGTTGAATAATTTATTTTATTCAGAGTCCTCTTTTGAGTTAAATCTTTCTATTTAATTTTCATGAATATTTATTCAGTTTTTAAGCTTTGTATGCTTAAGTTAGTCTTCCGCTTGAAGTCAGCTAGGATAAGGGTTCGCTTGGGGACCAACAATGGTTCTCGAGTGCTGGTCACGTTCAGGGTGTAGACTCAGGTCGTGACAAAGTTGGTATCAGAGCACAAAGTTCAAGTGTCCTAGGTTGTCTATGAAGTCGTGTCAAGTAGGATATTGTTTATGGTTGTGATCAGCGCCCCACTTCTATAAATGAAGGACTACATACATTTAACATTGGTCAAAAATACCCTTATTGTTATTTAATGGGTCAAAAATGCTCATTTCCTAAATAAATATATTATTATTTTCTTTTGGGAAAAAGGACAAATATACCACCCGAACTATCATAAATGGTATGTCGATATCCTCCGTCATACTTTTGGAACTTTGGTGCCCCTCCCGTCCAAAAACTAGAGCATATATACCCTTTAAACTAACGGACACAAATGTGTCATAATCTTATCCACCGACCCAACATTTATTAAAAATTGGATCGACGGATAAGATTGTGTCACGTTTCCCTATTTAGTCTTTTGTTAGAGTGAAGGGCATATATGCTCTAGTTTTTGGACGACAGGGGCGCCAATATCTCAAAAGTATGATGGAGGGTATCTGCATACCATTTATGATAGTTCAAGGGTATATTTGTCCTTTTTCCCTTTTCTTTTTAACACATTCTTTTTCTAATAATGTTTTTTTTAATTTAGCAAATGTTCATCTTACTTCAATTCAGAAAAAAATAAAAAATGAAAATATTTCTTATTTTATTATTATCATTATATAAATATAAATTAGTGATGGATATACTATGATCTTATATATATGACATATAATATTTGTCGAAAGGGTACATGAAGTTAATAATATTTTAATTATGAAGAAAATGTGTTTAAAAAGAAAAAAAAAGTAATATATTTATTCGGAAAAGGGCATTTTGACCCATTTTGTAATTATAGGGGCATTTTTGGACCAAAGTATTGACTAGAAGTGCATTTTTGAACCAAAGTATTGACGGTAAGGGCATTTTTGTTCCTTTCACATAGTTTAAGGACATTTTTGACCTTTTATATTAAAAGACATTTTGATGTATTTAATATATCTTTAATTTAAAATCATAAAATTTAAAATTTATTATTTTTACTTTCTTAAATTTTGTATGAAGTAATAAGAAAAATTGAAACCAATGAAGTAATAGATAATTGTACAATGTGTTACAATACTCTTGATCGGTCAAAATCTCATCACCTGCCAAGTTGGACTCTGATACGAATTTTGTTGTTTGGATTAATTCATTTCTTAACTTTTCTCTTCTATGGTGGAACTAATGAAACTACGAATCTAATAATTAATCTAAAACAGTGTTGAATTATTTTAATTACAATTATTAGTGGGAAATCAGTTATACATATACCATACCAGTATCTACCTAAATCTTATTTATTAATAAGATAAATTTTCTCTGCTATTGTTATTTTATGATATTAACCTAATTAATGCATTGAAGAACCAGGTTCTTAAACTCCTTCCTTAAGGGAGTAAAAAGACCACGACTTATCCTAATATGATTTGTCTCAAATTCCTACTAAAAATTTGAGCAATTTCATATTACAACTATATCTAATCAAAAGGATCGGACTAAATCTAAGGGTCTTCCATCAATTAACACTACCATTTTCTTAACTGAGACGACATGTTAAAGATTTGATTTTTATATAATATTTGTCAATCATTAAAACTTTGTTAGTTCAACAAATTCTCTCTTCTTTTTTTTTATGATGATAAATTAAATCTATAGAAAATTTCATGTTCAACTCCCCCTCTAAGAACCAAGTTGATCAACAAATATGACTTAGTAAAATGTGTGAATTGTGATCTCATCTAAGTCTATCTAGAAATTCACTTTCCACTCATTGAAACCTTCTAATTATGACAACAAGCTACATAAATTCAATCATGTTTCCTACAAACATAGTCAATAATTTGCACATGATCAGTAGATTCTTTGATTAGTAAAAATTTGATGTGGCATAATTGAATAAGTAGGTGTTAGTCAAGTTAAATAAGATAACATGGTCACTAGAAATACACTAACATGAGCATAATAATAGTAGTATCTCAATGAAAATCCAAAGATATTTGCCATCTTGAAGTTCCATATTCAAAATCAAACTATTTTTAAAAAATAATCAAACTAATTAATTTATAGATGCAACAACTAAGTTATAAGTGCCCAAATTACAAAAAAACTTTATATATTTTCCATAATAAACTAGAGGAGCACAAAGAAATTCATGAATTAACATGAATGTCTCTCCATGCCAATAGCAAAGTGGCATCTACTGAAATGTTTCAGAATTGTGATGGCTAGTTATTGTATATAATTTATAGGCATAATATATAAATATATCCTTTAACTTGGCTTCAACTTGCATCTACACCCTTCAATTTTGGGTGTGCACACGTCTTACATGTCATAGTACATGTAGGACGCCACAGGACACCAAATTTTCATGTAGGACGGATGTGTCTATTTATTCGAGAAATAGGTAGTACAACATGACACCATTCACACGGTATGTGTCACAAAAATGGGCGGTGCGACATAGTGAATGTGTAGAAGCGAAAAATAGTTCTATAAATACATGCTAGATCAAGATTTTTCGTTACCCTTCATTTTGGACGGTGTTTTTTCATTTATTGACCAAACTAAGCCATTATTTAATCAGTTTATCAAAATAATACGTTTTTAAAAAAATAATTACAAAATTAATATAAACAGATTTTTCAATAACGTTTTAGGGTATATTTTATTTTAAAAATTAAGTTGTGTGAAATATTTGTTGTTGATGGGTTAAGTTTAGAAACGTTACTTTGAGTAACATTTTCAGCATAATATGTACGTTACTCTGAGTAACGTTTTATAATACTTTACTCTAAGAGACGTTTTAAACCTAAAACGTTACTCACAGTAACGTTTCTTAAGAATCTAATCACAGGTCATCGAATCCTGCAAATTTAGAATCAAATTCTGCAAATCTAGCTGTAAAACGTTACTTTCAGTAACGTTTTACCTTAAAAACGTGACTGTCAGTTACAATACTTTGTTAAAGTCATATTCCTCCATTTTTCAAACTGACCACATGTGATTATAAAATAAATCTTGTTGAAAGAAATGCTTTGCATATTCCAACAACATTCAACAAAGTTTTTACACTACTAAAAAATTGTCAAAAAACGACGGCCAAAAGCGACGGACTGTGTCATTTTTTTGGTCAAAATCGACGGAAAAGTGACGCAGTCACCTCCGTCGCTTTTTAACTCGACGTTTTTAAAAAAGCGACGGACTGCGTCGCTAAAAAGCGACGGACTGCGTCGCTAAAAAGCGACGGACAACATTGCTTTTCAAAAAGCGACGGACAGTGTCGCTTTTCAAAAAGCGATGGACTGCGTCTCTTTTAGCGACGGACGGCATCGCATTTTTACTAAAAAAAATGACAGAGTCCATCACTTTATTTTAATTTTAATTTTTTTATTTCTAAAAGGCGACGCAGTCCGTCGCTTTTCTGGAAATTTTATTTTTGAAAATCCCAGAAAAGCGACGGACAAAAGGACACTGTCCGTCGCTTTTCTAGAAATTTTATTTTGAAAAACCCAGAAAAGCGACGGACTAAACCACTCTGTCCGTCGCTTTTATGGGTTTTTAAAAAAATTAACCCCAGAAAAGCGACGGACTAAACCACTCTGTCTGTCGCTTTTCTGGGTTTTTAAAAAAATTAAAACCCAGAAAATCGACTGACTAAACCACGTTGTCCGTCGCTTTTTCTACAATATTTTTGACAGTAAAAACTGGCAGTTTCTGCTACCCACCTGCAAATGCAATTCAATTCAATTCTACACTATTAATCCCAATCAAACACACAATTATAAACAATCTAAACAAAACATAAAACAACAAACTTAAAATAACATTCAAAAGTATCTAAATCATAAATTAAACACTTATAAAGTCTTTTAAAATTCGTTTCAAATTTTCAAAAAGTTCATAAATGTCCAAAGATCTAAACTAGGGAGTGAGATCTACATAATCATCATCATCACTCTCGTTGTCGGTGTCATCGGGAGCGGAAGTAGTAGGTCGACGAGCGAGGTTCATCACTTGTTCTTTGATTTGCTAAACGGTCTCACTCATGCTTGCTTGTTCAGCTACTCTTCTCTTCTCTGACTCTGCTAGTGCCGTTGTAAGTTTAGCTATTTGATCCGACATAGCAGCAATCTGAACACCGTCAAGTGCATCGGCTTGACGTGACGATCCAATACCTTCTAAGCCTGACTGGAGTCGTCTAACATCGTTTCTAGAGCCTAGACCATAGCATCTACCCTTGTGTGTCCCCCCTGCCACTTTTTCTTTCCAAATCTGGGTGGACAATTCAGGGGTTAATTGGACCGAACTATCTAGATTCTCAGCGACGTACTGATGAAAGTCATTCTGCATATTAAATATAAAAATTGACATCAATATATATACATATCACAAATATATTCACTATTAATATATATTATTCATTGTATGTTCAATAAAATTTCTAACACCGTCAATAAACTCAGGTTTCAAACCAGCACCAGTTTCATAATGCATATTATACATCTACAAACGATGATCCATCTACAAAAATATAGATATTCAATTATATTATAAATAAAATTTAATAATAATTTTACTAGTAGTATTCCTAAAATTAGTTTAGTATTGACAAAACCACATTATTTAATTTAACTTATTTAAACAACTTAACAACTTTTTAACTTGAACTAGTTTAGTTTTGACTTAATTCCAACAACTAAATCCATCAACAAAACCACATTATTTAATTTAACTTATTTAAACAACTTAACAACTTTATAACTTGAACTAGTTTAGTTTTGACTTAATTACAACAACTAAATCCATCAACAAAACCATATTATTTAATTTAACTTATTTAAATTTAAAGCTAAGTGTCAACACTAGATGGACAGAAATCGATCTTGCAAGAAAATCAATTTTGTCATCAATAGGATCAACCAGTGTTGGTACTCATGCTTAACAAATATATTATTTCTAAATTTAAAGCTAAGTGTCAACACTAGATGGACACAAATCGACCTTGCAAGAAAATTAATTTTGTCATCAATAGGATCAACTAATGTTGGTACTTATGCTTAACAAACAATCGATGGACACAAAAATATTATCATAAAATTAAAGCTAAATATCGATACTAGATGGACACAAACACATTATTGAAAACAATTGTACTTGAACTTTAGAAATTTAGAAGCACCAACCTTATCTCCTACTTTGATGAAAGAAGCAATATAGTCTTGTATCAACTTTTTTAGATGTTGAGCTTCCTCAGTTGCCTAGCACGAAAAGTTCTAAAATTAGTTAAATTTCAAGTTCAAGTTCTAATTCTAAGTTCAAGTTCAAGTTCAAGTTTTAAGTTCAAAGTTCAAGTTCAAATTCTACGTTCAAGTTCTAATTTCAAGTTCAAGTTCTAATTTCAATTTCTAAGTTCTAGTTTCAAGTTCAAGTTCAAGTTCTAGTTCTAAGTTCAAGTTCAAATTCTAAGTTCAAGTTCTAAGTTCAAGTTCAAATTCTAAGTTCAAGTTCTAAGTTCAAGTTCAAATTCTAATTTCAAGTTCAAGTTCTAATTTCAAGTTCTAAGTTCAAGTTCAATTTCTAATTTCAAGTTCAAGTTCTAATTCTAAGTTCAAGTTCAAGTTCTAAGTTCAAGTTCTAATTTCAAGTTCAAGTTCTAACTTTAACTTCAAATTCTAAGTTCAAGTTCAAGTTCAAGTTCTAATTTCAAGTTCTAAGTTCAAGTTCAAGTTCAAAGTTCAAGTTCAAATTCTAATTTCAAGTTCAAGTTCTAAGTTCAAGTTCTAAGTTCAAGTTCAATTTCTAAGTTCAAGTTCTAAGTTCAAAGTTCAAGTTCAAATTCTACGTTCAAGTTCTAATTTCAAGTTCAAGTTCTAAGTTTAAGTTCAAATTCTAAGTTCAAGTTCAAGTTCTAAGTTCAAGTTCAAGTTCTAAGTTCAAGTTCAAGTTCAAATTCAAGTTCAAGTTCTAGTTCTAAGTTCAAGTTCAAGTTCTAAGTTCACGTTCAAATTCTAATTTCAAGTTCAAGTTCTAAGTTCAAGTTCTACTTTCAAGTTCTAACTTCAAGTTCTATTTCTAATTTCAAGTTCAAGTTCTAATTCTAAGTTCAAGTTCAAGTTCTAAGTTCAAGTTCTAATTTCAAGTTCTAAGTTCAAATTCTAAGTTCAAGTTCAAATTCTAATTTCAAGTTCAAGTTCTAAGTTCAAGTTCAATTTCTAAGTTCAAGTTCTAAGTTCAAAGTTCAAGTTCAAATTCGACGTTCAAGTTCTAATTTCAAGTTCAAGTTCTAAGTTTAAGTTCAAATTCTAAGTTCAAGTTCAAGTTCTAAGTTCAAGTTCTAGTTCTAAGTTCAAGTTCAAGTTCTAGTTCTAAGTTCAAGTTCAAGTTCTAGTTCTAAGTTCAAGTTCAAGTTCTAGTTCTAAGTTCAAGTTCAAGTTCAAGTTCTAGTTCTAAGTTCAAGTTCAAGTTCTAAGTTCAAGTTCAAATTCTAATTTCAGGTTCAAGTTCTAATTTCAAGTTCAAGTTCTAAGTTTAACTTCAAATTCTAAGTTCAAGTTCAAGTTATAAGTTCAAGTTCAAGTTCAAGTTCAAGTTCAATTTCTAGTTCTAAGTTCAAGTTCAAGTTCTAGTTCTAAGTTCAAGTTCAAGTTCAAGTTCTAGTTCTAAGTTCAAGTTCAAGTTCAAGTTCTAGTTCTAAGTTCAAGTTCAAGTTCAAGTTCTAGTTCTAAGTTCAAGTTCAAGTTCTAAGTTCAAGTTCTAAGTTCAAGTTCAAATTCTAATTTCAGGTTCAAGTTCTAAGTTCAAGTTCAATAATAATTCAAACTAGTCCTAAATTCAAAATTCAAACTAGTCTTAAAATCACAAATTCAAACTAGTCCTAAAATCCCAAAATCTAACTAGTGCTAAAATCCTAAATTCAAACAACTCCTTAAATACCCTAATTCAATCTAATCTTACAATTCCAAAATCAAACTAATTAACTCAAGAAATACCGAATTTCAAACAAATCCTAAGATACCCTAATTCAAACAAACCCCAACATTAAAATTTTCATTTCACAATCAACAAACACAAACGAACAATCAAATAATCCCTAATTCAAACTAACCATCAAAAACCCCTAAATCATTCACTTACTAACTAACAATCAATCAAACTAACAATCAATAAAATAAACTAATTCAATACTCAAATTGAAAGAAATTAAAAATAATATTATGAAACCCTAACCTTCAATTAATGGAGAAGGGCAGTGGATCGAGGTTGGAGTCAGTTGGCCGGAGATGTGGTTGCTCTCATCGCCGGCTGCTGATGTTGATTGCTTGGAGCTCGCTGGCCGGAGCAGTTGAGGGAGAGACAGAGTAGCGAACTTTCGCTGATTGGAGAGACGAGAGAGAGGCGGCGATTTGTCTCGCCATTCTCGCCGGTGAGAAGAGACGGGAGGGAGCAAGGAGAGAAGAGATGAGAAGAGGAGGGTGGCGGGAGGAGGGCGACGGGAGGAGGCTGGGCTGCTTGAGAGAGAAGAAAAGAATGAGTTTTCAAAATTAGAGGGTTTGGTCTTTTTTAGGTCAAAAATAGGAAGGTTAGGTAGATTTAATTTGAGCCATTGGATTAGTTAAGATGAGCGGTTAGGATTTGATCTAGGATTCACTTAAAGGATGGACAGTTAAGATTTAAACTAATGTTTCAAGATTTGGACAAAAAGGGTTATAATTGCAATGAATGAATGGCTAAAATTGCAACTAAAATTGATATAAGAGGCTATAATTGAAAAACGAAATTGGATTGAGGTGGCTAGAATTGCAATGAATTGAATAAGGAAAAAGCTAAAATTGAAAGGTATTAGATTAGAATGGGCTAAAAATTAAATGATTTCGAGAAAAATTAAAGAAATGCTATCCAATTAAAATACTACAAATATTATAACATTTTATATAATAAAAATCACTTAAATTTTAAAACATTTGAATAAAATAATTATTCCGAGTTTTACTTATAATTTTAAAAAATATTTTAATAATATTTACAATAATTTTATAAAGCATGCAAACTAAAATATATAATTTTTAGACAAAATCGATTAAAAATTTAAACTCGGAATATTTTTTAAAAAAAACACGTATTTAACCAAATAGCACTTCCGAAAGGGTTATAGGTCTGTCAAAATTGGGTGTCAACATACCGACATCGTGAAGTCGATATTATCTAAATAAAATAATTATTTAAATATACCGACCTCTTTAGGTCGGTATTTATTAATTTATTTTAATGTAAACTCTCCTTTTGAGGTTGATTTTATTAATTAAAATTGCATATACATACATACATACATACATACATATATATGTATATATATATATATAGGCCAAACACATATACAGCCCCTCAAACTTGCCCTCATTTTTCATTTTGGCACTCCAACTTAGCCTTGTTCCATTTTAGCCCTTAAACTCCATTTTTTCTGTACCATTTAAACACTTGTACTAATTTTTATGATTTGTTTTTATTTATGTTCTTCAATTGCAATTTCTTATTTTAAAAAAATAGACGTGTGCTTGTTAATTAAAAAAATTAAAACATTCACGAACGAACATAAAAATTTTCAAACAATAATATTATTTTTTGATATTTCTCTGTATTTTTGCATGAAAATAAATTGACGAAAGTTCTTTGATTTTCTTTATTAAACATTCAATTAAATTAAATAACACTACTTATTTATTTTTCTTATCATCTAGGCTATCTAAATTTAACGCAAATACTCACTTTTAATTTTTAATATAAATCAATACGAATAAAAAACCCATCTTTAAAAAGACTCTACTGACTTAGTTAATAACACTACTAAAAAAAGACTCTTGTTCATTGCTAATAACACTACTAAACAATGTTAAAACTCGGCTGACTTTGTTAGGTTGTCAGTGATTTTAAAGAAAGAAAACCAACACAATTTCGTCGGTTATTTTTCACACAAAAATACATAATACTCTTAAAATGAAATTATTATTTTTTAAAAAGAATTATTTTTTTGTTAATTTTTAATTTTTTTAACTAAAATTAAATGACACATGTCGATTTAAAATAAGAAGTTGCAATTGAAGAATATATATAAAAATAAATAAATCATAAAAATAGTATTTCGTGTTAAAATGGAACATAAAAAATGGAGTTCAAGGGTTAAAATGGAACAAGGCTAAGATAAAGTGCCAAAATGAAAAATGTGGACAAGTTAGAGGGGCTGTATATATATATATAATTTAACTACAGATCAACAAAAGTTTAATTTAATAAATTTAATTTATCGATCAAGTTAATTTTATAAATTTAAATTATATACCTTCTAATTATATAAATTTAATTTTATTGATCAACAAAAGTTTATCAATATCAAATTTAATATATAAATCTCCTTGAATTGATCATCGGTATTTCTTTAATTGATAATGTATTTCATATCTGAACCACTAGTATATAAGACTTGATTTGTTAAACTACTCGAGGAATATATATATATAATTAATCAACATATTTCATCCTCCGATGAAGTATCCTTTACATGTCATCATAATTAGGAGGTGATCACTACACTTGACATCCATTCAAGATCGAATGTATATAATAATACTATCTCGCATTTCATACTGGAATGAATTATATGTTATCTCTTCACCTCTACTACATCATGACATGAGATATTAAGTTCATGATTAGACAACGGACTGATAGGATTTGTACATTACTCTATAAATATAAGTATAATTATCTCCTAATTCATACCAACGTAGTTTCATACTCTAAATATGGATTATAGATATTTTTTTATTTATTTCATGAATTCTAACATTTTATTTGTAAAAGTATACAAAATTGTTACACTTTTTGAACAATTAATCGTAGGTGTAAAATGAAATTTTAATATTATGCACAATAGCAAAATTATGATTAATAGGAATATTTTAAACATACCGACCTCCGGATGTCGCTTTTATTAAAAGTAATTAGATATAATAAAAAATACCGACCTCATGAGGTCGGTATCACATTAAATTTTAAGATACATAAAAAGTAATCATGTTAATTAAATAATATTGACATCGGGAGGTCGGTATTTTATATTAAATTATTTTTTAACTTATATAAAACCGTATTTCAGAGGACGATTTATTTAAAGTTAATTAAAAATATATTACATACTATTTAATTTTACCGACATCTGGAAGTCGGTATTATAATTTTTTTTGTTTTTTATTTTACACAACCATTCTCCGGAAGATGATTTAAATAAAATTAAATCAAAATATTTCTCAATTTTGTTTTTTATATGGAGAAATGGGGAAAATCGCGTCTGCTAGTGCAGATATTTTTAAAAAACCGACGGACAACGTCTCTATGTCCGTCACTTTTTAAAAAAAATGTTTGACCAACATTTTGACCAAAAAGTGATAGACTAAGAGACATTGTCCGTCGCACCAGATATTTTGACCAAGAAGCGACGGACATAAAGATGTTGTCCGTCGCTAATTTAAAAAATAATTAAAAAATTAAAATTAATAAAAAGCGACGGACGGCGTGACTTTTTTAAATTAATAAATAATTATTTTTAATAAAAAGCGACGGACTGCGTCGCTATCTATATAAAATAATTAATTAGCAAAAATCCGCGAAAAAAGCGACGGACTAAGCAATGCCGTCCGTCGCTTTTAAAAATAATTAAAAAAAAATATTTTAATTAAAAAGCGACGGACTAAGAGACGCTGTCCGTCACTTTTTAAAAATGTTTGACTAGATATTTTGACCAAAAAGCGGACTAAGAGATGCCGTCCGTCGCCTTTTTAAAAAAACTAATTAATAAAATAAAGTAAATTAAAACGACGAACAGCGTGGTTATTGTTTAATTTATAAATAATTATTTTTAATAAAAAGTGACGGACGACGTCTCTATATATATTAAATAAATTATTATTAATTTTATATATATATATATATATATATTTAGCGCAAAAATCCGTAAAAAAAGTGGCGGACTAAGAGATGCAGTCCGTCGCTTTTTGTAAAATAATTTTAAAAATAATTATTTTAATTAAAAAGCGACGGACGGCATCTCTTAGTCCGTCGCTTTTTTGGAGCGACGCTGTCCGTCGCTTTTTCTTCCGTCGTTTTTTAGCAGTTTTTTAGTAGTGTTACTTGTTTAGCTCATTGTTAAAATAATATTCATAAAACTTCATCAGGTTTGAATTATATAAGTTGCAAGTTAAAATATCTTATTAGGTTAAGTTCTTATTATTTCTTTAAAATTGTTTTTTTAATTTATTTATTGATTATAAAAAAAAAAGTCTTATTTTTATGTATATGATAAAGATGACGAACTTTGAACGTAATGTGATGGTTGCTTTGTATTGGGACAGCAAAATAATTACTAATATGAATGGATTGAGGATTTGAGGTATACTGAATGTGCTAGAATGATTATTAGCATGTCTACCTCAACTAACTATGTTGCATTGGTTGAATTGTTGCATGAGAAAATGAGAAAAAACAGTAAAAATATTTAAATGGATATTTCTGAAAAATATGTATGTTCAATTCAAGGTAATAATACACGGTTCATTGAGTATAAAATTGAGAACAACTAATCTTTGTTACAATTCTTTTTCATACCTCAGAAATTAGCAGATAAGAACTGTAACAAAGATTAGTTATTCTCAATTTTCATATGCCCATTTTTATCAATATCAACACCGAATTGTAAAAATGATGTGTATTAATTAATTGATTTTAAAATAATATTATTACAAAGGTAAGTTGGTAAAATGTAATTATTTTTCTTTAAAAATAAATAGTTAAAACAATTATCATAAAAAAAAGGAGTTAAAATAAAGAAGTTAAAGCGTAAGAAGGTCTATCAAATTATCCCTTTTATTGAATGATGTGCAAATTTTAATCTAAAGTTGATTAAATCAGAATTGCTTCTGGAAAGACAAAGCATGAAATATAATTTCTGAACTTTATATAATTTATGTTCCCTCATTTTTTTAAAAATAATTTTGATTTGTCGATTTGGTCTTTATATATACATCTTCAAAATATTATATCAATCTTATCTATAATTTATGAGATGAAAAAAAAATTTATAACAAACATTGGTCATTAGTCTCAATTTTAAACTAAATGAACCTTGTATTGTTATCTTGAATTGAACATGAAGATTTTCCAGAAATATTCATTTGCATATTTTCACTATTTGTTCCCATTTTCTCATGCAACATTCCAACCAATTCAACATATATAGTTAGTTAAGGTAGACATGCTAATAATCGTTTTAGCACATTCAGTATACCTGAATCAGCTCATATCAATAATTATTTCATCACCCCAATACAAAGCAACCATCACATAATGTTCAAAGTTTGCTATCTTTATCCTACAGATAAAAATAAGACTTTTTTTTTATATAATTAATAAATCAGAAAAATATTTGTAAAGCTATATTAAGAACTTAATATAATATGATATATTAACTTGACTTATTTAATTCATACATGATGAAGTTTTTTGAATAATGAGCCACACTAGTAAAAACTTTGTTGAATATTGTTGGAATATGTAGAACATTTCTTACAACAAGATTTATTTTATAATTAATCACATGTGGTCAGTTCAGAAAATTGAGGAATATGACTTTAACATTGTGCCGTAATTGGCAGTTACATTTTTAAGGTAAAACCTTACTAGTTACTAGCAATGTTTTATAGCTAAATTTGCAGGATTTGATGACATGTGATTCAAAGTGTCACGATCCAGACCGTCGTGAGTGACACCCACACTAACTCTCCGGTGGGAGAACCGTTACTGCAACACAACTAACCAAATTAACGAAAACTAAAGCATTTAAAGATACGTAAGCATGTTTAAATGTCTAAAGGAAAAATAGGGAGTTCCCATAAACTCTGAAAGTCTAACAAACAATTGCGAAAATAATGCCTAGAACCTGAAAGTCAATGTACCAAAACATCTAAGGTTCAACAAGTCTACAAAAATGGGTACAACCCAAACTAAACATAAGAAATCTAAAGTACTAGTCTAAGTCCGAAGGAAGTGGACATAAACAAAAGGAGAACTCATGGCTGCCCGAAAGAACTCGCTCACCTTTGAATTCGATGGTGATCACTGATCTCCTAAACGAGGTCTTTCAGTAGCCGCCTGAAGATGCCCTGTACTCAACAAAGAAAGAGCAAGTGCAATATCAATACACAACCACAGTGTACTGGTAGGATCCCGTGGCTATTCCAACAAGTGAAACATATGCAAATAATCACTACATAATAAAACATGCATATATCGAACATATACAATAGCAGTCATCATTTCAGGATCAATGTACAATTCCACATTCTCAATAATACGCACATACAACAAGTCATTGGTCCTCTCATGGAATCCATACCCAAATTGTTAGTGTACTGGATCGTGGCACCCGTTCCAAGTTGGTGTGTCGGATCGTGACACCCGTTCTAATAAGTATGTTGGTACGTAACATCTGATCCCAGTTAGTGTGTCAGAACGTGACACCCGCTCCATTCAACATACCACAATCACAATCACAATGTATATTCTCACAATCATACAATCAAGTGTTGATTCATGGCATACAATCATTCGTTCATACTCATTTGCAATAGGTGTGATCAACAATGCGACATTCGCATACATACATGTATTATAATGAAGCAATTACTAACATACATTACGCAAACATGAAATCACAGCCATCACCTACCTCGAACAAAGCTTGAACCCCTAAGAAACTTGATTCTTCCCTTTCCAGATTCTTTTCGCTTGTTCTTGGTCTACAAACAATCAATATAACGCGATGATCAATAAACGAGACCTAATTACCCGAATTATAATCAATAATATCAATCCTAGGCCAAACCCTTGATCCCCATACCCAGATTAGGGCTTTTTCCACCATAATTCCCAGATCAAACCCCTCCTTCATCGAAAATTACCCAAGAAACTAAGTTCTACGGATCGAAAAATGGATTCGGGGAGTAAAAACCTTACCTTTGGTGCTAGAAGAGGTGGAAAACTTATAAGAAATATCCTTGGGTCGTTCCTTAGCTCTCAAGATCGAATGTTGCAGAATAATAATGTTTTCGTGGGTTGATTTTCGACTTAAGTCGCGACTGTCCCGCCACAACAGTCCTCATCCCGCTACAGCAGCCCCGTCCTGGCAGGAATAATCCCGCCTTGGCGGGTTGCACGGAAACAAAGAGTTAATTAAGAGTTTCAAAACCTCATTTCACAACACACCCTCATCCCATGATACTCAGAAAATACTCGTTCATGCTAATATCAGTTTCGGGAGTTTTACTCGCTCGAATTTGATTTTGTAAAGTCATACGATTTCCTTAACGTCTTAGCTATTCACTCATGTGGTCAAAAACATAATTAGATCTCCCATTTGTTACCAGATTCCCCTAGACCTCACTGACTCTGATTTCGTCCAAATCTGGACTAGGTTGAAAAATTCCAAGTTACTACCAAAAAGTTTTCCGGCCCAAAATTTTTCCTCGTTGGCTTTTCTATAAAGACGGGAATAGGTCGTTACAATAGATACCAATTTACTCATCACTCATCTCTGAGTGACAAACTAGGAAAAACATGCTAAAACAAGAGTGGAGTAGTACCTGAATCGTCGAGCAACTGGGGATACTTGTCTCGCATGTCCTTATCGGTTTCCCAAGTGGCTTCCTCAACCAGACGATGCTTCCATTGAACTTTCACGGACTTAATCTCCTTAGTCCTCAGCTTCCGGACATCACGATCCATAATTGCAATCGGTTCTTCCTCATACTGAAGGTCTTTGTCTAACACAACTGAGTCTCATATTATGATGTAATCCCCGTCCCCATGATACTTCTTCAACATGGACACATGAAACACTGGATGAACTCCCGATAAGTTAGGAGGTAAAGCCAACCTATACGCCACTGACCCTATACGGTCAAGAACTTCGAATGGTCTAATATATCGAAGACTAAGCTTTCCCTTTTTACTGAATCTCATCACCCCTTTCATGGGTGATACCTTAAGAAAAACCTTCTCACCAGTCTAAAATGCCTTGTCCCTTACCTTATGGTCTACATACTTTTTCTGCCAACTTTGGGCTACTAGGAGCTTAGCTTGGATCCTTCTTACCTTGTCTTGAGCATTCTTCACCAATTCAACCTCCAAAGGTTTCACATCAACAACCTCAAACCATCCTATGGGTGATCTACATCCTCTCCCAAATGCTGGAGTAGTAAGAATTGTTATAGGAGAATTCACACAAAGGTAGGAACTTATCCCAATGTCCTCCAAAGTCAATTACACATGCACTCAACATGTCCTCTAACACTTGAATAGTCCTCTCTGACTGCCTACGCTCAAATTACATCTCCCTAAAGAAGTATAAGCGATCGTTGTCAAATAAAGAACCCAACTTGTAGGTTGGAGTCGATTCCACGAGGAATATGGTTCAGACTTAAACTTAACTCACTATTATATCATTTTAGTCAAACTATTTCCGAGACAAGTAAATAAAGGGAGGGTTTTGTAATCAAGTAGCAGATTTTTGATCAAGTAACAAGTCAGCAGGATTCAAACTTTTAAGGTATTAATATGAGAGAGAAACTAGGGTGTATGTGTTCCCCATAATCTCTTAATGCGGTAATCATAATAATAGTAATCATTTCGTAGTATTTTACATGCAAATTTGGTAAGTTATGTATCCCTAAGTGATTAGTCCTCTAAATAGGAAATTTCACTACGCACCCTGGTCCGGCTACGAATGTATACTTTACGAACCCTTACCTTTACCTCAGATTAGACATCACATCAATGTATGTATTAGTTTTCACCCTCGCACCAATTGACATTAGATATTAAATAACATCCACTAAATCTCTGTTGTTAATTCTTTTCTCATTCATTACCTCCTTGGTCCGGCAAGAAGGAACGATGCGAGGTCTAATGTTTGCAACCGTTAAAAAGACTTCTAAGCGAAAGAATTACCAATACATGCATAAATACTATTCAGGAATTACTTAATTATTATTCATACATTATTAATTGTTCATATATAGTTCCCACAATCCTAGTTGTGTATTTAGCTACTCATGCTTGAAAGAACACAATTCCTATTTTGATAAGAAGAATTCATGAACTTACGATTAGAGTAGAAGAAACCCGAATCTCCAATTGAATTTCAAAGTAAAATCTTGTAAACTAAATCCAGAAATCAAATTGCTAAAGTTGCAAGTTAATTCCAAAAAATACCAAGAACTAAAAGTAAACAATAATGTCTAACCCCCAAAAATGAGGTTTACATACCCTATTTATAGAAAAACATGTCCTAAACAAAAAGGAAACAAAATAAAGAAATAAACTTCTGGAACGCGGCATCAATCGCGGCTCGACCTACGGGCCGTGGGTCTACCTAGGGTCCGTAGGTCCCCTTCCGTTTGTCAACACTTAGAACTTTTCTATAGGGATTGGAACCTTCACTCTCAGATCATCAACAACGGACGTGCAGGATGGACCGTAGGTCAACCTACGGTCCGTGGTCCTCTTCCGTGGCTCCACACTTGGGATTTTTCATCAGGTAGTGGAACTTCAACTTTCTGAACCCATTCGACGGATGTGCAGGATGACCCATGGGTCGACCTACGGTCTGTCAGTTGCTCCATAGTTCCACACTTGTTCAGACTTCCCTGATGTTCTATCTATGCCTACCCATCGACGGACCGTCAAAGGACCTACAGTCTGTGGATCACGTCCTTGGGTGGCTCCTTCTGCATAATTTCAGTTGTCATCTCACTCAACCGCGTCCAAGCCTATTTCTTGCAAACATAACATATAAAACATTATTTCTAATACAAAATGGCCCTAGACACACACAATTCTTAAGTGAAATGTATCCAAAATACCATAAACTTACAGTATATCAACACCCTCAACTTAAGCTTGTTGTTTGTCCTCAAGCGACACACTATAACTCTAAACGACACTTGTGTAGAAGTAGACATGCAAAATCAAGTAATCACATGGCCTTTTCAATTCAGTCTATTTCCTTAGTGCAAATCTCTTCATTTAGACTCAACAAGCTAACTCATACGGATCAAAACATGACATAGATCTACTAACATACATCACAACATACACCTTTTAAAATCACCAGGGTATCAAATTATCCAGCAATGTAACTAGTGCCCTCACTTCAAAAGAAATTCTTTTTCACACACAATAGATATGCCTTTCAAGTTTTTTTAGGATTCATTCAACACTCACGCTCAGAAGTGACTTCAAGTGCAGGTAGTGCTCAATACCATAGGATTGCCCTTATTTTCATTGCTTAGACTCTTCAAGCTAGTTTGCTAGGATCACTATAGGCCTTTCTTAGCTTGTAATAGGCTCAGGGTCAGGTAGGATATGTTTGGGTACTTTTTAGTGACTTTCTGCCCTTCTTGACATTACATTGGCTTTTTACCTCTTTTCTCGACCAATTCTTGCCCGCTGATGTCTCCTATCATCCTCCAATAATGACGCCTTTGTGGCCTCCTCCAACTGCTGGCGCTCTTTCTTTTTCGGGGTCGGGTCGACAAAACCCTAATTGTGGACACATGACACCCCGTCGACGGTCCGTAGGTCGACCTATGGATCGTAGATAGGGTCTGTAGGTCACTCTTGACACTTAGAAAATTTTAAGGACTTACCTGAGATCTACACACGCCATTCACAGTTTGTGGATTGACCAACGGACCGTCGATGGGGTATGTAGACCACTGTACATGTGTTTTTCTACAAATTTAACTTGTCATCCCTGCACACGTAGCAACCATTAGGACTTTCTTTTTACATTTTCTTGACACTTTTTAGACACAGACCCTATTCTATATCTAGCCAACACTAAGACAAAAATAAAACACCTATTTAAAGAGTTACAATTTTTTTCAAAATAAGAGCAGTAAACTCCTATATCAAAAAGAAAAACCTATAGTTGGCTAGATTGTACATCTTGGGTTGCCTCCCAAGAAACGCTTAATTTAACGTCGCGGCATGACGCAGACACCTAGATTACTAAGACTTCATCAAGATGCCATGCCTCTATCAATGCATTTACACTCTCAGAATCTCCCATGTATCTTTTTATCCTCCGGTGGTTGGCATTGAACCTTGTTCCCCTCCTTTTCTCGAACTTAACTACTCCATGTGGGGACACTTGATTCACTTTGAATGGTCCGGTCCATTGGGACTTGGATCTGCCAGAAACCAGCGCAACCTTGATTTAAACAACAACACCAGATCCCCAAGAGCTAGTTTGCGCTTTTCTGACTTTTGATCATGGTGCTCTTTTGTTGTGCACAGGGCTGAACCTAACTTCTCCCTATTGGACAATTCAACACCTTTTTCGAAAATGTGACTCACTACATATACCGAATTAAGATCACTTTCCTGCTTCATAGATTTACAGATGTTAAAGGTCACCTCATCATTATTCAGTCGGAACTTCATTTGCCCTTTTTGCATATCAACTAAGGCATGCCCCGTAGCGAGGAATGATCTCCCTAAGATGATGGGAACCTCAAAGTCAACTTCGCAATCAAGTATCACAAAGTCCACCGGAAAGATGAATGATCCCACCTTCACAATGAGATCTTGAAAAACACCAATGGGCTTCTTCACAGTTCTATCAGCCATGAGTAGTTGCATCGCAGCCGATTTTGGAGCCCCTAAACCCAACTTCTTGTAGATAGACAATGGTATCAGATTAATGATGGCTCCTAAACCACATAAGGCCTTTGTAAAGTGCATCCTACCGATGGTGTAAGGAATATTGAAAGCTCCAGGATCTTTTTCCTTTTGCACCAATGATCTTGTAGAAATGGCACTACAATGCTACAACCTCTCATCATTCTCACAATTGACAGCCCTCTTTTTGGTCACCATGTCCTTCGTGAACTTTGTATACCCAGGCATTTGCTCCAAAGCTTCTATCAATGGGACATTGATGGAAAGCTGTTTTAACATAGTTATAAACCTGTGGTATTTTCCTTCTTCGGTCTTTTTCACTAACCTCTGTGGGAAAGGAGGTGGAGGTCTAGGCATGGGAACAACCTTTTGGGTTACCTCCGCTTCCTTATCCGTAGTTTTTTTAGACTCTCCAGTAACTTCAATCTCATCATATGTTTCTACCACTTTTTCCACATCAGATGGCATGGGGAGATCAATAGTCTACTTTCCACCGTGAGTTATGATTGTCATATAATGCCATAATTTTTCAGATTATAGATGGTGTTGCTGGGAAGTGTTCCCGATTAGCGTGTATTCATAGTAGCAGACAACTGACTAAACTGCTGCTCAAGTTGCTTTATCGACACTGCATGTTCATCAACTTTCTGACCAATCCTGGACAACTCAGTGCGCATCTCTTTCACATTATGATCAGTAGCGTCAAACCTCTTCATTATCTTTTGCATCATATCCTCAACGCGCGACATACTGGCCCCAACTTCTCTATTACCAGATTCCCTGTTCCGGGTGGAACGTAGGTCCCAACTCTCTCATTCTTGTTACCATAGTTGTTTCGGTTGTAGTTGTTATCACGACTGTAGTTCCCATCCTATACATAGTTTCCTTTTCTGTTATACTTTCCATAGTTCTGACATTGGTTTCCTTGACCTTGGTGCCAATTATCCGAGTTGGATCCTTGGGCGTTGGTTTGAAAACCCCCAGTCTTATTATTCACCAAATACGCATCCTCCTCATTGTAGCATTCTTCAACTGGTGGTGGTGGAGTTCTAGTCATATAGTTTACCACATTCACCTTCTCTGCACCTCTGGTCCCATGTTTTAGTACCAAACCCAATTATGTCCTCATTTGAGCCATTTCTTCACGAATATCATCACTGATTGACTAGGTGTGGCTTGAACTACAAATGTGCTTCTACCAGTGTCTAACTTTCTAGTGCTCCATGCCTTATTATTTTGGGAAATCTTCTCTAGTTTCTCAGCGATCTCCTCAAAAGTGCACTCACCATATGATCCTCCAACAATAGTATCAAGCACAACCTTACCATTGTCATCCTGACCTCTATAGAAGTACTCATTCAGTGACTCATCATCTATGTGGTGATTTGGAACACTTCTTATGAATGACGTGAACCTATCCTAAGAACTGCTACGAAGTTGTTCAGTTTGTCCTTGTGATTCAACTTCTTGGACAATGGGAAATACTTTGCCATGAACACCTTATGCAATTGGTCCCATGTATGAATCGAGTTATATGGAAACTCATAAAACCACACCGCAGGATCTCCAGTCAATGATAGAGGGAAGACTCTCAACCCTATGACATTCATATCCAACTCCGGTCGTCCCACATAACTCTTGCAGACACTTCTCAATTTAGCCATGTGACCATGCAGATCTTCCAAAGCTAGACCAGAAAATAACCCTCTTGCTGTGAGCATTTGCATCAGACTGTTCGTCACCACAAATGTATGTCCCGAAGGTAGATGAGGGAGAACAATAGGTCCTGTTGATTCAACTGTTGAAGTCGACCCTGTAGTTATCACGCAACCTTGGTTCTGGTGGATTCTGTACCTTCAAAGCATTTCCGAGTAGATTACCACCATGATCCTGAGCGTGCACATTAACAGGAGGCTGCAATTCAACTCCATCACCTTGATTCTTTCCAGTTGGATTGATTTGGACCTATTGATTATTCATTTTTCTCAAAGTTTTGCTCAACTTTGGATCGTACAGGGTCAATGGTTTGCCTCGACTTCGTGTACTTGGGATACACTAGAGTAGAAACCTGTAGAAAACAAAAACAAAAGAAAACGTAAAATCAGGAAATAATTGACTAAAGTTCAATAATGTAGTTAAACTTAATCCAAAAGCCTTATTCCTCGTCAACGGTGCCAAAATTTGATATGCTCAAATACACCTCCCTAAAAAAGTATAAACGATCGTTGTCAAATAAAGAACCCAACTTGTAGGGGGGTTTGTAATCAAGTAGCAGATTGTTGATCAAGTAACAAGTAAGCAGGATTCAAACTTTTAAGTTATCAATATGAGAGAGAAACTAGGGTGTATGTGTTCCCCATAAGCACTTAACGCGGTAATCCTAATATAATAATAATCATTTCCTAGTGTTTTACATGCAACATTGGTAAGTTAGTTATCCCTAAGTGATTGGTCCTCCAAATAGGGAATTTCACTATGCACCTTGGTCCGACTGTGCATGTATACTTTACTAACCCTTACATTTACCTTAGATTAGATATCACATCAATGTAAAACTTAGTTTTCACCCTTGCACCAATTGACATTAGACTATTATATAGCATCCACTAAATCTCTGTTGTTAATTCTTTTCTCATTCATTACCTCTTTGGTCCGGCAAGTAGGAACGAGGCGAGTTCTAACATTTGCAACCGTTAAAAAGACTTCTAAGCGAAAGAATTACCAATACATGCATAAGCACTATTCAGGAATTACTTAATTATTATTCATACGTTGTTAATTGCTCATGGTTCCCACAACCCTAGTTGTAGATATAGCTAATCATGCTTCAAAGAACACAATTCATGTTTTGTTAAGAAGAATTCATGAACTTATGATTAGAGTAGAAGAAACCTGAAATCTCCAATTGAATTTCAAAGTAAAATCTTGTAAACTAAATTCAGAAATCAAATTGCTAAAGTTGCAAGTTAATTCCACAAAATACCAAGAACTAAAAGTAAACAATAATGTCTAACCCCCAAAAATGAGGTTTACATACCCTATTTATAGAAAAACATGTCCTAAACAAAAAGGAAACAAAATAAGGAAATAAACTTCTGGAACGCAACATCAATCGACGACTTGACCTATGGGCTGTGGGTCAACCTAGGGTCCGTAGGTCCCCTTCTGTTTGTCAACACTTAGAACTTTTCTGCAGGGATTAGAACCTTCACTCTCAGATCATCAATAACGGACGTGCAGGATGGATCGTAGGTCGACCTACGGTACGTGGTCCTCTTCCGTGGCTCCACACTTGGGATTTTTCATTAGGTAGTGGAACTTCAACTCTCTGAACCAATTCAACGGATGTACAGGATGGCCCATGGGCTAAACTACGGTTCGTTAATTTCTCCGTAGTTCCATACTTGGTCAGACCTACCTGATGCTCCATCCACGCCTACCCATTGAGGGACTGTCAAAAGACCTATGGTTTGTGGATCATGTCTGTATGTGGCTCCTTCTACATAATTTCAACTGCCATTTTACTCAACCGCGTCCAAGCCTATTTCCTGCAAGCATAACATATAAAACATTATTTCTAATACAAAATGGCCCTAGACACACACAATTCTTAAGTGAAATGTATCAAAAATATCGTAAACTCACGGTATATTACTGCCTATCTATTTGTGGATGGAAGGCTGTGCTAAACATGAAGTGCGTACCCAACTCCTCATGCAAGTTTCCCCAAAATTTAGATTTGAACTGTGTACCACGGTCTGAGATGATAGAAAGGGGCACCCCGTGCAACCTTACTATCTCTTTTATATATACCTTATCCACTTGTTGCGCATTATAGTCTACTCTGACCGTAATGAAGTGGGTTGACTTAGTCAATCTGTCAACCACTACCCAAATAGAATCATACATTCCCATGTCTTGGAAAGACCAACCACAAAATCCAAAATCCATCGCTATCCTTTCCCACTTCCATTCCAGAATTGGTATTCTCTGAAGCAAACCTGTCGGCCTTTGATGCTCATAGTTTACTTGTTGGAAATTTTAACATTTAGCCACAAACTCCGCTATATCTTTCTTCATGCCAGACCACCAATAAAGTCGCTTCAAATCTTGGTACATCTTGGTCACACTCGGATGAATAAAATACCTCAAACCATGGGATTCTGTCAATAAAATCTGAATCAAGTCGCCCACTCTAGGAACACAAATTCTTCCTTTAAGACTAAGCACACCCTCCGCATCAAGAACCATATCTTGTGCCTTACCAATCACTGTCTTCTTTCTAAGATCATTCAAATTCTCATCTTCAAACTGTTTGGCCTTGATCTCCTCCATGAAGGTGGCCCTAACCTCAATGCTAGCTAATACCCCACTTCTTTTTAAGATGCTCAACTGCATGAACTTAAACTCCAAATGTTGAATTTCCATTGCCAACGTTCGCTTAGTCACACCCAAACAAGATAAACTACCTATACTTACCATTTTTTGCCTTAATGCGTCTACCACTACATTAGCCTTACATGAATGGTACTGGATGGTCACATCATAATCCTTGAGTAACTCCATCCACCTTCGATGTCTCAGATTTAGATCCTTTTAAGTGAATACATATTGTAGGCTACGGTGGTCAGTAGATACCTCATACTTGATGACTCCATAAAGATAATGCCACCAGACCTTAAGAGCAAATATTACCGCGATCAACTCCAAATCATGTGTTGGATAATTCCTCTCATGCACCTTCAACTGTCGCGATGCATGTAACACCCCGTATCCGAAAATAGAGATTTCAGATTTCTGGTGTTACAGGTGGCACTCACGGACACCATCCACGGACCGTATATGGACTCATGATCCGTATTGCAGGTCCGTGGTTTGTGACAGAAAACTTCCCCAGAACTCAGTCAGAAAATTTGGCTAAGTGTTGAACCACGGCCGGACTTACGGTCCGTAAGTCAGGTCACGGACCGTAGTTCGTGTCCGTGGATCGATGCCCCAAAAGCCCAGCTTCAGTCCCGAACTACGGTTGACCAGCACGGACCGTCATTTGATCCACGGTCCGTAGGTCTGACCATAGATCGAAGGTTAGCAGCCAGTTAGCTGAAAGTTCTGATGGGTCAACTTCAGATGGTCATAAATCTTAGCACAAAATGAATTATGTGTCCCATTACCTATGGTTAGATAGATAATTGAATTATCTTTCCAAAGCCACCGAGTTTACTAAATTCCGACCTCCGAGTAAAAAGTTATGCTCGTTTTAGTGATTGTATGTCGAACAGGCTTGACTTACGGACGCAATCTACGGACCGTAGATTGACCTACGGCCCGTAGGTCCAATCCGTAGATCACTCCGACAACAGTTAATTCAGGGGTCTTTTGGTCTTTTCCTATTTCGTTTAACCCCTAAGATACGTCGTTTAGACCCTAAATCATGAGGTTTTAATTAGTTTAAGCTTAGAAACATAACTAGAACTTACCTAAGTCAAATCATTAATCAAACTTAGAAGAATTAGAACACTAAAAGGAGAAAAGAAGTCAAGAACCCTAGTTCAAGAACGCAGCAAGTTTTCTTCAGTTCCAGCCCCGAAATCAAAAGATTTCTCCGTGGATTTCGTCACCAGGTATGTGGGATTTCACTAGTGGGTTCCTTTTGCCCATTAGGTCCCTAGAATTTAGTCAGATTCTTGATTCCATGATTATGAACAGACCTAGGGTTTCTAGAATTTCAACAGATCATCATGAATTAGTTATTTAAATGTTCCAAATCAGATTATCATGTTATTGCTCAGTTTCTTACATAAATTTCAGAACCCTAGCTATGTATTTCATTAGTTCTTGAATTACACATGCTAGGTCAGATATTTCAGTTATTCAGATATACATGCTCCAGTTTTATGCCACATTATCAGTATATTTCAACATAAACCCTATTTTGAGTTATAAATCATGAAAAGCTTTTCTTTAAGACAACACTTGAGTTTTAAACTGAGTTTTTGAGAAAGTTAAGATGAGTTTGAGAAAGAGCTTCTAAAACATGATTAGTATGACAATTGAGTAGGTCATCAATGTATGAATAGTATGGTATCTAGATATACCATCAATGTTTATGCAGTATGACTTCCCAAGGCATCAATGATCAGAGTATTGTTTTCTAAAAAGGAGTTTTCAAGTATGAGTATCTACATGTCAGTATTTTAAGCTATTCAGTATTTCAGTCATAATATATTCAGTTATACATGCCTCAGTTTATGAATGCATCATTATCAAATTAATTGTTGCATTCTCAGTTTGCATGTTCAGTTTCGAGCTATCCAATATTTACAGAAATTCAGTCATCACCAGTTAACCACTTAATTCATTGGGAGTAGCATAATACCGAGTTGGACTAGGGTTTCAGCGTACCCATATAGTCCCAGAACTACGAGCCACGTAGGTGTAAGTCCCCTCTGTGGGCAACATCAGTTTAGTGATCACGCCAGCATGCCTCTATACCTCTGGCAGGGTATATTAGGTCCTCTTGATGGGGCGTATACATCGGACTCCACATTTAGCTCATGTTGTTTTATGTCGGTTATTAGTAGCTCCCACAGTTCAGTCAGACTCTATTGCATTGACCACATTTACAGTTCATTCAGTATTCAGTCAGCATGTTATAAATTGGTCATTGCATTCAGTTAGCTCAGTATTCAGTATATATATCATGTTCAAATTATTTCATTGCTCAGTATGCTTTGTTCAGTTATATGTTATTTCAGCTTTACTCTATCCTGCATGCTCAGTACCTTTCAAGTACTGACGCATACGTGCGCTACATCTTCCCGTGATGTAAGTTCAGGTTCTCAGCATCCAGATCACGCTTAGATCGGTTCTCGATCTTCAGTTCAGCAGCATCAGTGGTGAGTCCTCATTCTTCGAGGACTAGTGACATGTTTATCTTTATCGTTTTTAGTCTTAGTTTCAGTTTTTTTCTAGATCTAGTTGGGGCATGTCCCAACATTTCTAGTCAGTTAGAGGCTATTTTCAGACATAGTTAGATTCAGCTTAGTATTTGAGTTTGATATTTCTTTTGTTTTAAACTCTCAGATTTGATATATTCAGTTATAGTATATGGGTATTCCCCATCTTTTCAGATTTAATTATGAATTAGCTTCCGCATCAGTTTATTTTCTTTAGTATGCTCATGATCATGCCAGCAGGGTTAGCTTGGGATCACTTGTGGTCCTAGGTCCCGTGTCCGCGTCTTGGGGGTAGCTTGGGGCGTGACAAACTTGGTATCAGAGCACTAGGTTTAAGTGTCCTAGGATGTCTGAAAAGCCACACTAAGTAGAGTCCTTTTCATGGGTGTGAAGTGTACCACATCTAATGAGAGGGAGGCTATGAATTGTTTTAGGAAAACTTCACTTTTTTGATATTTTTATCGTGCGTAAGGTGTGATCTAATTCTATTCTAACTCGACGTTCTACTTTTCAGCGATCATGCCTCCCCGTAGAGCTAACACTAGGAATGCGAATGCAAGGAATGCTAACACATTTCCTCTAGTCCCAGATCAGGGAGTTTCAAATGCAGAGTTTCAAAACACTGTTCAACCTTTCGCTCAAAGTATGAATAATCAGAACAATCAGCAGGTTGAGGGAGATAAGCTTAGGGAAATCGCTAATGTAAACAAGAAAGCTAGAATAGGGAACTATGAGTACTCTCAACAGAAATCGGGTGGTGGAAATCACCCACAGTTTCGACGAGATCAGAATAGAAGGGTACCAGGCTCTAAGCCTCAGGGAAGTGTTTCAGGAAATAGGACCTACCCAACTTGTCCAAAGTGTGGTAAGAACCATCCAGGTGAGTGTCTTGCAGGCAAGGAAGGATGTTTTGGGTGTGGCCAGTCTGGTCATAGGGTGAAGAATTGCCCTTCTGCCAGGAAGGGGCTAGAAGGTAACAATACTAGGGCTCAGTCTACAACTCCAGCAGCACCAGCAGGTCGCCCGACTCAGCAGGGTAACTCTTCTGGTACTGGTGGCGGACAGCGCCAAAACAGGCTTTATGCTCTTCAGGCTCGTCAAGATCAGAAAGATTCTCCTGATGTAGTCACTGGTACGTTACGAGTCTTTAATCTTGATGTTTATGCATTGTTAGACCCAGGGGCTACTTTGTCTTTTGTAACTCATTACATAGTAGTCCAGTTCAGTGTTAGCCCAGAAACTCTTTCAGAACCTTTCTCAGTCTCTACTCCAGTCGGTGACCTAGTTATAGCTAGACGGGTATACAAAAATTGCTCTGTCACAGTCTCTCAGAAAGTCACCTCAGCAGATCTTGTAGAGTTAGAAATGGTAGATTTCGATATAATTCTAGGCATGGATTGGTTTCAGTTCTGTCATGCCTCAGTCGATTGTAGAATTCGGGTTGTTCAGTTCCAATTTCCAAACGAGCCAGTCTTAGAATAGAAGGGTAGTAGCTCAGTACCTATATGTTGATTATCTCTTACCTTAAGGCTAGAAAGAGGTGAATCTAGAGGGTGGTGTAGCACATATTAAGGAAAAAAGGAAAGAAGTAGAAAAGATGTTCATCATCTTGCTTTCTTAGGAGTTAGTTTTACTAACACATCAGATGGTGGTGTGATAGTCTAGAATAGATCAGAATCTTCTTTAGTAGTGAAAGTTTAGGAAAAGCAAGACAGCGAACTGATATTAATTGAACTCAAGGGTACAGTCCATCAACAGAGAGTGGAGGTTTATCTCCCAAGGGGGAGATGGTATGCTTCGCTACCAGGGTCGATTATGTGTTCCTCATGTGGGCGAGTTGAGACAACATATTCTTGCAGAGGCCCATAACTCCAGATATTCTATTCATCCAGGCGCCACTAAGATGTACTGCAATCTGCGGGAAGTCTATTGGTGGAATGGTATGAAAAGAGATATAGTAGATTTTGTGGTTAAGTGTACAAATTGCCAGCAAGCCAAGGTAGAACATCAGAAACCAGGAGGTATGACTCAAGAGATTGACATTACTACTTGGAAGTGGGAAGTGATCAACATGGACTTCATCACAGGTTTACCTCGTACTCGCAGACACCATGACTCCATTTGGGTGATTGTTGATAGGGTTACTAAGTCTTCTCGCTTTTTGGCGGTCAAGACTACAGATTCGGCGGAGGATTACGCCAAGATTTACATTAATGAGATTGTGAGGTTGCATGGAGTGTCTTTGTCTATCATCTCAGATAGAGGTCCTCAGTTTACATCTCATTTCTGGAAGTCATTTCAGAAAGGTCTTGGTACTCAGGTTAATCTTAGCACAACATTTCATCCACAGACGGATGGTCAGGCAGAGCGTACCATTCAGACCTTAGAAGACATGTTGAGAGCTTGTGTGATCGACTTCAAGGGTAGTTGGGATGATCACCTTCCTCTTATTGAGTTCGCCTACAACAATAGTTACCATTCCAGCATTCAGATGGCCCCTTATGAGGCATTGTATGGGCGTAGATGTAGATCTCCAGTTGGTTGGTTTGAAGTAGGTGAAACAGCCTTGATAGGACCAGATTCGGTCCTTGATGCTATGGAGAAAGTGCAACTTATTAGAGATAGACTCAAGACTGCTCAGAGTCGCCAAAAGTCTTATGCAGATGTGAGAAGAAGGGAACTAGAGTTCCAAGTTGATGATTGGGTTTTCTTGAAAGTGTCACCTATGAAAGGGGTGATGAGATTTGGCAAGAAAGGGAAGCTCAGTCCCAGATATGTAGGCCCTTACCGGATCTTGAAAAGGATTGGTAAAGTGGCTTATGAGTTAGAGTTGCCAGCAGATTTAGCAGCAGTGCATCCAGTCTTTAACATTTCTCTTTTGAAGAAGTGTGTGGGTGATCCAGCATCCATAGTGCCATTAGAAAGTGTGGCCGTGAAAGATAGCCTTTCTTATGAGGATGTACCAGTTGAGATTCTCGATCGTCAGGTTAGAAGGTTGAGAAATAAAGAAGTCGCTTCAGTCAAGGTTTTGTGGAGGAGTCAGTCAGTAGAGGGAGCTACTTGGAAAGCAGAAGCAGCCATGAAGTCCAAGTATCCTCACCTCTTTCCTTCCGATTTCATTCCAGCTTGAGGTAATAGTTCCTCTTCAGTTTTTCAGTCATTCATGCGAAAATTCAGTCTTAGAATCATGTTCCTTCAGTTTGTACTTGCATTTTCAGCGTATTTGCATGTTTTTGGAACTCAGTTCAGTCAGAAATTCAGTTCTCAGTGTTTAGTGGTAGGGATTGCAGCCTTCTCCCTCTATTTCAGCTAGATTAGTCTTCATTCGAGTACGAATGGTCCCAAGGGGGAGATAATGTAACACCTCGTATCTGAAAATAGAGATTTCAGATTTCTGGTATTACAGGTGGCACTCACGGACACCATCCACGGACCGTAGATGGACTCACGGTCCGTCCTGCAGGTCCGTGGTTTGTGACAGAAAACTTCCCCAGAACTCAATCAGAAAATTTGGCTAAGTGTTGACCCACGGCCGGACTTACGGTCCGTAAGTCAGGTCACGGACCGTAGTTCGTGTCCGTGGATCGATGCCCCAAAAGCCCAGCTTCAGTCCCGAACTACGGTTGACCAGCACGGACCGTCATTCGATCCACGGTCCGTAGGTCTGACCATAGATCGAAGGTTAGCAGCCAGTTAGCTGAAAGTTCTGATGGGTCAACTTCAGATGGTCATAACTCTTAGCACAAAATGAATTATGTGTCCCATAACCTATGGTTAGATAGATAATTGAATTATCTTTCCAACGCCACTGAGTTTGCTAAATTCCGACCTCCGAGTAAAAAGTTATACTCGTTTTAGTGAAGGTCTGTCGAACAGGCTTGACTTACGGACGCAATCTACGGACCGTAGATTGACCTACGGCCCGTAGGTCCAATCCGTAGATCACTCCGACAGCAGTTAATTCAGGGGTCTTTTGGTCTTTTCCTATTTCGTTTAACCCCTAAGATACGTCGTTTAGACCCTAAATCATGAGGTTTTAATTAGTTTAAGCTTAGAAACATAACTAGAACTTACCTAAGTCAAATCATTAATCAAACTTAGAAGAATTAGAACGCTAAAAGGAGAAAAGAAGTCAAGAACCCTAGTTCAAGAACGCAGCAAGTTTTCTTCAGTTCCAGCCCCAAAATCAAAAGATTTCTCCGTGGATTTCGTCACCAGGTATGTGGGATTTCACTAGTGGGTTCCTTTCGCCCATTAGGTCCCTAGAATTTAGTCAGATTCTTGATTCCATGATTATGAACAGACCTAGGGTTTCTAGAATTTCAACAGATCATCATGAATTAGTTATTTAAATGTTCCAAATCAGATTATCATGTTATTGCTCAGTTTCTTACATAAATTTCAGAACCCTAGCTATGTATTTCATTAGTTCTTGAATTACACATGCTAGGTCAGATATTTCAGTTATTCAGATATACATGCTCCAGTTTTATGCCACATTATCAGTATATTTCAACATAAACCCTATTTTGAGTTATAAATCATGAAAAGCTTTTCTTTAAGACAACACTTGAGTTTTAAACTGAGTTTTTGAGAAAGTTAAGATGAGTTTGAGAAAGAGCTTCTAAAACATGATTAGTTTGACAATTGAGTAGGTCATCAATGTATGAATAGTATGGTATCTAGATATACCATCAATGTTTATGCAGTATGACTTCCCAAGGCATCAATGATCAGAATATTGTTTTCTAAAAAGGAGTTTTCAAGTATGAGTATCTACATGTCAGTATTTTAAGCTATTCAGTATTTCAGTCATAATATATTCAGTTATACATGCCTCAGTTTATGAATGCATCATTATCAAATTAATTGTTGCATTCTCAGTTTGCATGTTCAGTTTTGAGCTATCCAATATTTACAGAAATTCAGTCATCACCAGTTAACCACTTAATTCATTGGGAGTAGCATAATACCGAGTTGGACTAGGGTTTCAGCGTACCCATATAGTCCCAGAACTACGAGCCACGTAGGTGTAAGTCCCCTCTGTGGGCAACATCAGTTTAGTGATCACGCCAGCATGCCTCTATACCTCTGGCAGGGTATATTAGGTCCTCTTGATGGGGCGTATACATCGGACTCCACATTTAGCTCATGTTGTTTTATGTCGGTTATTAGTAGCTCCCACAGTTCAGTCAGACTCTATTGCATTGACCACATTTACAGTTCATTCAGTATTCAGTCAGCATGTTATAAATTGGTCATTGCATTCAGTTAGCTCAGTATTCAGTATATATATCATGTTCAAATTATTTCATTGCTCAGTATGCTTTGTTCAGTTATATGTTATTTCAGCTTTACTCTATCCTGCATGCTCAGTACCTTTCAAGTACTGACGCATACGTGCGCTACATCTTCCCGTGATGTAAGTTCAGGTTCTCAGCATCCAGATCACGCTTAGATCGGTTCTCGATCTTCAGTTCAGCAGCATCAGTGGTGAGTCCTCATTCTTCGAGGACTAGTGACATGTTTATCTTTATCGTTTTTAGTCTTAGTTTCAGTTTTTTTCTAGATCTAGTTGGGGCATGTCCCAACATTTCTAGTCAGTTAGAGGCTATTTTCAGACATAGTTAGATTCAGCTTAGTATTTGAGTTTGATATTTCTTTTGTTTTAAACTCTCAGATTTGATATATTCAGTTATAGTATATGGGTATTCCCCATCTTTTCAGATTTAATTATGAATTAGCTTCCGCATCAGTTTATTTTCTTTAGTATGCTCATGATCATGCCAGCAGGGTTAGCTTGGGATCACTTGTGGTCCTAGGTCCCGTGTCCGCGTCTTGGGGGTAGCTTGGGGCGTGACAAACTTGGTATCAGAGCACTAGGTTTAAGTGTCCTAGGATGTCTGAAAAGCCACACTAAGTAGAGTCCTTTTCATGGGTGTGAAGTGTACCACATCTAATGAGAGGGAGGCTATGAATTGTTTTAGGAAAACTTCACTTTTTTGATATTTTTATCGTGCGTAAGGTGTGATCTAATTCTATTCTAACTCGACGTTCTACTTTTCAGCGATCATGCCTCCCCGTAGAGCTAACACTAGGAATGCGAATGCAAGGAATGCTAACACATTTCCTCTAGTCCCAGATCAGGGAGTTTCAAATGCAGAGTTTCAAAACACTGTTCAACCTTTCGCTCAAAGTATGAATAATCAGAACAATCAGCAGGTTGAGGGAGATAAGCTTAGGGAAATCGCTAATGTAA
Organism: Solanum verrucosum; assembly: GCF_900185275.1. Taxonomy (NCBI): domain Eukaryota; kingdom Viridiplantae; phylum Streptophyta; class Magnoliopsida; order Solanales; family Solanaceae; genus Solanum; species Solanum verrucosum. Next base: position 4,251,077 of record NW_026019957.1, read on the forward strand.
ACAAGAAAGCTAGAATAGGGAACTATGAGTACTCTCAACAGAAATCGGGTGGTGGAAATCACCCACAGTTTCGACGAGATCAGAATAGAAGGGTACCAGGCTCTAAGCCTCAGGGAAGTGTTTCAGGAAATAGGACCTACCCAACTTGTCCAAAGTGTGGTAAGAACCATCCAGGTGAGTGTCTTGCAGGCAAGGAAGGATGTTTTGGGTGTGGCCAGTCTGGTCATAGGGTGAAGAATTGCCCTTCTGCCAGGAAGGGGCTAGAAGGTAACAATACTAGGGCTCAGTCTACAACTCCAGCAGCACCAGCAGGTCGCCCGACTCAGCAGGGTAACTCTTCTGGTACTGGTGGCGGACAGCGCCAAAACAGGCTTTATGCTCTTCAGGCTCGTCAAGATCAGAAAGATTCTCCTGATGTAGTCACTGGTACGTTACGAGTCTTTAATCTTGATGTTTATGCATTGTTAGACCCAGGGGCTACTTTGTCTTTTGTAACTCATTACATAGTAGTCCAGTTCAGTGTTAGCCCAGAAACTCTTTCAGAACCTTTCTCAGTCTCTACTCCAGTCGGTGACCTAGTTATAGCTAGACGGGTATACAAAAATTGCTCTGTCACAGTCTCTCAGAAAGTCACCTCAGCAGATCTTGTAGAGTTAGAAATGGTAGATTTCGATATAATTCTAGGCATGGATTGGTTTCAGTTCTGTCATGCCTCAGTCGATTGTAGAATTCGAGTTGTTCAGTTCCAATTTCCAAACGAGCCAGTCTTAGAATAGAAGGGTAGTAGCTCAGTACCTATATGTTGATTATCTCTTACCTTAAGGCTAGAAAGAGGTGAATCTAGAGGGTGGTGTAGCACATATTAAGGAAAAAAGGAAAGAAGTAGAAAAGATGTTCATCATCTTGCTTTCTTAGGAGTTAGTTTTACTAACACATCAGATGGTGGTGTGATAGTCTAGAATAGATCAGAATCTTCTTTGGTAGTGAAAGTTTAGGAAAAGCAAGACAGCGAACTGATATTAATTGAACTCAAGGGTACAGTCCATCAACAGAGAGTGGAGGTTTATCTCCCAAGGGGGAGATGGTATGCTTCGCTACCAGGGTCGATTATGTGTTCCTCATGTGGGCGAGTTGAGACAACATATTCTTGCAGAGGCCCATAACTCCAGATATTCTATTCATCCAGGCGCCACTAAGATGTACTGCAATCTGCGGGAAGTCTATTGGTGGAATGGTATGAAAAGAGATATAGTAGATTTTGTGGTTAAGTGTACAAATTGCCAGCAAGCCAAGGTAGAACATCAGAAACCAGGAGGTATGACTCAAGAGATTGACATTACTACTTGGAAGTGGGAAGTGATCAACATGGACTTCATCACAGGTTTACCTCGTACTCGCAGACACCATGACTCCATTTGGGTGATTGTTGATAGGGTTACTAAGTCTTCTCGCTTTTTGGCGGTCAAGACTACAGATTCGGCGGAGGATTACGCCAAGATTTACATTAATGAGATTGTGAGGTTGCATGGAGTGTCTTTGTCTATCATCTCAGATAGAGGTCCTCAGTTTACATCTCATTTCTGGAAGTCATTTCAGAAAGGTCTTGGTACTCAGGTTAATCTTAGCACAACATTTCATCCACAGACGGATGGTCAGGCAGAGCGTACCATTCAGACCTTAGAAGACATGTTGAGAGCTTGTGTGATCGACTTCAAGGGTAGTTGGGATGATCACCTTCCTCTTATTGAGTTCGCCTACAACAATAGTTACCATTCCAGCATTCAGATGGCCCCTTATGAGGCATTGTATGGGCGTAGATGTAGATCTCCAGTTGGTTGGTTTGAAGTAGGTGAAACAGCCTTGATAGGACCAGATTCGGTCCTTGATGCTATGGAGAAAGTGCAACTTATTAGAGATAGACTCAAGACTGCTCAGAGTCGCCAAAAGTCTTATGCAGATGTGAGAAGAAGGGAACTAGAGTTCCAAGTTGATGATTGGGTTTTCTTGAAAGTGTCACCTATGAAAGGGGTGATGAGATTTGGCAAGAAAGGGAAGCTCAGTCCCAGATATGTAGGCCCTTACCGGATCTTGAAAAGGATTGGTAAAGTGGCTTATGAGTTAGAGTTGCCAGCAGATTTAGCAGCAGTGCATCCAGTCTTTAACATTTCTCTTTTGAAGAAGTGTGTGGGTGATCCAGCATCCATAGTGCCATTAGAAAGTGTGGCCGTGAAAGATAGCCTTTCTTATGAGGATGTACCAGTTGAGATTCTCGATCGTCAGGTTAGAAGGTTGAGAAATAAAGAAGTCGCTTCAGTCAAGGTTTTGTGGAGGAGTCAGTCAGTAGAGGGAGCTACTTGGAAAGCAGAAGCAGCCATGAAGTCCAAGTATCCTCACCTCTTTCCTTCCGATTTCATTCCAGCTTGAGGTAATAGTTCCTCTTCAGTTTTTCAGTCATTCATGCGAAAATTCAGTCTTAGAATCATGTTCCTTCAGTTTGTACTTGCATTTTCAGCGTATTTGCATGTTTTTGGAACTCAGTTCAGTCAGAAATTCAGTTCTCAGTGTTTAGTGGTAGGGATTGCAGCCTTCTCCCTCTATTTCAGCTAGATTAGTCTTCATTCGAGTACGAATGGTCCCAAGGGGGAGATAATGTAACACCTCGTATCTGAAAATAGAGATTTCAGATTTCTGGTATTACAGGTGGCACTCACGGACACCATCCACGGACCGTAGATGGACTCACGGTCCGTCCTGCAGGTCCGTGGTTTGTGACAGAAAACTTCCCCAGAACTCAATCAGAAAATTTGGCTAAGTGTTGACCCACGGCCGGACTTACGGTCCGTAAGTCAGGTCACGGACCGTAGTTCGTGTCCGTGGATCGATGCCCCAAAAGCCCAGCTTCAGTCCCGAACTACGGTTGACCAGCACGGACCGTCATTCGATCCACGGTCCGTAGGTCTGACCATAGATCGAAGGTTAGCAGCCAGTTAGCTGAAAGTTCTGATGGGTCAACTTCAGATGGTCATAACTCTTAGCACAAAATGAATTATGTGTCCCATAACCTATGGTTAGATAGATAATTGAATTATCTTTCCAACGCCACTGAGTTTGCTAAATTCCGACCTCCGAGTAAAAAGTTATACTCGTTTTAGTGAAGGTCTGTCGAACAGGCTTGACTTACGGACGCAATCTACGGACCGTAGATTGACCTACGGCCCGTAGGTCCAATCCGTAGATCACTCCGACAGCAGTTAATTCAGGGGTCTTTTGGTCTTTTCCTATTTCGTTTAACCCCTAAGATACGTCGTTTAGACCCTAAATCATGAGGTTTTAATTAGTTTAAGCTTAGAAACATAACTAGAACTTACCTAAGTCAAATCATTAATCAAACTTAGAAGAATTAGAACGCTAAAAGGAGAAAAGAAGTCAAGAACCCTAGTTCAAGAACGCAGCAAGTTTTCTTCAGTTCCAGCCCCAAAATCAAAAGATTTCTCCGTGGATTTCGTCACCAGGTATGTGGGATTTCACTAGTGGGTTCCTTTCGCCCATTAGGTCCCTAGAATTTAGTCAGATTCTTGATTCCATGATTATGAACAGACCTAGGGTTTCTAGAATTTCAACAGATCATCATGAATTAGTTATTTAAATGTTCCAAATCAGATTATCATGTTATTGCTCAGTTTCTTACATAAATTTCAGAACCCTAGCTATGTATTTCATTAGTTCTTGAATTACACATGCTAGGTCAGATATTTCAGTTATTCAGATATACATGCTCCAGTTTTATGCCACATTATCAGTATATTTCAACATAAACCCTATTTTGAGTTATAAATCATGAAAAGCTTTTCTTTAAGACAACACTTGAGTTTTAAACTGAGTTTTTGAGAAAGTTAAGATGAGTTTGAGAAAGAGCTTCTAAAACATGATTAGTTTGACAATTGAGTAGGTCATCAATGTATGAATAGTATGGTATCTAGATATACCATCAATGTTTATGCAGTATGACTTCCCAAGGCATCAATGATCAGAATATTGTTTTCTAAAAAGGAGTTTTCAAGTATGAGTATCTACATGTCAGTATTTTAAGCTATTCAGTATTTCAGTCATAATATATTCAGTTATACATGCCTCAGTTTATGAATGCATCATTATCAAATTAATTGTTGCATTCTCAGTTTGCATGTTCAGTTTTGAGCTATCCAATATTTACAGAAATTCAGTCATCACCAGTTAACCACTTAATTCATTGGGAGTAGCATAATACCGAGTTGGACTAGGGTTTCAGCGTACCCATATAGTCCCAGAACTACGAGCCACGTAGGTGTAAGTCCCCTCTGTGGGCAACATCAGTTTAGTGATCACGCCAGCATGCCTCTATACCTCTGGCAGGGTATATTAGGTCCTCTTGATGGGGCGTATACATCGGACTCCACATTTAGCTCATGTTGTTTTATGTCGGTTATTAGTAGCTCCCACAGTTCAGTCAGACTCTATTGCATTGACCACATTTACAGTTCATTCAGTATTCAGTCAGCATGTTATAAATTGGTCATTGCATTCAGTTAGCTCAGTATTCAGTATATATATCATGTTCAAATTATTTCATTGCTCAGTATGCTTTGTTCAGTTATATGTTATTTCAGCTTTACTCTATCCTGCATGCTCAGTACCTTTCAAGTACTGACGCATACGTGCGCTACATCTTCCCGTGATGTAAGTTCAGGTTCTCAGCATCCAGATCACGCTTAGATCGGTTCTCGATCTTCAGTTCAGCAGCATCAGTGGTGAGTCCTCATTCTTCGAGGACTAGTGACATGTTTATCTTTATCGTTTTTAGTCTTAGTTTCAGTTTTTTTCTAGATCTAGTTGGGGCATGTCCCAACATTTCTAGTCAGTTAGAGGCTATTTTCAGACATAGTTAGATTCAGCTTAGTATTTGAGTTTGATATTTCTTTTGTTTTAAACTCTCAGATTTGATATATTCAGTTATAGTATATGGGTATTCCCCATCTTTTCAGATTTAATTATGAATTAGCTTCCGCATCAGTTTATTTTCTTTAGTATGCTCATGATCATGCCAGCAGGGTTAGCTTGGGATCACTTGTGGTCCTAGGTCCCGTGTCCGCGTCTTGGGGGTAGCTTGGGGCGTGACAAACTTGGTATCAGAGCACTAGGTTTAAGTGTCCTAGGATGTCTGAAAAGCCACACTAAGTAGAGTCCTTTTCATGGGTGTGAAGTGTACCACATCTAATGAGAGGGAGGCTATGAATTGTTTTAGGAAAACTTCACTTTTTTGATATTTTTATCGTGCGTAAGGTGTGATCTAATTCTATTCTAACTCGACGTTCTACTTTTCAGCGATCATGCCTCCCCGTAGAGCTAACACTAGGAATGCGAATGCAAGGAATGCTAACACATTTCCTCTAGTCCCAGATCAGGGAGTTTCAAATGCAGAGTTTCAAAACACTGTTCAACCTTTCGCTCAAAGTATGAATAATCAGAACAATCAGCAGGTTGAGGGAGATAAGCTTAGGGAAATCGCTAATGTAAACAAGAAAGCTAGAATAGGGAACTATGAGTACTCTCAACAGAAATCGGGTGGTGGAAATCACCCACAGTTTCGACGAGATCAGAATAGAAGGGTACCAGGCTCTAAGCCTCAGGGAAGTGTTTCAGGAAATAGGACCTACCCAACTTGTCCAAAGTGTGGTAAGAACCATCCAGGTGAGTGTCTTGCAGGCAAGGAAGGATGTTTTGGGTGTGGCCAGTCTGGTCATAGGGTGAAGAATTGCCCTTCTGCCAGGAAGGGGCTAGAAGGTAACAATACTAGGGCTCAGTCTACAACTCCAGCAGCACCAGCAGGTCGCCCGACTCAGCAGGGTAACTCTTCTGGTACTGGTGGCGGACAGCGCCAAAACAGGCTTTATGCTCTTCAGGCTCGTCAAGATCAGAAAGATTCTCCTGATGTAGTCACTGGTACGTTACGAGTCTTTAATCTTGATGTTTATGCATTGTTAGACCCAGGGGCTACTTTGTCTTTTGTAACTCATTACATAGTAGTCCAGTTCAGTGTTAGCCCAGAAACTCTTTCAGAACCTTTCTCAGTCTCTACTCCAGTCGGTGACCTAGTTATAGCTAGACGGGTATACAAAAATTGCTCTGTCACAGTCTCTCAGAAAGTCACCTCAGCAGATCTTGTAGAGTTAGAAATGGTAGATTTCGATATAATTCTAGGCATGGATTGGTTTCAGTTCTGTCATGCCTCAGTCGATTGTAGAATTCGGGTTGTTCAGTTCCAATTTCCAAACGAGCCAGTCTTAGAATAGAAGGGTAGTAGCTCAGTACCTATATGTTGATTATCTCTTACCTTAAGGCTAGAAAGAGGTGAATCTAGAGGGTGGTGTAGCACATATTAAGGAAAAAAGGAAAGAAGTAGAAAAGATGTTCATCATCTTGCTTTCTTAGGAGTTAGTTTTACTAACACATCAGATGGTGGTGTGATAGTCTAGAATAGATCAGAATCTTCTTTGGTAGTGAAAGTTTAGGAAAAGCAAGACAGCGAACTGATATTAATTGAACTCAAGGGTACAGTCCATCAACAGAGAGTGGAGGTTTATCTCCCAAGGGGGAGATGGTATGCTTCGCTACCAGGGTCGATTATGTGTTCCTCATGTGGGCGAGTTGAGACAACATATTCTTGCAGAGGCCCATAACTCCAGATATTCTATTCATCCAGGCGCCACTAAGATGTACTGCAATCTGCGGGAAGTCTATTGGTGGAATGGTATGAAAAGAGATATAGTAGATTTTGTGGTTAAGTGTACAAATTGCCAGCAAGCCAAGGTAGAACATCAGAAACCAGGAGGTATGACTCAAGAGATTGACATTACTACTTGGAAGTGGGAAGTGATCAACATGGACTTCATCACAGGTTTACCTCGTACTCGCAGACACCATGACTCCATTTGGGTGATTGTTGATAGGGTTACTAAGTCTTCTCGCTTTTTGGCGGTCAAGACTACAGATTCGGCGGAGGATTACGCCAAGATTTACATTAATGAGATTGTGAGGTTGCATGGAGTGTCTTTGTCTATCATCTCAGATAGAGGTCCTCAGTTTACATCTCATTTCTGGAAGTCATTTCAGAAAGGTCTTGGTACTCAGGTTAATCTTAGCACAACATTTCATCCACAGACGGATGGTCAGGCAGAGCGTACCATTCAGACCTTAGAAGACATGTTGAGAGCTTGTGTGATCGACTTCAAGGGTAGTTGGGATGATCACCTTCCTCTTATTGAGTTCGCCTACAACAATAGTTACCATTCCAGCATTCAGATGGCCCCTTATGAGGCATTGTATGGGCGTAGATGTAGATCTCCAGTTGGTTGGTTTGAAGTAGGTGAAACAGCCTTGATAGGACCAGATTCGGTCCTTGATGCTATGGAGAAAGTGCAACTTATTAGAGATAGACTCAAGACTGCTCAGAGTCGCCAAAAGTCTTATGCAGATGTGAGAAGAAGGGAACTAGAGTTCCAAGTTGATGATTGGGTTTTCTTGAAAGTGTCACCTATGAAAGGGGTGATGAGATTTGGCAAGAAAGGGAAGCTCAGTCCCAGATATGTAGGCCCTTACCGGATCTTGAAAAGGATTGGTAAAGTGGCTTATGAGTTAGAGTTGCCAGCAGATTTAGCAGCAGTGCATCCAGTCTTTAACATTTCTCTTTTGAAGAAGTGTGTGGGTGATCCAGCATCCATAGTGCCATTAGAAAGTGTGGCCGTGAAAGATAGCCTTTCTTATGAGGATGTACCAGTTGAGATTCTCGATCGTCAGGTTAGAAGGTTGAGAAATAAAGAAGTCGCTTCAGTCAAGGTTTTGTGGAGGAGTCAGTCAGTAGAGGGAGCTACTTGGAAAGCAGAAGCAGCCATGAAGTCCAAGTATCCTCACCTCTTTCCTTCCGATTTCATTCCAGCTTGAGGTAATAGTTCCTCTTCAGTTTTTCAGTCATTCATGCGAAAATTCAGTCTTAGAATCATGTTCCTTCAGTTTGTACTTGCATTTTCAGCGTATTTGCATGTTTTTGGAACTCAGTTCAGTCAGAAATTCAGTTCTCAGTGTTTAGTGGTAGGGATTGCAGCCTTCTCCCTCTATTTCAGCTAGATTAGTCTTCATTCGAGTACGAATGGTCCCAAGGGGGAGATAATGTAACACCTCGTATCTGAAAATAGAGATTTCAGATTTCTGGTATTACAGGTGGCACTCACGGACACCATCCACGGACCGTAGATGGACTCACGGTCCGTCCTGCAGGTCCGTGGTTTGTGACAGAAAACTTCCCCAGAACTCAATCAGAAAATTTGGCTAAGTGTTGACCCACGGCCGGACTTACGGTCCGTAAGTCAGGTCACGGACCGTAGTTCGTGTCCGTGGATCGATGCCCCAAAAGCCCAGCTTCAGTCCCGAACTACGGTTGACCAGCACGGACCGTCATTCGATCCACGGTCCGTAGGTCTGACCATAGATCGAAGGTTAGCAGCCAGTTAGCTGAAAGTTCTGATGGGTCAACTTCAGATGGTCATAACTCTTAGCACAAAATGAATTATGTGTCCCATAACCTATGGTTAGATAGATAATTGAATTATCTTTCCAACGCCACTGAGTTTGCTAAATTCCGACCTCCGAGTAAAAAGTTATACTCGTTTTAGTGAAGGTCTGTCGAACAGGCTTGACTTACGGACGCAATCTACGGACCGTAGATTGACCTACGGCCCGTAGGTCCAATCCGTAGATCACTCCGACAGCAGTTAATTCAGGGGTCTTTTGGTCTTTTCCTATTTCGTTTAACCCCTAAGATACGTCGTTTAGACCCTAAATCATGAGGTTTTAATTAGTTTAAGCTTAGAAACATAACTAGAACTTACCTAAGTCAAATCATTAATCAAACTTAGAAGAATTAGAACGCTAAAAGGAGAAAAGAAGTCAAGAACCCTAGTTCAAGAACGCAGCAAGTTTTCTTCAGTTCCAGCCCCAAAATCAAAAGATTTCTCCGTGGATTTCGTCACCAGGTATGTGGGATTTCACTAGTGGGTTCCTTTCGCCCATTAGGTCCCTAGAATTTAGTCAGATTCTTGATTCCATGATTATGAACAGACCTAGGGTTTCTAGAATTTCAACAGATCATCATGAATTAGTTATTTAAATGTTCCAAATCAGATTATCATGTTATTGCTCAGTTTCTTACATAAATTTCAGAACCCTAGCTATGTATTTCATTAGTTCTTGAATTACACATGCTAGGTCAGATATTTCAGTTATTCAGATATACATGCTCCAGTTTTATGCCACATTATCAGTATATTTCAACATAAACCCTATTTTGAGTTATAAATCATGAAAAGCTTTTCTTTAAGACAACACTTGAGTTTTAAACTGAGTTTTTGAGAAAGTTAAGATGAGTTTGAGAAAGAGCTTCTAAAACATGATTAGTTTGACAATTGAGTAGGTCATCAATGTATGAATAGTATGGTATCTAGATATACCATCAATGTTTATGCAGTATGACTTCCCAAGGCATCAATGATCAGAATATTGTTTTCTAAAAAGGAGTTTTCAAGTATGAGTATCTACATGTCAGTATTTTAAGCTATTCAGTATTTCAGTCATAATATATTCAGTTATACATGCCTCAGTTTATGAATGCATCATTATCAAATTAATTGTTGCATTCTCAGTTTGCATGTTCAGTTTTGAGCTATCCAATATTTACAGAAATTCAGTCATCACCAGTTAACCACTTAATTCATTGGGAGTAGCATAATACCGAGTTGGACTAGGGTTTCAGCGTACCCATATAGTCCCAGAACTACGAGCCACGTAGGTGTAAGTCCCCTCTGTGGGCAACATCAGTTTAGTGATCACGCCAGCATGCCTCTATACCTCTGGCAGGGTATATTAGGTCCTCTTGATGGGGCGCATACATCGGACTCCACATTTAGCTCATGTTGTTTTATGTCGGTTATTAGTAGCTCCCACAGTTCAGTCAGACTCTATTGCATTGACCACATTTACAGTTCATTCAGTATTCAGTCAGCATGTTATAAATTGGTCATTGCATTCAGTTAGCTCAGTATTCAGTATATATATCATGTTCAAATTATTTCATTGCTCAGTATGCTTTGTTCAGTTATATGTTATTTCAGCTTTACTCTATCCTGCATGCTCAGTACCTTTCAAGTACTGACGCATACGTGCGCTACATCTTCCCGTGATGTAAGTTCAGGTTCTCAGCATCCAGATCACGCTTAGATCGGTTCTCGATCTTCAGTTCAGCAGCATCAGTGGTGAGTCCTCATTCTTCGAGGACTAGTGACATGTTTATCTTTATCGTTTTTAGTCTTAGTTTCAGTTTTTTTCTAGATCTAGTTGGGGCATGTCCCAACATTTCTAGTCAGTTAGAGGCTATTTTCAGACATAGTTAGATTCAGCTTAGTATTTGAGTTTGATATTTCTTTTGTTTTAAACTCTCAGATTTGATATATTCAGTTATAGTATATGGGTATTCCCCATCTTTTCAGATTTAATTATGAATTAGCTTCCGCATCAGTTTATTTTCTTTAGTATGCTCATGATCATGCCAGCAGGGTTAGCTTGGGATCACTTGTGGTCCTAGGTCCCGTGTCCGCGTCTTGAGGGTAGCTTGGGGCGTGACAATGCATAAGCTATGACATTCTTATCATGCATCAACACCGCACCCAATCCTGAATATAAAGCATCACAATAAACAATAAAATCTTTACCTTTCACCGCTAGTGCTAGAATAGGTGTTGTGGTCAAAAGAGTCTTGAGCTTTTTAAAGCTCTCCTCACATTTTTCAGTCCATTCAAATGGTATCTCCTTTTTGGTCAAATTTGCCAAATGTGTGGCAATAGAAGCAAAAATTTTCACAAACCGATGATAGAACTTGGTCGGACCCAATTCCTAACAACTTCATTCTTTTGGGGATCTACCATTACCCCTTCCTTTGAAACTACAAGCCCCAAAAAGGCAACCAAAGTTAACCAAAATTCACACAAAATTTTGCATACAACTTTTGTTTCCTAAGAACACCCAAAACAATACGAAGACGGTCCGCATGTTCTTCCTCCCTTTTCGAATAAACCAAAATGTCATCAATAAACACTATCATAAACGAATCAAGAAAGGGTTTGAACACACCATTCATCAAACTTATGAAAGCTGCAGGTGCATTTGTAAACCAAATGACATAACTAAAAACTCATAGTGCCCATAACTGGTCCTAAATGCCTTTTTGGTATATCCTCAGGCCTAATCTTTAACTGATGGTAACCAGACCTTAAATCAATCTTAGAGAAAACTGATGCACCCTGCAATTGGTCAAAAAGATCATTTATCTGAGGTAATGGATACTTATTTTGAATGGTGACCCTATTCAATTGACGATAGTCTATACACATTCTCATACTACCATCTTTTTTCTTAACAAACAAGATAGGAGCACCCCAGGGTGAAGCACTAAGACAGATGAATCATTTATCAAGAAGCTCTTAGATTTGAGCCTTGAACTCTTTTAATTCGGCCGGAGCCATACGATACGGAGGGATGGAAATGAGATGAGTACCAGGTTCCAAATCAATGCAGAAATCTATATCTCTATCCGGAGGCATACTAGGCAAATCAGTAGGAAACATTTCTCTAAATTCTGACACCACGGTAATAGACTCAATAGAGGGACACTAAACCTCAACATCTCGAATATGAGACAAATAAGCCAAACAACCCTGCTCCACCAGTTTCCTAGCCCTAATGGAGGATATGATCTTAGCTGGCTTAGGCTTGTACACCCCTTCCCACACTAACTTTTCCCTACCGGTGATCTCTAGAGTCACATACAATATTACAATTAAGCACAACATAATAGGGGGACAACCAAGGTCATGCCTAAGATTATATCAAAATCAGTTGTTATGCCGTAATTTTACTAACTTTAGAAAAATCACTTTTTGAAATGTTCTAAGTATAAAATAATTTGAGAAACATACTTAGAAAGAGTCGCCACTTAATTTTTTAAAGAAATTAAGAAAACTTAATTTAAAAAGACTCTAATAGATTAAATCTTTATAAATTTAGAGAAAATGGGTAAGAGGTTCTTATTTACGCTTCAAGAAGGTTTTTAAGGCATTTGAAGTGCCCGCTAACATGTGGTTATCCTACGACTTGGTTAAAATATATTTGACTTAAAAACTAATAATTTACAATATTTGATTTAACTTTGAAAAAATAATTAAATAAAGGACACATTTTATTTTATTTTTAAGGAAAGGGACCTAAATTGAAACGTTTGAATCTAATTACAAGTGATTGGAACTTTAACCAAACTAGATTAATTAGAATTTTTTATTTTTTTGAATCATTTTAAAAAATAATAACTTGAACTAAATTAGTTAATTAGCATGAAACTATTTCTAATTAATTAAAAAAAATAAGTTTTGACTAAAGATGTTAAATAAAAGTATGAGAGTTGATAAAAAATGAGTTATATTAAAATGTACTAACATAAATAATATAGTTCATCTTTTGGGGAATTTAATTAAGCTAACCTTAAAATTAATTAGCAAATAAGCAAGTAAGAGTAAGGCAAATTAATAAATTCAAATAGAGAGAGTGAGGGAGGAAGATTTGGGCCTTTCTGATCTTGGGCTTTGGCCCCATTTCCATGTCCTAAACTATTATAAAGGCTGCCCAAAAATCAAATGGGCTTTGGCCCATCTTCCAAAAAAAAAAAAAAGCTGCCTGAATTTTCTTGGGGATTTTGGGCCCATTTCTGATTTCTGTATACAGACTGTATACTATCTGTATATCAGTGTATATAATTCTATTTTTAACTCCTGAGACTTGTATTTTTCGGCTTCGACCTGTATATCCGCAGTTTGGATCTATATTTCAGCACCTCGACCTGTATATCAGTGTATAAATGTTGTATACAGCACGTATACAACCCATTTCTTGGGCTTTTAAACATTTATAAACTAAAAGACTAGAAAAGTTATAAAGCCATACCGATTTAATTAAACTTAAAAAAAAGAACTGAACACATTTTGCTAAGAAGAGAGTGTACCATACAAATTACATATATTGTTAAATCAAGGCTACTCTCTTTATTAGAGATTAACAACACCAAGCAGTGAACAAGAAACATAGCAAAGCAAATTCACTACGAAACTTTCGAATCATTTTTGACAAACAGAGAAACAGTAAAGAAGAACTACATGGACAACATAGATTAGGCAAATAACATATGCTAAAAATGGTCCAAGCCAAAGCCAAAATCTTATCCCATGAACTTAAACACACACTGGATGCATACAATCCATTAAACAACTAACCAAGCATGTTGGTGGAACAAAATCTAATTTATTAATACTTAACAGAAAGCTAGTACACCATTTCAAAAATGAATAAGTAAATGACATATCAAGGTTAGAAAAGTAGCCGACATAATTAAAATTGAAACTTCAAAAGATAAAAATACCAGAGGAAGAGGAAACTTGATAAAGGGAAAGAGATTACCTTTTCGGAGGCAGCAAGACTAGGACAAACGAGCTGAGAACAATGACTCTTTTACTATGAAATCTATATACGAACAACACGCTAAGAAACTCCGAGCGTCGATCTTCTCGGAACTTAGAATCAGAAAGCTAGATATGAAATTCTTAAGTGTAAAATGTCTATCGCTTATCCCTCAAAAACCAAGATCAAAACCCATCCACTATCACTTGAGTGAAAAGGGTTATTTATAGGGGAAAAGGGGTGATTTAGGGGGGAAATCCGTTGGAGAAATTCAAACAAAAATTTTGAATTTCTTTCCTCCTTTCCAAGATCAACAGTGAAAGAGATTTGAAGATCTCTGAAAATGGGGAAAGGGAGCAACGATGTGATTGATTAGGTTGCTAGGGTTATGGGTTTGCAGATGGGTGACGTACGGGTTTCTTCGCAAAGAAGAAGAGGCGTGCAATTCTAGGTTTCTTTCTTTGACTTTTTCGCGAAGAAGATGCAGGGGTGGGGTCGGGTTTGGCACTACTCACGATTTTCTTGGTTTGCAGCGTCCTGATTTGCTTCGCGAGGAAGAAGAAAGGCGTGTGGATCGCGTCGCGTACTGCTGATTGCGTTAGGTCGGTTTTTGGTACTGTTGTTGTGAGTATTTGGGAGTTGTTGATGAATGTAATGTGGGTTGTTGATCTAAATGGAAGTTAGACTGAAAATCGGCCCAACTTTGGTCTTAAATTGACCCAATAAATGGAGCAAATATTGGTTAAAATTCAATTTTGGAAATAACCATATAGATTACAAATTTGGCCGAGTGAAGTTAAGGACATAGCCGATTTGAAATTAATTGAGAAATTCGACTAAGGTAAAATAAGACGAATTAATATAAATTAATTAATGAGCTCATTAATCTTAACCAAATAAAATAATCAATTTTAAAATATTAACTATTAATTAATTAAACTAATTGGCAAAATTTAAAGCAAAACTAAAACCTTTTGAGACGATTTTCAAATAAAAATATACTAATTATATACATAACTATAAAAACATATTTATTATTTTTAAAAATTATAAAATTGACAAAACTTACATAAAAATAACTCGAAAAATATTTCGAATTTCATAAAAGCTAATTAATTCAAAATTATAGCCATCACTTTAAAATACACTAAAAATATAAAATATTTTGATATGATTTTCGAATATTTATAGGATATACTTATTTCATACATAATTATTTAAAACATATATATTATTAAAAATTATAAAAAGTGATGGACTATTTAAAAACTTGCAAAATATTTTTATTTTATTTTTTAAAAATTTATGAAACTAATTATTTTAAAACGTTTGAAATTGAAGAAGCTCGATGATTAATCTATAATGTTGATGTCCAAAATTGGGTGTCAACAAATGTCCCTCGTTTGACTTGGATTGATGTAAAAATTCAAGGCAAATGAAATTGACGAATCCAATTTTGACCGACCACATCTTCATCTTTAGGAAATGGATTTTGGTAAGGATTTTAGGAATTATGGCCGAACCTCGGTATCAGGTTTCCTACATAACTCGGGCCACTTGTAGTTCGATACGCACGATTATGAAAGAATTCAAAAGCTATCCCGATATCAAATTATGAAGAGACCGGAATGCTCGATAATAAGATCTGAGAGAGGATGTTGAAATATAGCCAAATTTTCTGAGCCCACCTCCATATCCTTAAATCTTAGGAATCAGGCTTTTTGTAGTTCAACTCGATCGGTTGAAAAAGAAATCTATTATGCTAGATAACCTTCGGTTCTGGAAGAGTGACAAGTAAGTTGAGTATGAAAAAGAGGCTTGCAACCTCTTAGCCATTAGTGTGGCGCGCTTCACACCCATAATTAAGAACTTACACGGACATAATTTCCAAAGCTCGTGGTGCTTTGTCACTCAGATTGGAAAGCTGCCTCCGGTGAGAGTGGAAAGTTTTCCAAATGTGAAATTGGAACTGATAACCCAAGGAAATTCCCACATGCCATTGATAGGGTGTGGTTTGATTATGGTGGAAGTCGCTTCTTAGCTCGCGTCCTAAGAGTTGATACTCCTCTTTGGACTATGTCCTAGTTCGCTGCTAAGAAACGTTCCACGTTGTGCTGCATCCTTTTTTATGTCGTCCGCGCCTGTGGTTTGATTTGAGTATTCATCCTCTCGGATACTCTCGACAAAGACCGAAATAAAACTCATTAGTGTAAAATATAAATCAAATGGAGAGATAGTGTCATTTACCATGTTGGCACTTAATTGTTCTCCTTGAATATTTGACGTCAACTTCTTTCAGTTTGAAGTAAAGCAGATAAAGCATGTATCTCATATTTGCGACATGACTCTTCACTGTACTCTTCTTTTAATATCAAAGTAGTAAAATAGACTAATGTAATATGTTGATGGTTTGAATATGATGCCCTTCTCGGCAATTGGATATGCAAGGGACATCTCGATGGTTTGAATATGCAATGGCCCTTTTGGCGGTTTGAATATGATGGCCCTCTTGGCAGTTTGAATATGATGTCCCTCTTGTCGATCCAAATATGATGGCCCTTTCGGCAGTTTGAAATATGACGGCCCTCTCGGCAGTTTGAATATGCATTGACCCTCTCGGCGGTTTGAATATGCAATGGCTCTCTCGATAGTTTGAATGTGCAATGGCTTTCTTGGTGGCTTGAACATGATGGACCTCTCAGCGGTTTGAACATGCAATTGCCCTCTTGGCGGTTTGAATATGATGGCCTTCTCGGCAATTTCAATATGCAATATGATGCCTTCTCGGTGGTTTGAATATGAAATAGCCCTCTCGGTGGCTTGAATATGCAATGGCCCTCTTGGAGGTTTGAATATGATGGCCCTCTCGGCGATTTGAATATGCAATGGCCCTCTTGGTAGTTTTAATATGCAATGGCCCTCTTGGCGGTATGAATATGCAATGGCCCTCTCGACAGTTTGAATATGCAATGGCCCTCTTGGCGGCTTGAATATGCAATGGCCGTCTCGGCGGTTTTAATATGCAATGGCTTTCTCGGCAGATTGAATATGCAATGGCCCTTTCGGCGGTTTGAATATGCAATGGCCCTCTTGGCAGTTTGAATATGCAATGGCCCTCTCGGAGGTTTGAATATGCAATTTGACTATGAATGTCGTACTCTTTGGTCAGGCAGAGATGTTTCACTCACTATCAGATATTTGCTGATAGATTCTCCTAAAATAGTTAGTTGATAAATATATTATTTGATGATCTTATTATACCCTGCATCCACACAAAAAAATGTTAGTATTGGAACACTGATCTGTGTTGGTTTCTTCAAGTCGCCTTGCTCCTTGTCTTGCTATCTTTGGAAGTTTGGTTGACCGTACGAATCGCAGTAGACAAAAGACAAGATCATATTTAAATTTAAACATTTGCTAGGTATGAAGTTTTTGAAAAAATAGTTTTAAAGAAAATCTCTACCAATTAATTGTCACGACATGCACAACACGAACAGAACATCCTTTGTCTCAGATTTTGACATGAAAGGTAGCTTGCTGACAACTTAAACCCTTTAAGAATACGTCAATTTGAGGCAAATAAAGTTAACTTCAAAGGTTTGAGTATCCTTGATGGAATTTTTAAGGTCTTTCTCAAAAATTTTGTCTCAGTTAGATGCTTCAAAAACAAATCTAATGGTGATCACGGAAGTCATGATATCTTGCAAATTTTTTGAGATTTTCTCAAAATTATGTCCCAATTGCACATTTTGATATGATATATGACCCTTGTTTGTAGGAAATAACTCTTCTTGTAGAATTATTGAGATCCTCTTAAAAATTCTGTCCCAGTTTCCATTATGAAAGGAAATGGAAATCTTATTGGGAACATGACCGAACCCTTGTGGCGCCTACGTATCTCGTTGAGGGAGGAATCAGGTCAAACATAGTTCCCCTCTCGAGAATTGACAAAATAGAAAATTTTGATAAGGAAACAACCGAAGCCGACATAGGCCGCCTACGTATCTCATTCTTAAGAATTCAGGTCGAACGTAGTTCAGGTACAAGAGGAATGTTTCAAAACATAATGCGATAATGATTATAAACAAACTACAATTTCAAGGAAATAAAGCAAAGAAGTATCATCCTTCAAATGTAGTATCTCTTGACGGCATTTGAATTGATAGATTTTCACCACACTCTACCGTCCATATCTTGTAGAACCAAAGCTCCTCTTGATAGTACTTTGTGGACAACATACGGTCCCTGCCAGTTAGGTGCAAATTTCCCTTTGTAGCTATGGATAATAAGAAACATAGTAAGAAACATACTAGTAGAAAGATAAGAAAATTAAGAAGAAAATTAAACAAATTATATCCGAAATATAAACAACTCAATATTACAAAAACCGATAACGACAAATTAAATCAATTAATAGATAATATATCTAAAATAGAATATAAATATATTCAATATTTAAAGATACAATGAATAGCGAGAATAATGAATATAAAGAAAAACTTACTGAAATAATTATAGCGAAAAGGCAAGAATTAGAACATAGGCAAAATAGACTTAATAATAACATATTCGCAGGAATTTGTAAATAATCTATAATAGCACAGAGAAAAACTATTTTTTATCTAGAAATACAAATAGAAAATTTAGAATATAAACTTCAACATAATCTATAAATGAATAAGGAAGAATACGCAATAGATGAAAAAACATATAAAAACTATGACGGATTAAAAATAAAGATAATATTTTCTAATCTAGGAAGAAGATACAAGAAAATAGGTGACAATATAAGTTTAATGTTAGAAAAAGAAACGGTAAAACTAAAAGATAGTTTAACTGCTATGATAAGAATAACAAAAGAAAATGAAAAAATAGATAGAAAAACGGAAATTGAAAGAATAAAACAACGAGCAAAAAAGAAAGTACAACAATTAGAAGAAGTAAAAAATATTAAAATAATAGAACTAGAAAAAGAGTTGGCAATGTTAAAAGAAATGTATGAAATGAAACAAAAAGAAAGAGAACAAAAACAAAATTAGCAAATGAGATAAATAAATTTAAAGAAAAATTGCAATTAGAAGATGAATTAGAAGAAAAAGAAGAAAATAACCAAAATGATCTACCCGAAATAAGAATTGATGAAATAAATGACAATGATTTAGATGAACAACATTCGGAAACAAGCGAAACATATACAGAACTTTTAACAAACATAGATAATATAAAGAATTTAGAAATAAATACAGGAGACATAGACATGGATGAAAAACCTAGCACATTAGGAGTAAAAAATACAAAATATTATAATGAAAACTATGGATAATATGATAGAGAAAAAACTATATGGGATAAAAGATTAAATAAAAAATGGACGCCTAAACCAATAACTGAACAACGTAATTTTTTAGATTTAAACTGTGTAGCAGATATAAATAAAATAATCCAATTATGGATGGGATATATATCAAAACAATTAATAGCTAACAAAATAGTAATAATAGAAACACCAGGATATATAGAAAGAACACTTATAGGAACAATAAAATTATGGCTACAAAATTTATCAGATGAAAGTTTACAAACTCTAAGTAGTAATAAAAAATTTGATGGTGGAATAGCTACTACAACTATGGAAATATTATATAAATACGAAATAGCTATAAGAAACGAATTTAGTAGTATGACGACAGAAGTAGAAGAACAAAATAAAGAAAAAATCATAAACCGGAATCTAGTGACAAAATTAGCAATATGTAACATGTGTTATATATATGAATATACATGTGTCTTTAGAGAATACTATTATAAAGGAACATATAGCATAGACGAAAGTAAAGAAATAAGAAAATTATATTTTACAAAATTACCGGAACCTTTTAATTCAAAAGTAATAAAAAGTTGGAATGAAGCAGGATTAACATATACCTTAGGAGCTAGAATAAAATTCTTACAACGATGGTTTATAGAACTATGTGAAAAACATAAAGAGAAATAAAAATGGAAAAAATACTAGTAAAAAACTTAGCATGTTGCAAAAATAAAACAGCACCCCAATTTGGTTGTACGGACAAATACTATAAAAAGAGATATAACAAAAAATATAGATCGAAATATAAATATAAAAAACCAAGAAGAAGATACTATGTAAAAGACTACAAAACCAAAAGACCATATAGACCAAAAATAAAACTAACGGAATATACTTGTTATAATTGTGGAAATTTAGGACATATAACTAGAGATTGTAAATTACCTAAAAATTCAAAGAAAAAACAAATATCAGAAATAATAATAGACGATGAAAAATATACGCAAATAGAGTACGTAGATTATGAATTAGAAAGTGAAGATAGTATATATGAAATATCAGAAAACGAAGAAAATAATTCAGTAATAGAATCAGATAATGAATACGATATCAATGACTGAAACAGATATACAAATAATAACTAAAGAAAAATATTAAGATGAAGAATCGGCAGAACAAAAAATAATATTTGATAATAATATATTTGAATAAATAAAAGGAAAAGAATTAGACCTAAGCGTAGAAAAAATATTCGAAATACCAACAATAAGAAACTGGTTTAAACGACAAAAAGAAGAATATTATGTAGTAAGTCAAAGAGAACATATCATAGATTGCAAATACACCAAAGGAAAGGCTAAAATACCAATAATAAACAAACGAATAATAAATAAAGAAATACAAGATATTAAGGCTAAAAATCCAATTAAATACGTACATTTAGGAGGAACAGAAATACTAATAAAAGCATGTTTTAGAGAAGGAATAGACACACCCATAGAAATATACTTAGCGGATGATAGAATTATACAACCTATAGAAAAAAGTATAATAAGTGCAGTAAAAGGTAACCTCATATACCAAAAATTTAAATTTATAATAAGTGTTAACTACTCAGTAGCAATAAATGACAGAAACATAGATAAATCACTAGTATTAAATTGGAGAATGTCAGGGATAGAATTAGCTCCGAGTAGTAAAATGTTTACAGCTAGATGTAAAAACTTATATGTTTTAACAACAAAACATAAAATAACAGCAAAAAATAAAATAAATAAAATAAAAATAGAAAATCCTTTCGAAAGGATAGTTATAGTCATAGATAATAATAATTATAGTTATAATGAAATTGATATAGAAGAAGATTTGGAAATAGTAAAAGAAAGGCTAAGTACATCAAAAAGAATAAATAATGAGATACCCCAAATATTATCAAAAATGAGTACCTCAAGAAGAATAGATAAAATCCCACAAAAATCAATGGTAGAAGAAATTAAACCACATCATTACTACATAATGGGAATAATGGAACAACGAAAATATTTAATATTAATAAATACAAGACTAGAAGAAACCTATATTACAAGAGAATTAGTGACGGAAGATGAAATAATAACTACATTACAATTACGCCCCGAACTACCAAAAGCATTAATGTATACTGAAGAAACTACAGAAAAGGAAATAATCATTGGAGGCGTACCAATAGTAATAAAATTTAAAATATATCAAAGAGATGAAATTATCACTTTAGGAATAAAATGGCTAGAACAAGTAAAACCATATAATCTAGAAGACAAACAGTTAATAATAAATTATGAAAATAAAAGAGTAATAATAAAAATGACTTTAGTATGATAAAAATATGAAAATATATATATTTGCAAAGATAATAATAGAGGGATATTACAACAGATATTATACACCAATGATAGATACGGGAGCAGAAGCTAATATATGTAAATACAATTGTTTACTAGAAGATAAATGTAATGACCCTACAAGTCATTTTTGGAAATTTTCATAAAGAGACCGTTTTACCCCTCCCGATAGTTGCCCCGAGTCCTAATTGTTGTATTTTCGAAGTTGGTTTGAAGGAAAATTGATGAAAAGTTGAGTTTTTGGAAAGTTGAGTTTTTAAGAGTTAAAATTTGGTTAAAAGTGCTATTTCGAGTCATTTGGAGTTTCGAGACTCGAATCGATTTCCGTCGATTCCAGCAGTTTTAGAATGTCGAAATGGGTCTATGAGAATTTACGGAGTCGAATTTGGAGTTAAAACGAAGATTTGAGGTCCTAAGTTGCAAAAATTGTGAAATTTTGCTCAAGAGTTGACTTTGGTCAACAAACGAGGTTCCGGTGCTCGAAATGGAATTCCGAGAGCTCCGTTGGATTTAGGGAGTGATTCTAAGTCTAGAATGAGTCTTGGTTGAATTTTTAGAGGCCCCGAGTGCGTTTCGAGTTTTTGACCCTAAAGTTAGTTTATTGACGCCTTATCGGATACCGGGTCAAGGAGACATCGAATTCAAATTCTGACGATTTCATTGAGTCCGAAATGTCATTTTCAAGCTAGTAGCATATTTGGTTTGTGTTCGGGAAGTGCCAAATGAGTTTTGGGGGAGTTTTTAAGCTTCTTGGATGCTTTGACACTATTTCAGCAAATTGTGGCAACTAAAGGGTTCATTATTAGTTTTAAAGGTCGAAAAATTATTCCGAAGGTTCTGAAATTTTGAGCATGAATTATAGTACTTATCTGCAAATTTTGGTGCATTTTCGCTAACCCGAGATTGGACTTTTATCGCAAATAAGAAATAATTGTTTACCGAGTAGAAATGATATTTGACTGGGCAACGAGCATGAAATTAAGCTCCGATTGAACGAGCAGGTCCGTATCATTATTTAAGACTTTTACAATCGTATGAGGAAATTATGGCCTTTTTAGTGAAAGATTAACTGCTGTTTTTCTGGTGCATAACAGCCATGTACTGTTATAAAAATCTCAGACTGTGTTCATTTAGTATTTTGAGCATATCGGGAGTTCTAGAGATCGGAATGGAGTGATTCTTACAGGTTTCTTCTTGAATTAATATGAGGGTTAGTATTCAATCTTCAATTCGACATTTCTCATAATTTCTTTATCTGGTTTTTTTCCTATCCGTAAATCTCTTGGGAAAAATTGGGATTTTATCGATTTGGACTCCCTTTTTGATGAAAAAGGTATATTTACGATCCTTATGTTATGGGTAACTGATTTTAACATAAAATTATTGATTCATCGATTATTTTCATCATATTAACCGCGTACAATTTGGACTTTCCCGATAAAGTTAAAGTTTGATAAATTGAGAATTTCAAGGTCGATCTTAACTCCGTTTTTGATGAAATTTCATATTTGAACTTATCTAAGCATGAGTAAGATGTTTTTCAAGAGATATTTCATTTTCGAGTCGGGGTTTCGGATCCGAATATTTTAGGCTTCTTCAAGAACATGGATTTTTCTTCAAATTGAGTTTGTGAATTGATTTCAACTCCGTTTTCAAATTAGTTTTCACCATTAGCTTCCAAATACTTTAAGGATCATTTTACATAAAAAAATTCCAGATTTGGGTATCGTTTTCCGGTATGAGACTTTTGGACCGTTTTGCCCTTTTTCCCTAAATTTCTTGATTTTGGTGTCATTGGACTCGAATTGTGATTGTGAATAATTGTTTGAATAGATTATCGTGATCCGGATTATACTTGGAAAGGAAAGGCTCAAGTCAAGTAACTTTTGGAGTTCGTTTTAAGGCAAGTGGCTACCAAACTTTGTAAAACTCTTAGACTACCCATGACTACTTTCCGAATTGTGTTGGGGAGTAATGGGTATTGAGGATGAGTTTTATTTGTTGATTGAAATTGTTGTAAATGAAAGATGGGGAATAAAACGAGCAAAATGTATTATATGTGACTTGAATTTGTTGAATAAGTCATGTGATAACTGATATTGAGGGGATAGAAGAGCATGAGTAGGCTATGATTGATACAGACATCGATGTTGAGACAGATGATGTGTAATACTATGATGTGATCGTGATATGGTTGTGATTGAGACAGGTGATGTGTAATACTATGATGTGGTAGTGATATGGTTGTGATTGAGACAGGTGATGTGTAATACTATGATGTGGTCGTGATATGGTTGTGATTGAGACAGATGATGTGTAATACTATGATGTGATCGTGATATGATTGTGATTGATGACATGTGCATATTCATTATTCATCCCATGTGTGAACTATCTGTTGCATGAGTTCTGAGACACTGATATGAGGATGGATGGATATGAGACACAGTTGAGACTAGCTCCGGCTAGAGATATATGAGATGGACTAGCTCCGACTAGCGATTTGGATGCCGATGGGATCTGGTTCCGATGGTGATACATGGTCCATGTGTGGCCCCCATGGGTTCTGATTTGAGTATTCAGCGCGGACTGATTACGTCAACAGATGTGTATCGTAGGACAGACATGCATCACGACTACATGACATCATTATTGCATTTTGCATCGCATTTGCCTTATCTTTGTTTGTGATGTGTGGATTGTATCGGTTTACCCTTCTTATGTGGAATTTGATCTACTTGCTCTTATTTGTTGATCTGAGGTTGATGAGGATATACTGTTGGTTCTGGCTGTTGAATATAATCTATTTATTATAGGTTGGTTGGTTTGCTGTTAGATTGAAGTTTCGGTGGTTCGGTTGGGATTGAAATGAGTTGTTTGTAGCTGCTAGTTTTGCTTAGTTTAGAGTTACTTGCGAGTACCTGTGGTTTTCGGTACTCACCCTTGCTTCTACACAATTGTGTAGGTTGACAACTCTCTCTCATATTCGGCTTAGTAGTTTCTTTAGCAGATTGAGCTTCGGGACATACTCGAGAGGTAGCGGTTCATTCCAGACGTGCCCTTGAGTTATCTTTACTTTCAGTTTTGTTCTATTCGAGAACTATACTCTGAGACCTGTATATTTTTATTCGAATTCTGTATTTAGAGGTTTGTACATGTGACAACCAAATTCTGGGTAGTGTTGAGTCTTAATTAAAGTCTTCCTCTTATTTATTATCTTTTATTCTCGTATTTCTACTTCTCTATCGTTGTGGTTGGGTTAGGCTGACGTGTTCGGTGGGAAATGGACACGTGCCATCACATCCGGATTTGGGGGTGTGACAATAAATGGGAAAAATTTAAAACACTGATAGTAGTAACAGGATCTAATAATGAAGGAAGCATGATCACATATCAGGCAAAACATATAAAAATACAAATATGGGATAAGATATTAACTATAGAGGAAATATATAACTTTGAATTGACTACAAAAGATATGCTATTAGGAATGCCATTTTTAAAAAAATTATACCCACATATAATAACAAAAACACACTGGTGGTTCACAACACCGTGTAAACAAAAAATAGGAGCAAAAAGAGTAAATAACAAAAATCGAAAAACAACAAAATGGATAAAAGGAAGTGAAAAAATTACACAAAATTTAGAAAATATAAAAGAAGAAGATCCTAAAATAGAATTAATTATATTCTCTATAGATAAAGTAAAACTAATCCAATATAAGTTAGAATTATTATATAGTGAAGATCCTTTACAAGGATGGGAAAAACATAAAACAAAAATAAAAATTAAGCTAATTGATAATAATAGTATAATAACCCAAAAACCATTAAAATATAATTTTAATGATTTAACATAATTTAAGATACTAGAAAAGTGGTACATATAAGAAAGCAATAGCAAGCATACAAGCCCAGCATTTATAGTAAATAAACATAGTGAACAAAAAAGAGGAAAAAGTAGAATGGTTATTGATTATAGAAATTTAAATGCAAAAACTATAACATATAATTACCCAATACCAAATAAAATATTAAAAATAAGACAAATACAAGGATATAATTACTTTAGTAAATTTGACTGCAAATTGGGATTTTACAACTTAAAATTAGAAGAAGAATCTAAAAAACTTACAGCATTTACAGTACTACAAGGATTTTATGAATGGAATGTATTACCATTTAGATATAAAAATGCACCAGGTAGATATCAACACTTTATGGATAACTACTTTAAACAGTTAGAAAATTCTGTAGTATATATTGATGATAAATTACTATATTTTAAAACCCAAGATGAACACATAAAATTATTAGAAAAATTCATATGTATTATAGAATATTCAGGCATAAGCCTAAGTAAAAAGAAAGCAGACATAATGAAAAGCCAAATAGAATTTCTAGGAATACAAATAGATAAAAATGGAATAAAAATGCAAACGCATATAGTACAAAAAATAATTAACTCAAATGAACAATTAGTTACGAAAAAGAAATTACAATCATTTCTAGGACTAGTAAACCAAGTAAGAGAATACATACCAAAATTAGCAGAGAATTTAAAACCATTACAACAAAAATTAAAGAAAGATGTAGAATACTAGTTTGATAAGAATGACCAAACACAAATTCAAAAAATAAAATTATTATGTAAGAACCTACCTAAACTATATTTTTCGGATGAAAATAAAAAATTTACTTATATAATAGAATCAGACACCAGTGAAAAAAGTTATGGAGGAGTATTAAAATACAGGTATGGAGAAGAAAAAAAGAACATCATTGTAGATATTATTCAGGAACATTTACTAATGCAGAAATAAGATGGAAAATAAATAGGAAAGAATTATATTCGGTATATAAATATTTATTATCATTTGAACCATATATTGTATATAACGAATTTATTATAAGAATAGATAATACACAAGTAAAATGGTGGCTAACAAGAAAATACAAGATTCGATAACAACAAAAGAAATAAGGAGATTGGTATTAAATATATTAAATTTTACATTTACAATTGAAGTAATAAAAACTAATAAGAATGTTATTGCAGATTACTTATCACGACAAAGCTACTCAGACTGAGACTGAGGAAGAAGATACAATTGAAAAGATACTCAAAGCCATTACTACACTTTGTACAAAAGTGGATAGTATGGACAACGAGATACAAAAGCTAAAGACTAATGAAAATAATCTGAAGTCTAAAGCTAGTATAAGTCAGCAGCATGACTATAAAAATGTGGAGCTATGTCGATCGGAAGACAGAAAAAATCCAAAGCTAAAAGGTGACGTTGGGAAACACCTAAAAACCCATAACATTTGTTTACATACAGCTGCAGGTACAAGCCAACGAGTTAAGTGAAAAACATAAGAATTCAAACTTAAACCAGTTATTCGAAAAACCATTTACCCCGAGGCTAACACCAAAAAACACATTAACTATAGAACCACAAACTTCTACATATGAGGATAGCCTACACCATGACAAAAGAACAAATAACCATATTACGCGAACCTATATAGAAAATATATACAAAATCCAAACATTTTTAAACCTTAAACCCAAATCTACTACAACCCAAGAACCCAACCAGGATTATTTAACCCAAAAATTACAAGGTTATAATAAACTGATTGCACAACCGAAAACTAACGCCAACTTAGTAAGGACATGCTACAACTATGGACTATTAAATACAGTATATACATATGACGGAGAGGAACTAAGTGGAATACCGGAACTAAATAAAGCATTTATTACATATAAGAGAGTAACTAAGGGAAATTTATTCTGTGTAAAATTTTATACGGCAACAACAGAGATATTATACGAGGAAATAAAACCTCTGATACAAGTGGTAAAGATAGGACTAACAAAAGATATGATAATACCGAAAGATATCGAACAGCAACCAGAGATACAAAAAAGTGAGATACCCAATTTTTATGCCAATAAGAGAATAATTGGTATATCAACCATTATACAAGAGCTAGCAAATAATTATTTAAACGGAAACGCTATATGGAGCTACTATGCAAGAGATCAATTAATGATTTATTCCAATTCAAGGGAGCTAAGGAAAGCAACTATGGATGAAGTCCAGAGATGGATTTTATCATTACTTAAGCCAGAAGAACGACCTACAACACGAGCACTAAAAGTAGGATTTATTTCGGCAGAGTTATTAACCAGATATTGCAAGCTAATTGGTCACAAATACCCTGACCATATATGTTCAAAACGCAATAGAGAAGATAATATAATTCCAGACGTCCAGCTGGAATAAGAGATAAAGACGGAAGCCTAAAAGATAAGATAAGAAAATGATGAGAAGATAAAGATGCAGACAAGACAAGATAAGATATGGACAAGATAAAAAAGGTAAGATAAATTTTTTGACTAATTGTCTAGAGTAACGTGACAATGTAAAATAATAGGTGTATAGGTGTGTAAGGATAAGGTAAAATAGTAGGACAAGTGTAAAGTAGGTGTGGAGTGTTATGGTCTGTCATAAAGTGTATAGTATGGTGTGTCATAAAGTAAGTGTAAAAAGTCATATGTGTCATAAAGTAGGTGTAAAAAGTCATATGATGTGTGATGTATTAGGAAGAGTACGTGTGGTATTGTGCAGATTTTCCTTTCTATATAAAGGAAAGCATATGTAACATAAAGGGCAGGCAATGCCTAATATATAAAACTCTCCTTTCAAAAACTCTCTCAACTAAAAAACTAATATTTTAAAAGATAATGGAGCAACAATATGAAATCAAACCAGATATTTCAAATAGCATGAATAAGCAAGAGGCAAAGGTATATTGTTCAAAAAATATGCAGAACTAATTTCATATATTCCTGAATATCATATATATGATTGAATAAATTTATGTTAGTTATTATGTATTAGAATTATTTGAATCATGATTTCTAGTTTATTAGCACACTGGAAACAGAGAGAAAACTTCTATACTATGACATCCTAATGTTGAAACCGGTAGGCGAGGAAGCCGTTTAGGGGAGTAAACAAAGTTAAGGCACTGATAAGAAGGAAGTATCCGCTAAAGTACGATGCAAGTAGTGACAGGAGAACATGATAAACAGATAATCTAGTTCATAATTTTCTAATAAGAATTTAATCAATTATGGATATGAAAGGAAGGAATAATTGAAAATAAAAAATCTGCATAACAACGAACATGACCACATACATGCATGATGAAATGATAAAAAACTACGAAACTTTAATCCTATATATACTTAAAAATATAGAAGTAATTGAATTAAGAAGAATAATATGGGAAAAAATATTTGAAGATAACGAATCAGAAGATATATTGAACCAAGAATGGTATGAAATAGACCTACATGATTTAGACCTCGAAAGAATAGAATGGTATGATTTAGAAATAAATTCAGATTAAAATGAACTACGAATATTTACAATATTGGATAGAATTTATGGAAGATATAAAACTATTAGAACAATTAATCGAGGAAAATTTATATATGTACCAAAGAACCCAAGATATGTTATATCTAGAATATATCATAAATAATATTAATGAAATATTCAGATTAAAACAACTATCGGAAGAATATTACAATAAAATATTATTATATCTTACCATGAATTTCACACCTAATATTAAAGAAATATCAAGATTAAGACACTTAGCAAAAGAATATTATAATAAAATTTTTAAAATAAATTACTCACCTACCACTCTACCACCTATCACACTACCACTTCCATGAATTCCTTAACTACCAATTCCGCACCGAAAATTACAATTGAAAAGATACTCAAAGTCATTACTACACTTTGTACAAAAGGGATAGTATGGACAATGAGATACAAAAAGCTAAAGACTAATGAAGATAATTTGAAGTCTAAAGCTAGTATAAGTTAGCAGCATGACTGTAAAAAATGCGGAGCTATGTCGATCGGAAGACAGAAAAAATCTAGAGCTAAAAGGTGACGTTGGGAAACACCTAAAAAACCCATAACATTTGTTTAAATACAGCTGCAGGTACAAGCCAACGAGTAGTGAAAAACATAAGAATTCAAACTTAAACTAGTTATTCGAAAAACCATTTACCCCGAGGCTAACACCAAAAAACACATTAACTATAGAAACCACAAGTAGGTGTGGAGTGTTATGGTGTGTCATAAAGTGTATAGTATGGTGTGTCATAAAGTAGGTGTAAAAAGTCATATGCGTCATAAAGTAGGTGTAAAAAGTCATATGATGTGTGATGTATTAGGAAGAGTACGTGTGGTATTGTGCAGATTTTCCTTTTTATATAAAGGAAAGCATATGTAACATAAAGGGCAGGCAATGCCTAATATATAAAACTCTCCTTTCAAAAAACTCTCTCAACTAAAAACTAATATTTTAAAAGATAATGAAGAAACAATCTGAAATCAAACATGATATTTCAGATAGCATGAATAAGCAAGAGGCAACTCTTACCTTCTTGTTGAAGTGTTAGTCATTCTCTGTTGATACAACTGGCCATGACAAACGAGACTCATTCTTTTCTTATCAATCAATGCTAATTGCTCATATCGATCACGAACCCATTCGGCATCGCTCAATCCATCTTCCTAAATAATCCTTAAATATGGTATCTCAACTTCAGTTGGTATCACTGCTTTTGTTCCGTATACCAATAGATAAGGAGTTGCTTCAGTTGAGGTTCAAATTGTGGTGCGACAACCTAGCAAAGCATAAGGCAAATTTTCATGCCAACATTTGTAGTTGTCAATCATCTTTCTCAATATCCTCTTGATATTCTTATTAGCAGCTTCCATAACTTTATTCATTTGAGGACAATATGCAATTGAATTACGGTGGATAATTTTGAATTTTTCACATATCTCTTTCATCAAATAACTATTCAGATTATCTCCATTGTCTGTGATGATAGACTCTAGAACTCCAAAACGACATATCAAATTGTTGCGAACAAAATTGACCACAAATTTCTTCGTCACAACTTTGTAGGAAGCAGCTTCCACCCACTTTGTGAAATAATCAATGGCGACCAAAATGAACCTATGACTATTTGAGGTAGCAGGCTCAATTGGTCCGAGAGCATCCATGCCCCAAACTGCAAATGGCTAAGGGGAACTTATCACATTGAGCTCATGGGGAGGTACTTGATCAGATCTCCATGTACCTGACATTTATGACATTTTTGGACAAATCGGCCACTATCACTTTCCATAGTCATCCAAAAGTATCCCGCCCTTAGGATTTTCTTTGCTAATGTAAAGGTTTTCATGTGCGTCCCACACACTCCAGC
This sequence comes from Solanum verrucosum, assembly GCF_900185275.1. Lineage (NCBI taxonomy): Eukaryota > Viridiplantae > Streptophyta > Magnoliopsida > Solanales > Solanaceae > Solanum > Solanum verrucosum. The sequence goes on from NW_026019957.1 coordinate 4,281,671, forward strand.
GTGCACTTTTTCAAGCAATCTTGTGGCTTCTGCAACATCCACACATCTTAGTAATCCTAGATCGGGAGTCCTCTTATAAAGAACCTCTCCATTTAAAAAGAAGTTATTTGCCATTCTTCGGATTATTTTATCTGAATACTTGTTGCTTTTTCCAGATATTCGCCAGCTTCTAAGTACTTTTTCATTGATATACCGTGGATTCTCATCCCATTCCGCTTCCACATGTGAACAATGTGTTGGTTGTTCTTTTAAACCTATCTCAAGTGGATCGATATAACTCTTTTCTAGGTGTTGTATCATGGACGATATGGTTACGAGAGCATCGGCAAGGTCGTTCTGTATTCTCTAGGTGTGTCTGAACTCGGTCTTCCTAAATCTTTTGCATAACCTCCGTACCAATTGTACGTAAGGTAAGATTTTAGGATTCTTCACAGCCCATTCTTCTTTGAACTTG